>NW_026260092.1:0-413315 GCF_024291825.1 Alternaria postmessia
CTTTGGTTACAACGATAACTCTTTTCCACCTGATCATTCCATACGATACCTCACGGACTACCGCTTTAGTCTACCTCGCCTTAGTACGGACCGAGCCTAGAGAAGTATAGCCTAACCCCGTGTAACATGTAGATCTAGATTGGGAGTATCCGGCCGCTGAAGATCGAGGCGGCATCAAAGCGGACAAAGAGAACTTTGTCGTATTCATGAAAGAGCTGCGTTCCGCTCTAGGAAGTCGCTACGGAATCAGTCTTACATTGCCTGCTTCCTTCTGGTACCTGAAGGGATTTGACGTGGAGGCTCTTCAGCATCATCTCGATTGGATGAATGTAATGAGCTACGACATTCATGGGGTTTGGGACTCGGGAAACAGGCACACAGGACCCTACGTTCGTCCGCACACCAACTTGACAGAGATTGAAGAAGGTCTTGACCTTCTCTGGCGGGCAGGCGTGCAGCCATCCAAGGTGGTCCTGGGTCTGGGCTGGTATGGTCGGTCGTTCACCCTGTCGGACCCAGCTTGCAATATGCCAGACGGAGTTTGTACCTTCACAGAAGGTGGGAAACCAGGAGAATGTACACAATCCGCTGGTACCCTTACCAATGCCGAGATCAACCGCATCATTGCCAGAGGGGGTGTGAGCAGGGGCTTTGATCGCAACGCAGCAGTAAAATGGATATCATGGGATTCCAATCAATGGGTCAGCTATGATGATGGCGAAACTATGCAGTTGAAAGTGGCTTATGCGAACAGTCGCTGTCTCGGTGGTACGATGATTTGGGCTGTAGATCAGGACAATGCACAAAGCTCGAGCACCAACGATCTTCTGGGCATTGGCCCAGCCAGTGGGGTTTCAAAAGACGAAGCCTCAAACATTAAAAAGCAGCTGAACAACGTGACACAAGCAGCCGCTGTCGGAAATTCTTGTTATTGGAGTTTCTGTGGATCATCTTGTAAGCCAGGCTGGTTCGCGACTACCAATGCCCAAGGGCAGGTTGCAGGCACGCTAAGAGATACTGAGTGTCCTGAGGACGCGGAACAGACGCTATGTTGTGCGCCCGGGACAGTCATGGGAACCTGCAAGTGGGAGGGTTGGCGAGGAGTTGGCCTTTCCTGTGCCCCCGCGTGCAGCGACTCTTCTGCCGTCATAGTCGCCCGAAACTCGAACTACGGAGACCGTCACTGTAACGGCGGATATCAAGCTTACTGTTGCTCTGGTTTTATTCCATCATCGTCTACAAGCACCAGCACGCTCAATCTGATCGGTCAGGGAGGTCTTGCAAAGCGTGATGACAGAAAAAACATCGCAACGGGTGTCATGGTCTGTATCTCCGCAATGGCGATGATTCAAGTACTTGCTGCCGCTTTCACTATTGGCTTGTCTCTCATCGCAACACCAGCAGGCTATGCCGCCTGTGCTGGAGTAGGTGCTGTTATAGGCTACGCTTCGCCCCGCATCACCAGCCCTTTACAAGCATGGCACAATATCATAAACGCAAGACCACGCAACACTGGATCCCCAGATCCCGACGGGAAGAAGTACGGTCAATGGGATAAGCTCATCTTCACCGCACCTCCTGCTCAGCCAGGAACCGCCTCCACAACTTGTGACTGTTATGTCACATATACCTGCAGGTACGGCAAGGGTTGGGATGAGATATGTGACAATCAAAGATGGGCCATTGACAAAGGGTTGAACGGTGCCTCTGTCTACCATTATGGCGAAAGAGCTAAGGGTAAAGGGTTCAAACAGAAGAGATACGGGAGATACCGAGCTACTGAGTTCCGGTCGCTTGGCGGGTACAGTATTCCGGATAAACGCTATCGTTGCGAAGCTGATGAGTTTCCTATGGGGGCTTTGACAGAGGCATGGGCTTATCAACCTCAAATGGTACGATGGGTCAATGGTGAAGCCAATGGTGCTCAAGGTCGAGACTTCTCGGCCTGGAGGCAAGCTGTGTGGGTACCCTGCAGTAGCTTCAGACAAGACGTCTGTGGCAGTGCAAAACCGGATCCACCCATCACCTGGAAATTTGATGGCATGGACTCTGGGCGACGCAATGCTAGGGCGGATGGATCCCACTTCATTAAGAAATATGGTGTAAGTTTGACTTTCAACAATGAGTGGGTCCGGTGCTGACACAGCTTTCAGTTCGACTCCCAGACCCCTGGCTCCGAATGCTGGGCGACATTTACCTATCTAGCGCAGAAGTCGATAGGCGGGCCACTTGTGGTTACTCGTACCGTGTCGGATCATGGTTTTCGTGCTTTACCAGATGATCCGCTTTACACCATCTACAATTGGGATGACGACAACGTCTATCACAAGCCACCAGAGAAACCCTATCCAACCGACGTAGCCAGCGTGAAATGGCTCAAACGCAAGGCAGTGGAATCAGCACTACTCAATAGAGAGCCTGTAGAGTATGAGGTGCCTCTACTTTGCGGCGAGCATGAGTCTATGGCGGAGTTCGAAGGTGAATTATGGTGTATGTCAGAAGATCCCATATTTGAGAGTGTAACGCAGGATACGCTTGCTGTGGTGACGTCTACAGCTACCCTGCTTGCTAGTCCTACATACATGGAACACACAAAAGCGAAGGCCAAGGCGGGACCTATTGAGACTGCAACAAAGGAAGGAGCAGATGCGGTGAGGAAGTATCTGTATGGAATGTAAGACTGGCGATGAGCTACCTAGGTACTAGGAAGCAGTTGTGGAAAGGATCAAAATGTAATACAACAGTAGATGATGTTCGTATCACGCAGGTGATGCAGGGCGCAATCGCTAACTGGCTCACCTGCGCAAGCTTTGAGGTCTGTTCTTGGCTAGGCTGATTGTGGGGCAGGCCTCGGCTTAATGTAGCTTAATTTCGACACCCTGCGAGATCGTCTTTCCTCCACCAAGAAACCCGCCGTCCCTTCATTTCTACGAGGCCTTCGATCTCCGGCATCGAACCATGTGCCGCTGTCGCAGTGACGAGAACCGGGTTGCCATCTCCCGCGTCGCGGTGAGACAAGGCGCAATGTGTGCCGGACCGGTTGGCCGCCACTAGATCCACAGCTATATGTGATACCGGCAGGTGCAATTAGATTGATTGAGATGTGTGGTCACGCAGTCCACGTTCAGTATGTTTTCAAAGTAAAGTGCAAGCCCTATATTGTTTCCCGGATATTGATGTGCAGCGCTTAACCATGAAGCGGACATCTTGCCTCCATCTTCGGGTCGAGGTACTCTGAGCATTTACTAGGGATGATCTTTATATAGCGTCTTGAATGCCTCAACTTTCAACGCCTCAACCATCAATCTTCATCGTATCCATACGCAGCGATTCTTTTGCTCCCAGTTACCAACATGTTTGGAAAGGCAGCTATTGTCAATGCGCTCCTGAGCGCCGTGTCCGCGGGTTCGTTGGCTTCGTCCACGCATGTTACATGTCGCTGACCAGAGACAGGCACGATCCTTTGGGATGGCCGCTTCAACGAGATGACATCTTCTTCTGATCTGGACAAATGGTCCTGGGCAAACCAAGTAGGCAGTGAGTACTACGTTCAGGCTACATGTCAAACATCACTGATAAAGCCTCTTCCTCGTCCAGATTACCAATACTACATCCACGGATCGGGCGCTACCACCAAATACGTAAACCTCTCGCCAAACTACAAGAATCCTGGGGACACTGGCAGCAAGCAAGGTGCCAAGATCACGATCGACAACACAGCCAAGTGGAACAGCGACATGTGGAGGACGGAGCTCATTCCTCAGACCACAGCTGCTATCAACAAAGGCACTGTATATTACCACTTCTCGATCAAGAGATCCACTACCAATGTTCCGAGTGCGACAAACGAACACCAGATCTGTTTCTTCGAGAGCCATTTCACAGAGTTGAAGTACGGATGGGTCAACGGAGAGTCTGGCACCAGCAACACCAACCTGTAAGACAACCACGCGACGAAGCCCAGTACGAAAACCATGCTAATTCCAAAACAGGCAGTGGATGGTGGGTGGCCAGAGCAAGTGGAAGGTCGAGCTCAAGGCCGACGAATGGCACAACGTAGCTTACGAGATCAACTTTTCATCCAACCAAGTTACCTTCTGGCACTCCACTGGTAACAACACGCTTGTTAAGACTGCTGGACCGTTCTCCAGTAGCACTTCTTCAAACGGTGCCGACTGGCATCTTGGTGTTCTTCGTCTTCCCCGCCAGGGTAACGATGGGACAGGTGCGGAGGACTGGTTCTTTTCTGGGACGTACATTGAGAGCGGTTCACTCACTACTTCAGTTGCTAGTCCTGCAGCATAGATGTAGATCACGTTGTGTGGTGTGTGGTCAGACCAAATGTACATATTGGCCCAGATTTAGTGTTCTGTACATAGCATACTCGAAGAAGCAGTCTTATCTCGTCTTGTCTGCTACGAGACTCAGAGCGTTCCACACACTGCGCTACCTTCCACATCATATCATAGCTCGCCGAAACATGGTGCGCCCCTCTGAAGACCTAATACCCATTCTCGATCCACTCTTTGGCTATGGCTACTAGACCTTCAATGCCATTTGGCGCAGTTGGGAGTAGAAAATGTTGTACGAAGTCATTCGTCTCGCAATAACGTCGAGTAGCAGCCTCGTCGAACTTTTTATCCCAGGGAAATTTCTTGGTATAGGGCGATAGCTTGGGAAGGCCAGTCGAACTGCGCACGAGTTGTTGAAAGTTGACGTTTTGGGTTAGCCGGCTCAAAAACGAGTCATCTTGGCGACCGAACTCATGTATGACTCCTGCAACCATGAAGAATGCATCTCCATCTAAACTTACCTCTGGGAGGTAGTCATGGATCATAAATCGGGGATGCATTGCCTCGTGGGACTTGACCTTGATGGGCCTTCTCGATTTCCTCTTCGACTGCACCCGCCTAACGATTTTCTGAATCCATATTCTCTTATGGCCGACGACACTATCGATGAACTCTGTGAGATGCCGATATTCTTCGAGGATGTGTATATCGTTGTAGCGAATAACCAATGCCCTAGTCTCGCTTCGAAGTTGATTGTTGACGAATTGAAGTTGGTTAGCGACGACATGTCCGTTCACTGTGACCTGCGCAGGGCGTCTCATCTTTCTGGCAGCTACAACGGGTTTTTTGGTAGTTCGAACAGCCTTTGTAAGCCTACGACGTTTTCGTGCCGGAGCCTCGTCCTCGAGCTCTTCACGGCTGGCGCCGGCAGCTTGAGGTTGAGCAAGTTCCTCGACATCTCGTTCCGTTTGTTGAGGATGGAGACAAAGCCAGCCCACACCGAGCTTGTCCTCGCGATAGCAGATTCCGTCGTCGATTGTGAGAGCGTATTCGAAGATCTTGTTACGAAGCTCGCCTGGCAGTTGCAGAAGGCGTGACTCCATCTTATATTGTTGATATAGGCGTTGAAGGCTCTGTCAGCACAGAATCGACGAAGTGATTGAGAAGTACGATGATGCAAAGATACTGCAGTTGACTTGTCGAAGAAATACTGTTAATATGTAAGGCGGTTGAGGAAGTGAGTCGAGGTGTCGAAGAAGATGAACCAGACCAGGACCAGTTTTGGACGCAAGCGTGCTTGGGCCACAATTTTCGAGAGCGGTCGCACTGACCCAGGGACCAATTTAGATGTAGGAAAGAAAGTGAAAGCAGTGACAACAGGCTCCAATAATCTGCTGTACCTTATCAATGTTAGCTGGTAAGTGATGCAAGGAGCCGAATGACTGAGCTCAGGCAGTCATCGGCAAACGAACAGTGTTGAGGCCGTAGATGCGAGACGAACTATCTGACTAGATTCCTGGTTTGAGATGGGACGAAAACAAATGCTTTTAGAGAAACGATTCCACAGAGAATAACGACTACTTTGAAGGTGCGTAGCATGTGCGAAGGAAACCTAACGACGCGCACTGCGTCACCTACTGATGTGGACTCTGGCGACGAACTCTTCGAAAGCCATGAACACTGGGCGCTGCGAAGTCTCAGTAGAAGTAAAAGACAGTCCAAGGATGCTGGGAAGTATTTCACAAAGAGAAAGTGACGTTCCAGCACACCAATCACGATCCCCGCAACGCAGCTTACCACACGCAGGCCTAGCGCGCCTCATCAACCTCGGCATACCTCCACTCCACACTCCTCGCCATCCACGACCGAGCCGCAACCCGAGCTACTTCCCTGGACCGTACCCCATACAACCCCAGGTTCCTCCCCTTCCGTGTTTCCTTTACTTTTATACCCAGAGCCAACCAGCTCTTCCGCCTTCCGAACACAACAAATCGTCCGCCTAGACTCGACGCGATCGCCGACGCGACATTCTTCCCGCCTTTTCAAACGCCGACGAACCTCAGTCGCCGTTGCGCATCCACAAAACTCACCATGTCCGAGTCTCTCACCACCAAGCAAGTCGCCGAGCACAACACCGTTGAGAAGGGACTGTACATAATAGTCGATGGCGATGTATACAAGATGGATTCGTTTGTCGACGAGCACCCAGGTGGCGCCAAGATTCTGAAGAGAGTGGGTGGAAAGGATGCTAGTAAGCAGTTCTGGAAGGTACGTTTTGACTAGGATGTACAGGGAGGGGAGTGAACAGTGGGAACACATGTCGCGCGCGTCCCCCCGCAAGGCTTGCTTCTGTGGCGCGCCTGGGTCTCAGTACCGCCGGGCATCCAAGGTTCTCGCTACCAAGGACTCGGTCGCAAGCTGGACCCTTGATTAGATCAGAGCAAGAATCGTTATCAAACGTGACGAAAGGATTCGCTAACGGACATGCAGTACCACAACGAGAGCGTACTGAAGAAATACGCACCCAAACTCAAGATTGGCACAGTCAAGGAGGAGTCCAAATTATAAATACTACATAACGTTATATCAACGCAGATTACTTAATTCACATCTTTTGCACCATATTCATAGCATGTCTCCGTGTCAAATATTCGTTCTTTAAACAAGTACTAAACTCATGGCACTTTGCGAACCACAGGTAAAACATCCAATTCACTAAATCAGCGCGGATTCTTTGATAGATGCAATAAACTATAAATTAAGGACGAACTTCTACTCTATGGACGTATCGGTTGGTATAATGCAAACTCTCCTCTCCTCGATAACAGACCTGCAAAACAAGAAAACATGCCGTGGGTATCGTTATAGCAAACGCCTCTTTTCAATGCCGCGGAAAATATGCCAAAATCGTCGCTGCGTAATATGCTCTCTCTGTCTCTCTCTTTCTGTGTCTTCTCCGTCTCATCTAGAAACACGTCCACCTCTTCGCAATCCCCGGTCTCGACCCTGGTCTAGGCATCGGACTCGTCCTGGGTCTCGCATCATGCTTCTCATCCACATGCGCATCGTCATCCAGATCCTCCATGCGATAACGTCGCACAGATCCAGCATCCGACTGGTCCTTGTCCGAGTAAAACTTTTCCTGGGGACCTGAAACACATCGCGGTGTTACTTTGCGGAAGAAACCCCGAAGACCGCTGTTGGCCTTGTCGATCCTCTCATACTCGCGTTTGCGCGTACATGGCGAGGTCCAGTGCATAGTCGTGTTGGTCTCTTCTTCTGCAATGGTGTCCTCGCTTTGGCGGCGGTGCATGGGTGTTTCTTCGACGACGCGCAGACTGTCGGAACTGAAACGCGTGGCTGCGCTGGGGAAGCCAAAGGTTGCGTCACCACCTTGGGATAGCGTTGGGCTGGGTAGACCGGAATTCGAGTGGTAGGATGGGTTGGTGAAGATGCTGCAGCTGCGAAAATGTAAGGCGAGGACGTCGTCAATGTCCTGGCTGGTTGCTGTGGGAGGTGTTTGGTGGCTTTTCATTCGATAGTGACGCGCCGGTCTTGATGGATCCACAATGGTACAAGAAGTTCGCCTCGATGAGGGTTTTGAGCCATGGCCACGGCTCTGCGATCGACTCTTGGAGTTTTCTGATGATGAGGTGGTTGATTGTTGCCGGTGGAATGGTCGTGAGCGCTGCTCTGATACTGGTCGCCGCGGTTCCATATTCGCAGCCTGAGTGGAAGAGAAGGATTGGGCGTTGCTTCTGTGAGGTTTGTTGCGGTGCCGTATGGTGGTAGGATCTGGTAGCGGTTCCTGGCTGGGTATCTTGGGTAGATAGGAACCCGCAACACTGTCTGTTCGATTCATCGCCGATCTATCAAAGATCGAAAAAAAGGACAGTGACGTAGATGTGAGATCGTTGTCTCTAGGAAAATTGAATCGTTAATATGGCCTTAGTTCGTGTATAATTTCGGTAGTCGTCTAGATCGGATATCAGTATCCAAATAGGAAGGTTCTGTGCTCAAGGGGTAAAAGCCCATACCAGCAGCCAGTGCCAACACACCGAAATTCACGGATTTGGATTCCTCGCGAGGAGCACACACGCCAGAGATATGGGAGAATGGAAATTGGAATCACAGGCAGGCTATGCGACGCCAGTGGTTGTTGGGTCGGTCAAGTGACGAACCGCGGGACCCGCCTGGAGGACTATTGAATCAACCGCGGTCAGTAGGAGGGAAACTAGGGACTAGTATATAAAGAAGAGATTCAAACCGACCCAATTGTCGATCTTGGCCGTTGGTTGACCCAGACCCTGCCAGCCATGCAAGACGCACGGCATGCACGATCTTTGACGAAGTCTGAGCCAAGCGCGTGGGCGGCTCTACGCAAAAAGGTTGAGAGTTCACCGCCTCCCAGGATTCGATTTCCGGGGCCTGCAGTGGGCTAGGAGCGTGAAAAGACTAGTCGTGCGATTAAACTGGAGAACGACTTGGTTAGCTTCCGTGCGTTCGAGACGGAGCATGACAAGTGCACTAAATATGTCACAGCAAGAGTCGCACACATGGGAGGTGCCAAAGGTGAATGAGAGAGAGTGTGTGCAGACTATGATGTCGTCGGCTTTCACATGCCAGAGGCGATGTGGCTGCCACACGCACAATCTAGCGTGCTGATCGTTGTGTTGGCTCGTGATAAGGCAAGGAGGGCGCGAGGCAATGTCGAATAGACGCGAGTGGTAGCCTCGTCTACCGACAAGACGATCCGGCACAACCTTGGACCTGCTGCACGGACGGCGGGAAGGACCGAATCAAATCAAAGAACGGCAGGCCAGCGACATCGGGCCAAGATCACACACACTCGACTCGGGCAAGTGCACGCGGAAACGTCGAGCCTGGAGGGGTGGAAGGATGCCAAATGAAGCGCCGCGCATGACATCGTGGGTATTGCTGAGAGGGGCGCGTCGTCGGCAGGGCACATTACACAAACCCGCTGCGGCGGGTATAGGCGCAGAACCCTGGGTGGCCAGCCCGAAATATCTCCCAGCAGCTTTTCTTGCCTCACTGTACACGAATCAAGCGGCTGTGTGACTGCGTTTGTTGTAATGTCCTGTGGATGCTCGGCCCGCTGCCTTACTGCTTACACAGTGTATCCGCTGCAAACGCTTTGGAGGGTGGAATTCATGCGGCATGCGCCAAGGCCACATCCAATGCAGCTGATCGGGCCAGGGACGCCGCCAATGACCATGTCATGCGGCGGCACAACACCACCAACTGCGCTCTACTCGCACGCAGAGAT
Organism: Alternaria postmessia; assembly: GCF_024291825.1. NCBI lineage: Eukaryota > Fungi > Ascomycota > Dothideomycetes > Pleosporales > Pleosporaceae > Alternaria > Alternaria postmessia. The sequence goes on from NW_026260092.1 coordinate 9,580, forward strand.
GAGTCTGCATCTGCAGCCTGCAGCTTTTGCTTCCGCCACGCTAGCCATCGCTAGGGTTGCCGTCTAGAAGATCGGCTCGCACGTGGTGTCTCTATGAACCCCTCTTCACTCCCCCACAGTTCACATTGCGCACACCCGTGAAACATTTCAGAAATGGCGGTATGACATGGCAGGTGTTCTGCTCCTGTTGACTCGTTCGCAGGTACTGTAACGGGGCCTGTGCGATGGAACGGATACAGAACCTTCTCCACTACCCCGTTCCGCGGTTTATCGGAAATAACCTTTACGGATAATCTACTGTATCTCATGATAAAATCCCTCTATCAATTTCGCGACCTCGTCAAACGCCTCAAGACAGTGCCAATGCCCAATTCCCTTCATGACCTCCAACTTCTTCTCACCATGCTGCATCTCGTCAAACATCTTCTTACACCCTTCGAGCGGCGCACTCATATCCTCGTCACCAGCGAGAATAAGTACAGGCACGCTGATCTTGCTGTACCTGGGCGGCTTTGCATTGACAATGACTCGGCAGTTGGATATGTATCCCGCTGGATCCTGTGCCAGCAGCAACTCGCGGATCATTGCTTTGACAAGTGGAGACGCCTTCTTTCCGACTGCAGCTTGGGGGATGGTGTCGGCCATGGGTTGCATACCGTTTTTTGTCACGTTTTCTATCCGTTCTTGGAAGCGAGGGGCTGAGGCTGGGTTGGGATAGACTGGGCCGATCAACACAGCTGCTACGATGCGGTCGCTTCGCTCAGCCGCGAGGTGTGCGCCTACAATACTACAAGCCCGTTAGTTGTCTTGGTGTCGTCGCGTCGAGTCTTCCAAGGCTTCTGCCCGGGTAGGTTGCTAATGCTGACATACCCTCCCATACTGTGTCCGACGAACACAGCCTTCTCGACTTTCAACGCGTCCAAAATCCCTATAGTATCTTCTGCCAGAGTCTCGATACTCTGCTCGACAAACGTGTATGTAGATCGTCCTGCTCCCGTATTGTCAAAGGTGATGCAACGGAACCCGTTTGCAACCAGGCTCTGAGTTACCGCAGAGTAGTAGTTCTGCGAAGAGCCGAGCCCGTGCATGAAGATGAATGTCTCGCGAGCATTTCCATCTTGCGGTTTCAGATCTGAGTAGTGGAGGCGTTTGTATCCGAGTTCGAGGAAAGGCATGATGGGTGGAACGTAGTTGTGTTTGTAAGTGTGTTTCACCCGAGCTTCAGATGCACGATGGAATTGGTTCCGATCGGAAGCGGAACTAACGTGTCGGACAGGGCTGTGACGTCATCTGTGCGGAGGTCTGCTGGGATATTGGCGCGAGTCACTCGCTGTTGTCACTACACACTTTGCCAACGCATCGCATTCGAGGGCCATGATCCATACCGAGATCGTCCTTCAGTGCACCCACGAGCATCATAGTATGGTATCTTTCTGGTTCACAATGACTCTTCCGATGCACCCTGGATTTGCTTCTCCAACACTTGAATCACGAAGCATACATCATATCGCCGCCTAGCACCGTCCCCTTGCTCCGAAATCTACGGTTGGTTTGTAAACATGTACGCAGTAACTCGTGTTAGTAGGCTAAAGTTAAAAATGTGCCTAGAAAGTACTCGAGCGACTCACACCAACAGCCTGGGAATACAGACAATGATGCATGCTTCAATCCTCAGTTCAAGCTACAACCTTATTACAACGAACTTTTCTATGCATTCATTAAGAACATGAAATGAAGGGTCCAGTTCCAAAAACAAGTCCAAGATGCCCAGAAGACGATAGATATCCCTAAGCCGAACCATCCCCATCCCCATCTCAAGGCCCGTCACCCTCCACCCCCGTAACAGTCACCCGATACATCTCCTTCAACGCGCCCATACACTCCTCTCTCAATCCCGCCAACTCCTCATCAGTATGCACCAACGTCCAAAGTAACTGCGCCAGCCCCTCCCTCGTAGTAACCTCCTTCAACGCCTCCAACGCCTCGTCCTCCTTGTCCTTGTCATCCCTCTCCGGTATGCCCAACATGCGACTAACATCGCTCTTTGCCCTCGACCTCCTCCGCCGCCTGTTGCGGAAGAAGAAGACACTGCGCGTCATACCCGCTTCTTGCTTCTCCTCTGCACTTGCATCCCACAGCGCGACACGGCTGAAGAAATGCTTGATCGCCGTCTCCTCGAACTTTTCTTTTCGCCCTGCAATCGCAGTTGCAAATTCCGGGTCGGGCGTGCAGTACGTGTTGGCATCCCACCTCCTTTGTAAGTAGCGAAAAGCGCGAACTTCGGCGTCCGGGAACGACATGTCGGCAAAGTCTATAGTAAAAGGGTCCGAGGACATGGAAGAGGAAGATGATGTGGGGCGGTCGCTACTGGTGCTCGTTGGTGTTTGTGCGGCATCACCATGTTTAAGTTCAAGGGCATGGTGGGTGTCTATGACGCGTTGGAGTGCGACTTTGCGGTTCTGGTGAACGGCGTCTGTGCCTTCGAAGATGCGGGGTGGTGCGTTGGATGATGGTGTGTCGAGTGTAGCAGAGTAGGAGGAGGAGCGTCTGGAGAGGTAGCTCCCGCTGCGGTGGCGGCCAAAGTGATGGTGCCGTTTGTGTTCTAGAGACTGTCGTTGGGACATGGTGTCGTCCATTATGTAGCTCAGCTTGGACTTTTGTGTTCAAAGTAGTGATTAGTTGGTATCAGGAGTGGTACAAGTAAGATCAATATCGTGATTCTGATAGGATATTAGGGCCCTAGTACAGCGTGAAAAGTGTATTGTGAGAGGAAGTGAATCATGGGAGAGACCTAGGAGGAGAACCAAGTAAGAAAGAAACCAGAAACTCAACCCTCTGCCAACAACGAAAGCCGGCTAACCCAGCAGCCCAGTTGACGCACATGCCGTTAGCCGAGGGGGCAGAGAGGGGTGACGCAAGCCCTTTCTGACATGCAGATCTACTCGTGAGATTAATTCATCACCATCCCGCCGTGCAATGTTAAAGTCGTGTTACGGAACTTTGACTCCAAGATCGACTGATTGGCGACTGTGCCACCGTGAGCCACTGCTTTGTTGAGCCACTGTGGCTCATGAAGAAACCCAGGGGCTGCGGTATTTTGCTGCGTCGGCGGTAATAAAAGTGGGGCTGGCGACACGCTCGCGGCGTGGAGAGGGATGAGTCTGGCGCCCAGTCCAGGTTTTGCCGACCTTCCGGCGAGTGCAATGGCGCCGTGAGGTAGGTGATGCGGGCGGGCTTACGCGTCAAGGATGTCGGCATCTTGACTGTGAGTTATACAGGATGCGCAGAGTGACATCCTGGCGTATGATTGCTTTGTGTGGTAGGATTCTGCATGGTCATAGTCACCAGTAGCCAAATAGACGACTCGACACACCAACGATCACAGTGAAGACGGATTCATTCAGATTTCTATCTTCGACAGAGATGAGACGCTATGTGCGAGGATACTGCGACGGAATAGAAACGCCATTTCGTCCTTCCTGACACCTTCTTCGTGAGTGCAGAACGAACGCCATGCAATGCACCGATGACAAAGCGAGCGGAAGAAAGCCATCCGTAAATGAACAACGACATCTGCCCCCCTCAACTCCTCGATCCCTCAAATCAGTGCACCTTTACTCAGAAGGTGGCACGGGTTCTGTCTTACCGTTAGGTAATATGTGCTGTGTAGTGCTCATCCTCACACTGCTCGGCCGTTCAATTTTCTTCCCCTCACTCTCTGCTGCCGTAATTCCATTCTTCGTCTCTCCCACAACACTTGCGCTTCCGTTGCGGTCCTCCTGTTTCTCCAAATCTCTGTTCCCACTTGTGACATCAGGCAGCGCTTTCGCCTCATTCAATGCCTCTTTGACCAGCTTCTTCGCTTCGATCGCTAAATTAGGAATCTCTTCTACCTCGTTGTTTTTGTTCAGGTAGGAATCCAACAATGCCTTGAGTGTCTGCGCGCGCACCGGCTTAGCGAGATAATTGTTCATTCCTATTCAACAATTAGCATTTTTCTCTTTCTCAACGATTAAATTAATTAGAAGCTTACCGGAATCCAAACATTTCTCCCGATCTCCTTGAATAGCGGAAGCGGTCATGGCAATGATAAGGACATTGCGAATCTCGGGATTGGGATGCTTGCGGATAAGTTTTGTGGCTGCATTTGTGTCAGCAATCTGGATGATATTATGCATGAGGGCTTGGCTTTACCTTCGTAACCGTCACAATGCGGCATTTGCACGTCCATGAGCACCAAGTGGAAGGGCCGACCATTCTCTGAAGCGCGTTCTAGCGCGTCAATCGTCTTGAAGCCGTCGAGATAGGCGTCGCACTTGAAGCCAAGCTTTTGCACGAAACTGATTGCAATGCGCTGATTGATCAAATTGTCTTCCGCAATGCACACTCGAAGGTCTCGCCTAGGTATGGTTGAAAGATCGATGCAAGTACCCGATGACTGCTCATGACCGTTGTTACCCTGGCTTGAGAATCTTGCCATGGGATCTGGCTCTCGCGTTCTTTGCGGTTGGTTGCCTGCTTGCGCTTTCGGTACTTTCTTGAACCGCAACGAGAAGGTGACTGTTGTACCCTGGCCTGGCTGACTGTCGAGGCGCACGGTACCATGCATGACATTTTCAATAAGAGCTTTGCAGATGCTGAGACCCAGACCAGTGCCACCATAGCTCCTTGCGGAGCTCGACTCTATTTGCGAGAAAGGGAGGAAGAGCTTCTGCTTTTGCTCGTCTGGGATACCGATGCCGGTGTCTATGACGCTGCATGTCACGTCTACCCAGTCGTCTGTTTCTTGATCTACAACAGCGCGGACAGTGACTGATCCCCGTGGCGTGAACTTGTAGCTGTTAGACAGCAGATTCATGAGAATCTGGTGTAGTCGGACAGGATCGCCCATAACAAGCATCTCGGGATCCAAATGCAGCTGCTCAATGGTCTTGAGACCCCGCTCGGCGTTCGTGTATGCAAGAGCGCGTACGACCTCGGCGATCGTCTCAGACAGTGATATCGGCATCTCCAAAACATTCATCTTGCCGGCCTCGAGCTTAGAATAGTCTAGTAGGTCGTTGATAATGGAGAGTAGTGTATCGGCGCAAACGCGAATCGAATCGGCGTATCCGGACTGTTCGGAGTTGAGTGGTGAAGCCTTCAACAGCTCAGACATACCGATCACGCCGTTCAAGGGGGTGCGCAACTCGTGGGATACGTTAGCCAGGAAAAGGCTCTTTGCCTTTGCAGCCTCTTCTTTCAACTTCATATTGCGCACAGCGATGGCCTCGGCCTCTTTCGCCTTGATCTCCGCCGCTCGCGCCTGCGACAAAGCGCGTTTCTGCATTTCGAGCATTGCTTCGTTGCTGGCAGAGACTCTTTCCACTTCCTTGAAGAGCAATGCGTTGGCCAAGGAGATGGATATCTGGTTTACAAGCAATCGAAGAACCTGGGTGTTGCGTTCAGTGAAGGAATTCGGCGGGCCTTCCACGTAGATCGAGCCTAGCAAATGGTCGCTATGGAGAATCGGGATGCATATGACTGCTTTCCCCTCCGGATTGCGCTGTAGATAGGCGTCTGAGACATTAGAAAACCGATCGTCTTCATATAGGTTCTGGACGAAGACTGTCTCCCGGAAGCGAAGTGTGTATAGTGTCACCTGTCGAGCGACAACATCATCCACAGTATCCAAAGGTTGACTTGCAGGGAAGGATGTGACGCCGGAAGAGAACCCGCTGTCGTTGTCAGGCTCGTTGGTAGCGACACACGCAATCGACCACTCGATTTGCGAGTCTTCAATCACTAAGCCGCACAAGGTACCGCCCGTAGATTCGAGGAGAATTGAACTCATCTTTGCCATTAGTTTATCGACAACGAGTTCGCTGGAAAGAACTTGACTCGACTCCAGGATTGATGATAGATCCAGCATGTCAAGGCCCACGGCCGAAAGTCCGTTATGGAGAGCTGGGGCGGATTCCTGGCGCCGCGTTTCCGGTACGATCCAATCTTGGGTTCGATCGACCGCTGTTTCCGGTCCCAGAAAATGGTCGTGGTCGTTCTGCTCAAGCCTGAAGGCTGTGTTACCCGTGTCCACGACCGAGGTCTGTACAGCTTGGTCTGCTGTCGTAAATGATCGACCGCTGTGAACTAGCCATTCGTAACGGCTAGCAAAGTGATTTGCTTTTCCATACGCGGACATCCTTCGATATGTCGAAAGGCAGTCCTTGAGCGCATGCCGAGCCGCCCTGTAGGCCTTCTTATTCACTAACCATCCAGTGTATAGCTCCAGGGCGAAAGCTTCGTCTAGGATGAAATCGTAACGTTCATTATGGTCCATGGCTGCTTCGTAGTTCTCCAACGTCGACTGAGGATCGCCGTTGATATCTGCGAGAACGGCAGTAAGAAGATGTATCCAACCCCGGTAGTTGGCATCAGTTACAGTGCAACATGCTTCAAGCAGCTTCAGGGTACCTTGAACGTGTTGGATCATCTCGCCTCTCCGACTGTGCTCAGGTTCGTCTCGAAGAAGAACCATGTATGCTAGCGATAGGTAGTACCTAACCGAATAGTTCAGTCTTTCAGACCAAAGACTGCTCAGCATTGGAAGCAACATCTCCCCAAGCGCAACTGCTTCCCGATTGTGACCATAAAGTACCAGCAACGGAAGCTTGGTAGCAAGATATATAGACTTTGGACGCTTCGGATTGCTAGCCGTTTTTTCGAGAAAGTCGATGTACTCGGCCTCGTTGTGATCGTGGTCTGAGAGGAGCAGCGAAGGGCTGCCTGTGTCAGTCTTTCCCTGGAGCGCTTTCGCGTATTGCCGAGCAGCCATGAGGAAAACGCCTCCTCGCATGTCTTTTTGCCAATTTCGCATGTCGAGTGGAGTTTCCTCAATCCAGGCCTCTAGTTCTGCGGCGTCGTGTGATGCCATGACCCTGAAGTGGGCTTGTACTCCAAGGTTCAGAAGCGTAAGGATCCTATCACCGGCGGTAAGAGACGCTTGCAGCGCTCCTTCCAAGCTCGGTATTAGATCACCCACAGGCGCTTCCAAATGACCCAGAAACATTGGCTGCAAAGTTTGGCCCCTACCCAGGGTGTAATAGTCATCGGAGAACATCTGGAAGATCCGCTTCGCGATGGCACCCGTATCCACAGCGAACTGCATCATGTTGAAGCGGCCGCCTGCAACAGTCCCCAGGTGCACATAAGCTAGGGCTACCTGTGACATGGTACCCTTTTCGAGATGTATTGAAATGAGCTTCAGCGTCGATTGATAGAACAAAAGGCTGTTTGACCAGAACGCCGCACTAAGAAGCTCGATGAACACAGGCCCAATCGTCATCAAGACGCGGTCATCTGGCGACGCCCGACGTTTAAGCAATTCTTCTTTGTCGATATTCTGAAGCTTGCCATATATTTGTTGAAATTCGGTGTCGCACGCTTCCCATGTTGTCGGAGGTATAGGGGATCCTAACAAGGAAAGGCAATCTTTGAGAGCCTGGAATGCACCAAAACTATCACCACGAATGGCAAACACTCTGGACTGCAGAATAAACGAACTAGCCATATCGCAAGGATCCCGCGCGTGCTGAAAAGTCGTCCTGATCAAGCTAAGCGCCTCATCAAACATGCCTTGATGCCAATAGCACTCTGCTGATCTTACAAAGAGCTGCAAAGTCTCTTGATACGAGACATCCGGCTGATTGTCGTCCCATGGATCGTCTTGTAAGAGCATTAGGCTGTGAGCAAAGTAGTAGATGCCAGTTGATCTTGCACCAGACTCGCATGCAGTTTCTCCCGCTTGGTACAGCATATCTCGAAATGGAGCCCGGTATGTCTCTTTGGCTTTTATGAGTTCTGCAGCAAGACAGATGTGACGGCTCTGCATATATAAAGCCTTGGATCCGATCGTTGAGTCGTCGTTGTATTCCTCGCCAGCAGTTATCATCTTAGCGATTGTGAAGTGCATCAGCTGCGTGTCCCAATCGCTGTCAAGAGAGTTGCCAGCTGCTGTGAGGTATCGATCGTGGCTGAATCTGAATCGAGCGTCCTGGTCAGCGGGCATGAGTACGTAGGCTTTGAGCGCTGCGTCGAGGGCTGTGACGGCACTCTCATTTTCGTCAAAAAGAGGCAGTCTCCCGGCATCAGCGGGCTTGTTCGCTGGGTTGAGTAGCTTCTGCAAGAGCTCAAACGAGAATGTGCCGCCCAAAAGAGAAGCCCATGCTAGGAGCTTCCTGCTTGCTGATGGAAGCTCCGTCAATCGCTTTGCTATGAAATCAGTCGTCACGGATGAACCGTACTCTGGGCTCTCGAACACTGCGAAAACCTTGTCGAGGTCAAAAACCCAATTGTTCTCCCGCCACTCGTAGTACACGCATCGTTTGCGATAGCAAGTGTCAAGTATCTCGCGTATGTAAAACAGGTTGCCTCGAGACTTTTCCTGGACTACCGCTACCAGAGGGAGGATGTATTGACGATCTCGATGGAGCGTTTCGGCTACATAGTCCGCAGTCTGCGCCTCTGAAAACGGTAGAAGCTGTACCTTGGTGGCGTGGCGTAGTAATGGGATGAGTTCCCGGGGCAGGGTCTCTTCGTTGGTGTACGTAAGCATAAGAACAAGTGGGATTCTAGCCTGCACGATGTGGTGGATCAGCTCAGCACTCTCTGGATCAGCATACTGAACATCCTCTAAGCTCCATGTACAAAGCTTGTATACCGCAAGGAGTCGTAAAACGTCTATAAAGACATTCATGAATCTAGAGGATTTGGAAGCACCTCCACTTCGCAGCCAGGCTTCAGCAGTATGTCCAGCTGATCCACAATGAACGGCAGGAGACGATGCCCGTCGATCCATGTCTTTGGTTGTATCCAGGTCCTTTTGCTGCGCACTTTTTGCTGTACCGTTTGTGTTCAAGAGCCATTCAGGAAGGTCCAGGTAAGTTCGCAGCACCGTCCAAACTCCGCTGTTCCTAAGATAATGGCGCAGCCTCTGATGAAATTCTGTCATAACATCGGCCTCGCTGACTAGAGTAGAAATTGGTAGTTAGCAGTTGCTCTGAAGGAAAGAGCTATGTCTCAGAACAAATGTACATACTATACAGTGTCAGCGTAGTTCGTGTTGGAGAGAACAGTGAGTAAGAGGCTTACCATATCTGTCGGAAGAAGGAGGACATCAATCTTAGGATGGGATCAAAGGGTGCTTTCTTTGCAGGGTCAAATTTGGCCATGGCGAAATAGCCGGTACTCCTCGCTGTGCTCTGTACACTTTGCACAAGACGAGATTTGCCTAATCCTGTGGTACCAGCTATCACTATCACCTGTATCTTGAGATTAGCGTACCTCATCCATGACTTGGGCTGTGATGTGACGACTTACCTCACACCGAGCCTTGCGTCTTAATTTCCGTGTGCTGGCTAGTCTACTCAGGCCGTCATTGGACTGATAAGAGCGAGAGTGAAGGACGGAGCTTTCAATGCTATTGTTAGATCGTCCTCGATTTGCAGATTGCAGTTGAGGTCGGCCATCCACGCTTCCTTCAGCTGTAGAGACTTCTGACTGTGCTACACTGTCCTGTGAATCGTGTTGTATTGACCGAGCATCTCCCATAAAGACGGGAGTATCTGCGGAAACGCTGTTGAGTCTGCTATCTGAGCCTCTCGAGCTGGTGCTCTCTGAAACAACATCGTCAAAGCTCAAGTCTCTTCGTTGATCTGAAAAGGAAGAGCCTGAACTCAAGCTTTGTAGAGTTTTGATGCTACTTCGACGGTGCCTTGACACCCGCTCCAAGACATCTACTATAGTCTTTTTTTCCTTCTCACGTCCAATCAGCTTGAGAGGTAGATTGAAGAAGCAACTGATGTCCTTGGAGCCTACACGGAAGGCCTTCAGTCCTTCGACATCGCCTTCACATAGTAACTCACGGATGCGGGCAAGATCGTGTTTGAGCCCCGACGTGGAATGGTATCTATCCTCGATGTTACGCTGAGTCATGCGCTGGATGACTTCTGAGAGCGCCTCTGGGACGTCTAGACGTCTAGAGGAGATTGGTGGGATCCGCTTGCTGATGACATTCTGCATGACATCGAGAGCTGTAGCGCCTTCAAAGGGCGCCTGACCACCTAGCATTGTGTAGAAAAGGATACCAAGACTGTAGATGTCGGTCCGTGTGTCGGGCTCCGCAGGCATACGGCCGGTTTGCTCAGGAGATATGAAGGCCAACTTCAACTCGATGCCAGTCTCCTTGGATAAAGTACTCCACCCTGCGCTGGTCAGTCCATTTTCAAAGGACCTCGCGCCAGAGCCGAAATTGATCATCTTGACAATGCCGTTCTCGGCGAAGTGGAAGGCATCACCGCGTATTTCGCCATGGACAATTTCGTGACCATGGTGCAGAATCTCCAGACACTCGACTGATCCAACGGCGAAATCGAGAAAGGTAAGGAGGGGCACGCCACGGTTGGGAATGGAGGGGTTTGATTGATGGCTCTGTGCATTGCTGGTGACCTTCCAAAAGTTGGGACCAAAGTTGACCAAGTCGTGGAGGTAGTTGGGCCCAGGGGCTTCGAATATGCTGGCGACGAGCGGCTCCTCACCAGCTTTGGTGGAGAGGCGGACGAACTCTATAGGGCGAACAAAATGCCGGCATTCTGGATCTGATTCCTTGACGACGAGTTTGGCGAGCTGGAACTCGCGCTCCAGTCGCAGAGTCTGTGCCGAGACACGGCATACGACCGGTCGGCCTTCTCGCGCCACGCCCTTGACTGTGGTATTGGTGCGGTGTGTTTGGACGCTCGCATCGGAGCCTGAGCTGCGGTGGGTGCGCGTAACAGTCGGCCGGCTTCGGGTGGCAGAGTCGGGTGAATGCGACAGGGTGGGGGAGGTTACGGCGCTTCGTCCCCTCGATTGCGGTCGTTCCTGCTTGGGCGCAGTCTTTTCGTAGCCAAAGAAATGGTAGTTGTCGTACGACTGGTTGAGTTAGTCGCGGTAGTCGTGGTCCAGGTAGATACGGGTGTCTCTTACAGAGTGGAAGGGCTCAATGGCCGGGTCCCAGCCATAATTCTGGAGCTCCTGCAGGCGCGCAAAGATGTGTGAAAAGCGCTGCGTCCGCCCGCTGTCTTGGGTCGTAGTCATGCTGTCTTCCCGATGTTGGCGGCGGCTAAGCATCTAAGACATGCTCTGGGTAGAATAGGTCGGGTATCAATGTACAGGGCGAAGTCGCAAGTCATTCCATCTGTCCATCACAACACGAGCGTGGGCGCGATTGCCATGGTAGTAGGAGCGCGGTCGTGAAGAGCGTCGGATCGGCGGGAGAGGCGTGATGGGTAGATTCGCAGGCAACGAATGCCAGTCTTCTAGAAGCAGTCGACGCGCATGAGGAGTGCTTACTGATGGCTCCTCAGCCACAGCAGATGGACAGGAGCCATCCATGGATGCGCTCAGACTTCGCGCTTGTTCTTAGACGTCATCATCGACATGGGCACTCCATAAGGAAGGTTTGCACTCGACACGCCTCACACAAAAGCAACAGCCGTCGCCACTAATCAGCCATGTTTCGAAACCAGGCTCACATATGTGCCCATAGCAAATATCACGAGTGCCATGTGTGGCTGACGTGCGGAGTTGGCCCCGCGCACGCTGGGACAACTTGATTTGGCGTAGCGGTAGATCGGCCTGGCGCGTCACCCATTGGTAGCGACATCATCGTGGGTTACGACAGTAGTAGTGCCGTGTGCATCGGCATACCTACACAGCATTATTACTATACTACGCCCCTGGCGCACGCAGAAGACGCCTTGTCGCAATATCCACAGCCACTGGCTCCCGCTCCTTTACCACACCCTGCCTGCCTGCCTGCGACTGCTGCACTGAAGCTGCCCCACTACAGACGGACCGGGCATCCCTCGACATTTGACACGGCATCCCTCGACGTTTGACACATGCATCCGAGCAAGAGGTAGTCGGTCGCCCTCAAGACACCCTTGCACATCCACCATTTCAATGTCACACAATGGACTCTCCCGATCACGAGCATGCCTATTCGGGCGACCTGGGAGAGCCGCAGCGGCCGCGACAGCTGCCTTCGGATCTGCCCACTTCCCTCAATGACAGGCGCCCGGTGACCATCATGAACGAGGAAACCGAGATCTATGATGCATGGCAGGGTAGGTGAAAGCAACGGCTAGGGAAAGAGCGACGCGCCACCGAGACTGACTTCACACAGGCCAGTCGCAATTCCTCACCACGCCCATGCCCGCCCGTCCGCTCGACTTCAACTTGTCGCTCGACGACCCGACGTTTGGTGACGAAGACATGCAGCAACTCGAGGACAGCGACAGCCGCCTGGTGCAGATGTTGGCGCACCAGGCCCGCTTGAAGAACGAGAATGCAGGCGACGAAGCAAAGGTCGTTGCCGATGAGAAGCTGTCACACGAGGAGAAGAGAGAAGCACTACAAGGCCTGTTTACACTAGCAGCATCCAACGGTGAGCTCGAACGGGTAAAACGGCTGCTGGACGGCAAGGCCCGCGAATACATCAACATCAACGGCGTCGACGCCGAGGGCACGCCGCCATTGGTCTACGCAAGTTGCTTTGGACACGAACATGTGGCAGCTACACTGCTCGAGCAGGGCGCGAGTGTCGATTTGCAAGACAAGAACCGTTGGACGCCGCTCATGTGGGCCATGACGAACCGACACAAGGATATCGTTAAGCTCCTGCTCGACCACGGCGCATCGACAGACGTCAAGTCTTCTGGAGGACGGACCGCATTCGACTTTGTCGAGCCCAACACTGAGCTCTCCGATTATCTGCACGAGAGCGGGTACGCCATCGGTAATGTAGGCGTCGGTGACGACTTCTACAGCTCGGGCTTCTCCCAGGATCGCTTTGAGCAGGAGATGCAGGAGAACGATATGAAGCGGCGGATGATGATGGAAAGCGCCTTCAATCTCGAGGTTGATATCGGTAATCTGGGTCTGGACGAACAGCCCGAGGTACGAATCTTAGCCACTCCTTGAATGTTCGCTAATAGCCCCAGTCACCTGAAGAACCAGAAGAAGAAGCCCAAGAGTTCATCTGGGATAGATGTCTCAACGACCAGATGTTTGTATTCCAAGAAAACGAGCTCGAACGGATACTGGACATCATCATTACGAATATGACGCCGCAACGCTCTCCTTCGCAAAAACCAGTACCTGCAAACATACTCTTCCTGAGTGCACGCTATGCACATTACCATGCAAATCCAGAACTCTTGGAGACTTTGCTGGTGTCCGCCATGAACAAGATCAACGATGTTGTAGAGAAGCATCAATGGGACATGACTGTGCTGGCCTTCTGGATGTCTAATGCGACACTTCTGTTGCATTACCTCAAGAAAGATGGTGGACTCATGAGTGCGACTACAGAGTTCCAATTGCAGATGGCAGAACTTATCAATGAGATTTTCATCTTGATTATCCGTGATGCTGAGCGCAGGATGGATAAGAACTTAGATCAAGCTATGCTCGACCATGAGCCGATGCCTGGATTCGAAGATGTACAGTTCCAGCACGAATGGAAAATATTTCGTTCCAAGCCTAAAGCGAAGCCGGTAGAACCTCTCGAGAAACGTTTCCGACCGCCATCTCCCAAGCGCAGAGCACAGCCATCACCCCGGAACATTACCTCTTTGCTCTCATCAACCCTATTTGTTCTCGATCTGTACGACGTACACTCTGTGATCGCTGCGCAGGTACTGTCGCAGCTGATCTACTGGCTCTCTGCCGAAGTCTTCAACCGCATAATGTCGAATCGAAAGTACCTCGCGCGAACAAAAGCAATGCAGATACGCATGAATGTCTCGACGCTCGAAGATTGGGCGCGTTCCAACAATCGGCAACCAGAACACTACGAGAACGGCTCCATGACCTCCACCGGGGAGAATACCGCGGACGCCGCTAAACGTCATCTCGAGCCTCTTGTGCAGCTTCTCCAATGGTTACAATGCTTTTCCTCACTTGGAGAAGACCTAGAGTCGCTTGTGGGGACATTACAACAATTGACACGCCTGTCACCTCAACAGCTACTACACACCGCAAAATACTACCGACCCGAGGTGGGTGAAAAGACCCTTCCTAAAAGCGCTTCCAAGTACATTGTACATTTGCAGAAAGCAGCTGCAGATCGTAAGGCTGCGCGCGCAAGATCGCCCAATCCACCGTCACAGTCCGAAACTCCATCCACACCAGTCAGAGGCACCTCTGAAAAGCCTCCCGAGCCATCGCCTGCGCCTTCACGAATGTCAGAAGAGGATGAAAAAGACGAAGCACCCGATGAGCTTCTCTTGGACCCTTCGTACATGCTGCCATTTTCGCTCCCAACATCAACAGATATGCTCATCACCTACGGTGCCGGGTTTGGAGGTGTCAACAAAGAGCGTGAGCGGAAATACATTCCTACCGTCCCACCTGAGTTTATGGCTAAGCTGGATTTGAATGGGGGCAACAACAAAAATGGTGGATCTTACTACTCGGAGTCGAATTGGAACGATCCAAGCTATGGGTGAAGATGAAGATTGGTAGGATTGAGAACCTTGCTAATTGAGACTTTGGATAGCCACTTTCACACTGCCTGGCTAAGACGAAGACCAAATTCTTTCAAATTCCGCTCTACGAGGCCTTGTTGCTGACCGCTGAGTTTATCGTCGCGTTGCCATTCGTGGACTGGAAACATTCCCGGCATGTGATTCGACAGATGGACCAAGTAAAGGTTCTGTGCCGACTACGCTTCGGCATACAGTCCGATCTGATGATATAGACACTGGCTCGGCTGTAACCGTGGAAGCTTTGCAGATTCAGTTAGGGTGGTCGAGGCTTGCGATAGCGCAGAACTTGGATGTTACCATAGTATCAGGGTATGCATAGATCTGTTTACCATTACTACAACCTATCGAGTCACATATCAGTACGTCGGGTTGCACCATCGTGCGGCCCGTCGGGCTAACAGCAAATTTATTGTAGCATCGGCACAATTTGTAGCGAGAAAGCCTCAACATTGTATAGGCAATGGATTGGCATGACTGTCATTTGTATCGAGTAAGGCAGGTATCTAGGTTATCAATACTACTCCGCGATCGGCCCCTTCAATATCCGCTCGGCGGATTCCGATAGCAGCAGTCTGTTGGTAGGGCATGCAGGGTAACTAGCTACCCCACCAGTGATGCCCCGCCATAACTTGGTAGTACCTCAGCGAGATCCCCAAACATTGTCTTTGCTTTTTGTTCTCTTGCATAAACTTACCCAGCCTCTATCAATTACACAATATTCCATACATTATGGAGATCCGCAACGTCCTACCAGAAGACGTCAAGAACGTAGCCACAAACAATGCGCGGTCGATCCCAGCTGACGAGATCGACGCGACCTTCAAATCACAATACACCGGTACAAACCTCATTCTTTCTATACTTTTCCACACAGAAGCTGATACCCCTCAAAGATCTCATATCCGCGCCTCTTGGTTCAAAAGTCCTTTCCTTTAGCGACGAATGGTTCGCCGCAGCCGAGAACCTTATCACGCCGACACCACCGATTCGCAAACCCGGTGTCTTCGTCCACTCGGGAGCATGGTACGATGGCTGGGAGACCCGGCGTCACAATACCGAACCCTTCGACTGGGTCGTCCTGAGGCTAGGTACCGCCAGTGGAAAAGTAGCCGGTGTAGAAATCGACACTTTTGCATTCAACGGGAACCACGCCCCTGAAATCGCTGTCGAAGGTGCATTCATCACAGACGAGAAGGAGGAAGAGGAGGTGAAAAAGGCCAGCTACGCAGGCTGGGAAACCATACTATCGAAGCAAGAGTGCGGGCCTAGCCAACGGCATGGCTGGAAACTAGACAGCATCACAGACAAGGCGTACACGCACGTTAGGCTGCTCATGTACCCTGACGGCGGCATCGCGCGCTTCCGGCTTTACGGCGTAGCCGTGCCAGTCTTCCCAGAATCCTCCGACGCCGTCTTTGAACTCTCGGCCACAGTCATGGGCGGCGTCGCAACGTCATGTTCGGACCAACATTTTGGCACAAAAGACAACTTACTCCTGCCCGGTCGCGGAAAGGACATGGGCGACGGGTGGGAAACGAAGCGTACGCGCGGCGAGCACGTCGACTGGACAATCGTGCGCTTAGGCGCAAAGGGCGAAATCGATCACATTGTCATTGATACTGCGCACTTTAGAGGTAACTTCCCACAGAAGGTGCAGGTCTTTGCCGGTAGCTTTGATAAGGAGCCTGCGAGTGATGACGGGGGGTGGGTTGAGGTGCTGGAGCCGCAGAGGTCCGGGCCGGATGTGGAGAAGGAGTACAAGGCTGAGCTCAAGGAGGTCAAGGGGAGGGGGTACACGCATGCCAAATTGGTCATCATCCCGGATGGTGGTGTGAAGCGGTTTAGGGTGTTTGGAAAGAGGGTTTGAGAGTGAGTTTGAAGGTTGGTAGGCTGGATGGATGGAAGGAGAAGTATCTCAGTCACGCGGTCGTCAAAGATGTGTCTTGGGTATCGTTTTGCGCCGTAGACTTTACAATCTAACCACTCTCAGTCAAAACCGTTGAGCTGCAGTAATTATGCAATTACCATGGTAAGGCGTGAGAACATATGTCCAAAGTGTTGTGACATGTCATTGAAGGATCGACAGATGACGGCCGAGGTAGTCGACATGTCTTAGCGCCTTGGTAAGGCGTGCACGTGGGGTGGGCCTCAATGCATGTCGACGCGACCCGCAATGTCGTCTCAAAGACCATCTTCCATTCTCAATTCTTTCCATCGTAGAACATTGGTCTGATTTGCCCGTATGGAGGAAGAGCACGAGTTCAATATTGAGAAGGTGTCGCCGATATGGCTCATCACGGCACTTTGCGTTGTGCCGTTTGGCCTGTATCAATTGCTCAACTTCCTTAGTCCGTTGATACATCGGTTGACGGCTATGAAGATTTCCGCGGTATGTCTACATTGATGGAAAAAGACATGATGCACGTGAAGAGAAGTACTGATGATGGCGATTCTCAGATGTACATCTACCCCATCAAATCGCTACGAGCGATTAAAGTCACAGAAGCCATTGCCACAGCCCATGGATTCAAACACGACCGTACAATACACCACCATTCATGCGGATGGAATCAACAACAACAAGAGAAACCGCTAACACCTCCACAGGTTCCTTCATGCTCCTCCAGGAAACCAAAGACGGCTACAAAAACATGGCCGTAGCAGGCTACCCCGAAATGACGCAATTCCTCCAGGAGATGAAAGACAACACCATCACCGTCAAATACATTGCGTGTGGAGACGTGTCGAAAGAAACATCAATCGACATACCTCTGGAGCCAGACACGGAAAAACTGGATCCCATCGACATCAACATGCACTCAGCCCCGACAACCGCTCATCGCATGCCGCAAAAATACAACGACTGGTTCACCTCCTGCTTCGGGTATCCCGTCATCTTCGTCTACCTAGGCGCCAATCTCCGCGACGTAAAGTTCCAGGACATGCAGCCGCTGGAACCAGATCCGCTGACCCGGTTTCTAAGCAAACATGTCCCGTTTACAAAGTCGTATGTGGAAAAAGTAATGGGTTTGCATAAATCTGGGGAGGAGAGCTGGAAGATTACTTTTGCGGATTGTGCGCCTTATCTTTTCACTTCGCAGACTAGTCTAGACGACGTGTCGTCCAGGCTTCCAGAGGGTGTGGATATGGATATTGAGAAGTTCCGTCCAAACGTCGTTGTCGAAGGTGCTTATGATCCGTATCAGGAAGACTATTGGGGTAAGCTTACGGTTAATGGGAGAACGGAAATCATCCTCCCGCATAATTGTGTGAGGTGCAAGAGCATTAATATTGACCACAAGACGGGTAAACCGGGAGAAGGGCCAGCGGGTGAGGTGCTGAAGAGGTTGCAGAAGGATCGGAGGGTCGATATCGGGGCGAAGTGGAGTCCGGTCTTCGGACGGTATGGGTTTTGGGGGAGCAATGGAAAGAAGACGGAGGAGGTGTGGAGGGTGGGAGATAGAGTCAATGTGGCCAAAGTTAATGAGGGGCTGACCGTCTGGAGTAAGTTTTCTCGCAGAGGCGCCGATGATGATGCCAAGACGCTTTCACTGACTGTATGCAGGTTGGCCTGGCGTTGGGTAGTGGTGTGCAAAGTGGTGCTTCCTGAATGTACTAGTACAGGCAATGGGATTAGAGCAGATATTCACAACTATGAAAGTATTTTGTTATTTTGTCAGATAAGAAGACAGCCTTGCGACATGGCGTATTCGATCGCCTCACAGCAAGTGCGGGTGCAAATCTGGCCTAACCTTTGGGGGGCTCGCAAGCCTTCCACTTCCCTCCACACAAGCCTGCTACCAGTCTCCTTCTGTCCCCTCTACCGCTTCTTCAATTCCTGAGTTTCCTTATGTCTCATCGCGTTGAAAGCATCAAGCTCAGCCTGAGTGTATAGCCATGGATGGTTCAATTCATGATAGAACTCAAGACCTTTTGGATAGTAATCGTAGACTAATCCGTCATACAAGACGTCTAAAGTCAGCAAGAAGAATCTCATGAGAAGAATGAGGGAATGGCTTACACGTTATACCCAGCCTCTTCATTTCACCCAGAAGTGACGGAGGATGCCCCGATTTCCAAGATTGACGATACATGCTCAAGCTACGCAAGCTCGGGAAGGAAGTTTCTTGAGCCAATGTTACGTCCTTGAGCCATCGGCTCATACTGCGTCTGCATTGGGTCAAAACCAAAGTTTCCAGTTTAGGTGGGATTATTTCTCCAGGTGGAATGCCAGCAAAGTCTTCAGATGTCAGTATAAGATGTCGTAGCTCGGGAAAGAAGAAAGGTAGTTGTCTTTTTGGCACTCCTCCACGAAACTCGCAACCACTGGGTAGTTCAAGGAAAGTGAGTTTGGCGCTGAGTTGGATTGGAATGCGGATGTGATGCATTTCAGACATCGATCGATATGAATCCTGTTCCGAGACTGACTGAAGATAGATGAGGCCGGAAAATGGAGTGCCACCAAGGTATAGTGAGGAAAGATTCGGTAGTAGGATTAAGACAAGGCTAATTAGGTTGCCAAGCCATCCAGACTTACCCTGAAGAACGTGAATGCATTCTTGCTTAACTTCCTCGTCGAGTTTCAAAGTGTGAAGAATGCCAGCACATTTAGAGGAAATTTCTGCGTCCTGACCCCGGACACGCGCAGGGTCTGATATCACCCAGCTTCGGTGAATCTTGTTCGACTCGAGGGCAAGGCTTTGAATCTTCGACTGTAGGTCCGGGTACTTGAAGAGAGTAGTGAGAAATATGTCGATTTTACATGGGTGAAGAATCGGAGTGGTAAAGAGGACCTCGCGGACGAGTGGTGCCAGCCGTTTACATGTCAAGATCAGGCTCAGCAAGTCGGCTTGAGGCTTGGGATGCTTGACGCTCTGTAGGAGGTAGTAGAAGATGCGAAGAAGGGCTTCGTTTGGAAGTCCGAGCAGGACTGCCATAGCCGAGGGTATTAGTGCTCACAATGGCGTGTTGGGCGTGTGGTTGCGTTGTTGAGGAAGGTGAGAGAAGGAAGAAGGCGCAGTGTGTTTGCTATGGCTGCGCAAAGACCACATCCAGTTAGCGTTCGCTTGAGTGCTTAAATCGACATCCACGTATGAGGAAGGTGAGAGACACTTTCTGATCACGTGCTGCGGAGTGTTTACACTCTGGCATTTCGCAAGATAGGTAAGTTCTGGCTGTACAAGAACCATGTAAGACGTACGCTGACCTCGTGAGTTCACATATACAGTTATGCTTGATCTTTTCGTTATGTTAGAACCAGAAGACGGTAGTAGACCACACTGAATATTGCACGTGTAAGAAGTTGACTCACTTTCTCGACAACCGCACAAAGCTCACCATAGAACAATACCACACTCCAGGTCTCAGTATATAACAATATCTTCAATTATCTCTCTCTGTGCTATCACCATCAACAACGCACACCCAACACCACCTCACCCTTCCCATAACGACAACAACAAAAAGCAAATATCCCTATCCCTATCCCTTTCCCATAAACAAACGCCATGCTCTTGCGCGCATGTCCTTCTAATATGATGATGATGATGACGATGATGACGATGAACGTCCCGTCCAAACCCAAAGAAAAAAAAAGCGGCCTACAAGCCTTGAGAACAGCCCAACCATAATTGAACATGCTTTGCTTTGTTCCAACTATACTGTTTGCCGCCTATATCGATTCCCAAATGACTCCCTTTTTCTTTTTTTAGTGAATCTGAAACGCCATGGCGAATATGCTGCTAGCGGTAGGTAGGCAGTGTCGAGAATTTGGAGAGACGCGGTCGTGAAGTATGGAAATCGTAACTCTTATTTACAATGTAATGCGGAGATAGTGGCGTGTTCACCATGTTTCCTGTGGTCTTGTCAGTATATGTGTCAATCGAGTGCTAGAAATGTACTTACAGCGATGTACTGCCCATCCTCCCTCTTTCTGGCCCAAAACTCCTTGGCCTGCGCTTCGCTCAAACGGCCCTTTTGCATGGCCACGTCAATCAAAGACTCCTCAACACCCTCGCCCATGCCCTTACTAGAGCCACAGACAAAGATGCGTCCATCAAGAGCATTGATGACGAACCAGACAATATCAGCCTGTACGCGGACCTCGTCCTGAACGTATTTGACCTCGTTGGAGCCTCCAACCTTCACCTTTCGGCTCTGCACAACCTTCTTGATTTCGCGCTCGTGATCGCCAAGCTCACCAGAGTAGAGCTCATCGAGCATAGAGTCTCGGACTCCTTGGATGAGCCAGATCTTGTTGGCGCAGTTGGCGTTCTTGAGTCGATTCAGGATGAAGCCTCGGAACGGAGCCATGCCTACTCCCGCTCCGATGAGCACCATCGGGCCTTCGCCACCAAATTGCTTGGAGAGCGGGTTGGCCATAAGGCCGCGGAACATGGGTACGCGAAGGTCGAGGATGCTGCGGGGATCGACACCCTCGCTCTCTGTTGAGATGAACGAGTGTGCGAGGCGTTCCATGAAGCCACTGCCTACACCAGTACGTGTAGCACCCTCCGCATGCCAATCGGGTGTTTCGTGAATTGTAACGGCCATCTCGATCAGGCGACGGGTGCCGGGAAGGCCGGGGCGAGCTGATGAGATATGGGGGTCGTTCGAGAGGGAGTAGAATCGAGGCATGAGTTGGGTGAGGACGGAAAGGAGGTGTGGGAGCGGCGGCTTCGACGAAGGGAATGCGCTAAGCATCTGTGAGACTGTAAAGTGAGAAGTTGTGCGCAAGTCGCAGAAGGCTGCTTGTCCTTGGGCCGAGCAAAGATAGGTCAGAATCTTCTCTTCGTTCGGGGCGTCGGCATATTCAGCGAGCACGCGGAGCAGGTTCTTGGTCGGTGGGTGTGACTGGATGTCGGCGCACCAGGTCAACAGTTCGCGTCGGGTTGTGACAAGCTCACGGGCTTGGTCTTCGCCCCAGATGGTCGGCCACCTTCCGGTCTGGGTCTTGAGTGTGACTGGCTTGTCGCGGACAAACTTGGGAATGCAGAGGAGATCGAACAGCTCGTCGACCATTTCCTGCGAGTTGGGCGGGCAGATGCCGACGGCACCACCAACCTTGAAATCGACGCCTCCCTCGTCGGGGTAGTCGGTGACATCAATGTCGAAGTGAATTGTCCTCTTCTCAGCGCCCGGCTTGGTCAACTCTCGTGCGTGGTATAGCGGCGCCGAGTAGACCTCGTAAGGCGGGTGTGGTTGGACGTACTTTGGCGGCATCTTGTGCACCTCTGAGACATATTTTGTGTCCTTGGAAGGCAGCGGCTCGAAAGACATGTTGACTGGAGGCAGCGGAATCGTATCGGTTAGCTCGCTGTCGAGGGCGAGAGGGCCCAGTTGGAGATTGAGGCTCCTAAAGGCATGGTTGTCGGGGACGACGACAGGTATGAAATTGGGCGACGACGAGTCCGGGGCCAGTGTCTTGAGAAGGCAGCATCCTCCACCACAGCACTGGCTAATGAGCTTGGTGGCTGTCTCGCCCTCACCCAGTATCCGTCGAATGTCGTTTGGGTTGTCTGAGATGAGAGTGGTGGATGCTCGCCGGGGTCGCGACTGCTCCGAGAAATTGACAGCCGAGGTAGGCAGCGCCTGTAGCTTGTCGACTACCTCCTCGACGCCCTGGTCGGGCTCAGTCATGGGCGTCATCGGGGCCTCGGAGTCATCGCTGCTGTTGGTCCACAGCGTCGACTCGCCTGATGATTTGGGCGACGTCTGCTCTGGCTGTGATTGCGACGGCTGCACTGAGAGCTGGGGTATGTCTTTGGGCTCAGCGGGAATGGGGTCTTCAGGGTGCGAGGTCGACGTGTGTGGTATGGGGCTGGGCATTGTCGCTGTCGTGGCTGCCATGTGTCTGCGTGGTGGAGTGAGGTGGAGGAGGAGCGGCGAGCGTGCTGAGGACGCGACAAAGGGGACTGCTAGCGCAAACCATGGTTAGCAAGAGCTGACCTGGTATTACTATGGGGTGTTCAATGCATCAAGAAAGCGCGATGTGGGTGTGCATCTGCCATTTGCTTGTTGAGCCGCGGAGGACGGAGGTGTGCGACAACGAGCATGTGGGGGATGCGTGGTTATCTGATGCTTTGGTGATGCACCGAATTTCGTTATCAGATCGTGGCCATCACTCACCTCGACTGGCTGACAAACGAACACGACCGAGTGACAGCCGCTTGCTAATGCCCGAGACTGGTGACACGATGGATGGTGACTGTGTATAGAATGGTATTAGGCGGGTTCTAGCCGTGGTAGAGGGTATGAGCATGAGGAGAGGACTGGTGGTGAACAAATGTTCGACTGAGCCCGGACGCTTTTCCACTGCCGATCCACGACGCCTTCAAGCCTGAGATGAGCATCCCGAATGCCCACTTCTGCCGAATGACGCTTGTCCACGCCCCATCGCCGAAGCCGCTCGTATTCCCACCTGTCTCGTCCTGCTTTATCCGAAAAGAGGCTTTGATTCGGCCGTCTTCCGTCTATCTTGGCTGCGCCCACGGCACCAGCTATATCTCCTGATCATGGTACTCATCAACGCAATATACTGTTGACCGCAAGTACTACGAGCTGAAGCGCAGACCTTCTCACCACATAATCGCGCAATCTCTGTAACATGCCACTGTCACGCCGCCCGACCCTCGGTCTCTCGGCAGTAATCGCATCTGATAACCACATTTCGGCCCTGGGCCCGACCCCGCCAGATACGCCAGATATCCATCGTGACTCTGGCCGCGCTTCTCTGTGAAGAGACTAACTCTACCATGTTTCCCCTCATCTTGATCGCATTCAGCACTCTCGCCAAAATATCGCGATCTGGTACTGCAGCACTATTACGTCGATGCAACGCCACCGGCTTTTACGGGAGAATTTACCCTATCAGAACCTCACTCTACTGCATGTAAGGATATGCCTGGCAAATACAAACTCAAAACTGTTTCTCAACATGCCACACTACGCCACAGCAAGGCTGACGTGCCGCCTTTTACTTCCGCGAACACACGCAGGGTCCGCGTTGTTGTCGTGTTCCGCCGTCGTGGAAGAACGTTGAGAACGCTCTGTTAGCGGCCCCACACGAGTCGAGGATCTGTGTCGCAGCTGCCACGACCCTGGATTCGGGCACTAAATTCGCCACGACAATGTGGAGGTTGTGAGATCACTCGGACAGCCTGTTACCGCTTATGGTAATCATGACTAACTCTCACTGCAACATGACGGAAGACCATACGTCGCATTCTGGTAATACGGTCAACTCACCCGCCGACAGCCGACCCACTCTAGCTAGGACATGTATTGTTAAACTATTGGGGAAAGAACAAAGAGTAGTGACTGCTGTCTATATTCTATCCCCCACTTTCCGAACTCCCAAGTCTACATGTACTAGTCTTCATCGACTCCATGATTTTATCTCTGCAAGTGGGAATGCGCACCATTGTTTGTGTCGATGTCGCATTCCAAGCGGTGATTACAAGATTCCGGATGGTCTGTATATGCTTTGGGTTTGTGTGTGCCTCGTTAGCTGCATAGTAGCTGGTGCTATGTAAGTATGCAGACCAAGTCCAAAGTGGTAGACATTTTCTTCTCTCTAATGTCTTCGCAAAACCGATACAGGAGTACTAGACCAGAGCTTTGGCTGCGTAAGCTAGTTTGGCAGGTGCGTGAATGGAAGCATATTGAGTGATTGATATAATTTCAGGAGTGAGACTTGTGTAATGGGATTCCGCCTCTTCCCCTCAACCTCTATCAATATGATGGACGTGCTGGTAATGAAATGCAGGCACAACGCTGTCGAGTTACACTGTATTGTATCGCAGTAGAAGTCTGTTTACAAACAAGCACTTAGCTTCACTATATGCAGCTGTATATTTCCCCCCAACCTCTTTCTAGATTGTTTATCTTGTTCAACTTCTAAGAACATAACGAAGTCTCAACCATATTTCTCAAGTACTCTTGTTCAACACGTTTATTGAACCCTCCTGAATCATGTCCCTCCCCCATACGACCGAACTCATGCACGAAACCGACACCCTCAGCTCATACACTGACCTTATCAAAACCAAGAGTAAGTCATCAATCGCCTCGTACCCCTCATCCGTCCAAGTGCGCAACTAACCATTTCCCAGATAGCTCTCCGCGCCCCATGTATTCTGAAGCTGCACCTGGTACCCATAGTTCCTCCAAGGTTCATACTAGCGAGGCGGACAAAGCCACTCCAGCCAGCAAGGACGACCATACTCCTGAGCCTGAGAAAGCGTCGCAGACTGGGGCTTCTAATGGGACAAAGTAGTACCGTTTGATATTTCCGCGGAACTAACAACTGGTAGAAGGGAAAGTCGTCTAGCGCAGAGTATAAACGGGCTTTGTTTGAATTTGCTCCTTACAGGTTCTATCACTAGGTTCGCAATGGCGATAAAGTCAACGCGGAGATGCTAGTAGTAAATTAAATTCGGTGGTCAGATTCAGGTGCCTTTGGGACACGTTGGTAAGATCTTGTGGGATGTAGATTGATACTCCAATACACATTTGTCTTATTGATATTGTCTTACGAGGAAACAGCTAACCCCTCCAAACTCCTTGCCATATCGTCTCCCACCTCATTCACAACACTAGGTGCGTACCCCACACCCTCGCATACACTCTCTCCATCGAATTTCACCCCAAGTATCTCTTTCGCCACCCACATAGCAGTCTTCGCATGTAGACTCGGCTCCAGCAACCCCCCCTCTTTCTTCTTTCCCCCATAAACTCGACTTTCCCCTTGAGCGAGCGCCTGAAACACAACCAGCTGATCCCTCAGATACTCATCGACACACCCTCCATGCTCAATCTCTGCCACCAAATCATCAGACACTTTCTTCACCATACCGGGAACGATGCGCTCGAGAAGGCCGGACTTGAAACCGCGATCATAGAGCCAATCGCGACCAATTCTCATGCCAGTAGACGTTGTCGCTACAAGGAGAAGGTAATATCTCTTCTCGTGATGTGAGTTCTCGAATGTGATGGTAGTATCTATTTCTGCATTACTGGCATTACTGCCAAGGCAGCGGAGTATTCGTCGCTCAAACATGTCGTCTAACTCCTCGCGGAACTGACGTTCGGTATCCCGCGGTGCTATGATCGTTGCAGTTATGCTGACAATGTCTCCTCTCTCGGTTAGCTGGAACCCTGGTTGTCTGGCCTGCAGAGGTGTGATGGTGTATGTGACGCTGCCGATGGCTGCGCTGCCTTGTGACCAGCCGCGCGAGTGGACAGCGATGGCGATATGTGGTATGCCAATCAACTGGAGCATTGGGATAAGAACTTGAGTTATGTAGTCGATCGAGGGTGCACTGGAGACATTGGTTCCTCCCTCTATGCGGACTCGGATTGGATGTTCGACGCCAGAGAAGAGGATGTATGGTAGGATAGCTTGCAATACCAGATTGACGCTTCCAGGAGTCGTCTGTCGGATCCGCACCTCACCAGCGTTCAATAAATTATTGGCTTGAAGAGCAGCTCCTGGAGTAAATACAATCTCCTTGCTCTTGAGCTCTGCGCCAATGGTCTTCGCCTCGCTGGCTCGGCCTAGCCACTCGACACTAGTCAGGTGCTGAGCTTTCAGTCCTCCGCCACCAGAGCGCCTGCCTCGGATACGGGTAATGTGTATCGGCTTTCTGGTAAGACTCGAAAGGCCAAGGGCTACTCGGAGGAGTTGGCCGCCACCTTCGAGAGTTGTGCCGTCTAGATGTATCAGAGAGGGTTGGGATGCCATGGCTGATGATGGTACTCTAGTTGTGCAGGCGCGTTATCGTAGTCCTGGGAGGATAGACGAGAAACGATATTCCTTGAGGATTGCTACATATTATCCTGTGGTGCATGGAACGCCTCACGGTGAGTGAAGATGACTCAGTTGTCAATTGCTCTTTCCAGTCATACTATGGATAGGCTGCAAGGCCGGGCGCTGGTGATCAAGTTCTTATTCGATCACATTTGCCGTTGTTCGTCTGAGCGTGACATTGATCGTGAAATTCCAATGTCTTTTGTTCTCAGGGCTGTATAGTTGTCAGACTATCGTGGATTGATGGTGCCCGCATAGCAGGAGCCTGCAGCTGTAGCATGCCGAGATGACGACGTCGTAGAGATACAAACAAAAAGTAGAATCAGCCCTCGTGAACATCTACAGTACTTTGATCGTTGACACTGCGTACCAGAAGTCAGAGGGTTGGAGTTGTGTGCCCTGGTTCAAAGTTCAGGGTGATGTCGGAGATCGAGCCGCGGCACTTGGCGAGTCCTGTCGTCATCAGGGCGGCGCCGAACTTTTGATTGACATCTCCGAAGTCGTCCACTCCCACGTTCGCTCGTGTATCGCCATGTGGAATGCCTCAATAACGCCCCAATCCGCTCTCACACTCCGGTAGCCGTCCAGTCTACCCATTCCACGCCATGCGCGGCCCGCTGGTTTTCTCGGCGAAGGCCTGGCACGGCCCAGGCAACGGCGCCCTCTTCTCACAAATACAGTCGCGCATCTCGACGACAGCAACACGCCAAAAATCAACGTCATTCGCTACCAAGCCAATTTCAACAGCTTCGATACCTAGGCCGTCGCCGAACAGCGCCGTGCCATGTCTCTTCCCTCCATCGTCGATATCACGATTCGCAACCACGGGCACCACACGTCACAATGGCGTACCAAGCCCGGCTCGCATGTTCACCACGTCGCGATTACTAGCGGAAGCGTCGAGCGGTACAAAGCCTGCAAGGCAGCGCAAGTCATACAGGGAGGAGATTAAAGAAAAGGGCATCGTGGATGTTGAAGAGCACGATGGCGAACTGGAGAACGAGGAACAAGGCTTCGCAAAGTCTGAGAAGGCGGCGCAGGCGAAGCAGGTCAACTTGAGCGCCAAGCTCAGCAAGGATGGGTCTGGTTCTGGAAGCACACCCGGTGGCATGAAAGAAATCTGGAGATTGATCAAGATTGCCCGACCGGAGCTAGGCGTACTCTCTTGGGCTTTCGTGTTCCTGCTCGTGGGATCTGGCATCTCTCTATCTGTACCTTTCTCAATCGGCAAGATCTTGGACGCTGCAACTTCGACCGAGAACACCGATGGCTTACTCTTTGGCATGTCTCCCTCCGTCTTCTACTTCGCACTGGCGGGTGTCTTGACAACCGGCGCCGCATTCAACTTTGGACGTATCATTATTCTGCGAATTGTTGGAGAACGCATCGTGGCTCGCCTGCGATCTCAGCTTTACCGCAAGACATTCGTGCAAAACGCAGAGTTCTTCGACGCCAACAGGGTTGGAGATCTCATCTCCCGTCTCGGCTCCGATACCATCATCGTTGGAAAGAGCATCACGCAGAACTTGTCTGACGGTCTGCGTGCGCTTGTCAGTGGTGCAGCTGGTTTTGCCATGATGGGTTTCGTCAGTCTGAAGCTTACTGGTATTCTCGCCTTGATTGCCCCACCTGTCGCTCTCGTCGCCTTCTTCTCTGGTCGCTCGCTACGGAATTTGAGTCGCAAGATTCAGAAGAACCTGGGAACTTTAACTAAGATTGCTGAAGAGCGGTTGGGTAACGTTAGAACAAGTCAAGCCTTCGCTGGAGAAGTCCAAGAAGCATCACGCTACAATCGACAAATCAAAAGGATATTCGCTCTAGGAAAGAAGGAAGCCGTGGTCGCCGCAACTTTCTACGGAAGCACTGGATTGATGGGCAACTTGACCATCATCTCTATTCTTTATGTTGGCAGCAACATGGTCAAGAACGGAGTCATTTCTATCGGTGAACTCTCCTCGTTCTTGATGTACACTGTCTATGCCGGTTCCAGTATGGTTGGTCTTTCTGGTTTCTACGGTGAGATGATGAAGGGTGTTGGAGCTGCCAGCCGTCTCTTTGAGCTTCAGGATCGCAACCCGACAATATCCCCCACCAAGGGTCTGGCAGTCAAGTCAGCGCGCGGCCCCATCGAGTTCAGGAATGTTTCTTTTAGCTATCCCACTAGGCCAGCAGTCACTATTTTCAAGGACCTCAGCTTCAAGATTGAACAAGGAACAAATGTGGCCATCGTGGCGCCTAGCGGAGCTGGCAAGTCTACAGTCGCTAGTCTCCTCCTGCGCTTCTATGTTCCCAACACCGGAACTATCACTATCGACGGCCGAGACATTACCACTCTTAACGCGAAGCAGTTGAGAAGAAAGATTGGTTACGTTGGTCAGGAGCCCGTGCTCTTCTCTGGTACCATCGCCGAGAACATCGCATATGGTGTGCCCAATGCCACTCGCGCTGAAATTGTGGCCGCTGCACGAAAGGCCAACTGCCAGTTCATCAGCGATTTCGTAAGTATGAACCTCCTTATGTAAGATTCCTACTAATCTGTACAGCCCGACGGCCTTGAAACACACGCTGGCGCCAGAGGTACTCAGCTTTCAGGAGGCCAGAAACAACGTATCGCCATTGCACGAGCACTCATCAAGAAGCCCGACATTCTCATCCTCGACGAGGCAACAAGTGCTCTCGATGCCGAGTCGGAGACTCTTGTCAACCAAGCACTCAACAAACTCCTCCAGGAGAACAATACAACTATTAGCATCGCACATCGCCTGTCGACAATCAAGCGCTCTGACCGTATCATCTGCATCGATGCTGACGGTAGAGTAGCCGAAGAAGGCACCTACGAGCAGCTCAGCTCAAACCCAGAGGGCGCATTCAACAAGCTCATGGAATGGCAAATGAGTGGTGGGGACGTTCCTGCCAAGGATGTCAAGAGCCCCAAACCTACTGAAGAGGAGGAGGTTGAGCGAGAGCTCGAAGAGGAAAAGGAAGAAGTCGCAGGTCGCAATCGCGTCTAATGAACACAGACCTATTTGATAGTTTCTAAATGGCAATCGCGATACTGTAACGCGACTCTTCTGCTTCTCCACAAACGAAGCAAAGGTGGGCGAGCCCGCCAGCAACAGCCATGCCAACATCAGGCTCGCTGGACTTTGGTATCAGCAAGACCTTGCAAGAACACCGCGCTCAATACTAAGATCCTAAGAGCAAACCGACTTATTCTATAGCGCTCTTTGGGTGGCATGATGTAGCCATGTACCAACAAGTTCTACAAACCAGGTCCTAGGTTATAATAGGCTTGGAGATAGTATCACTTCCCGCCTGTTCATATATCTGAGCATTACAACTATAATCAAAATATCGTTCTCCTCTCAATGTCACCACAGTAGTGACCTACAGGTCTTACCACGTGCAGTATGTAGTGGGACGTGTTCCGTTAGTTTACTTAGCACCCTGATTCCAGCTCGCATGGCATGACCATCACATAATCAGGTACGACACCACTCAAAACACGCACCATGACTTGATACATGGCAGACCACCAATCAGCACATACTCGAACTACCTAGCGCACCGAACGGGGCAATGTGCCCGTACATCGCAAAAGGAACGTTATAGTGACGTCATGCATACCATGGAGTCTAGACCTCCATCCCTAACGCGCGCTGACGCGATGTGTGATGCAGTATAGAACGACATACCATATAACAACCATATAACTTGCCATCAAAACATATACACCACACAAACAACTTCAATGCTCAACACTACATCCCGGCTTCTCCGCCTATCCACATCCACACTCACAAAGCGAACTGCAACACCCACCATCACCACCAAATCCTTGTCTACCACCACCCCAAGACTCTACGCCCCAGCCCCCAAGATGGAAGCCTTCAAGAAAGTCGGAAACCGGGAAGACGCGCCCCCCAAACACGAAATGGTGCATTTCCCTGGCCTCATGTCGGAAAAGCGGTCGTTTGGCGACTTCCGAACCGTCCTGCACACGGGTCTCTACTCGCAAATCGTCGCCATGGAAGTACCCGTCAACGGCGAGATTGGCGACGAAGTCCACACCGTCGACCAGATCCTCTTGTTTACCTCGGGAAAGGGCCTCGCGACGGTGAATGGCAAGGATCAGGAGGTCAAGGCGGGTGATGTCGTTGTTGTGCCGGCTGGCACGCAGCATCAGTTTGTTACAAAGGGGGATCAGCCGCTGGAGTTGATTACCGTGTATGCGCCTGCGGAGCATTTGCCGAGTAGTGTGCATAAGACCAAGGAGGAGGGGGATAAGGCGGAGGAGGATGAGATTGATGAGGCGCCGGAGTGGGCGTTGAAACCCAAGGCTGAGAATGAGAAGAATGGGTTGGTTAAGGAGAGTGGGAAGTATTAAATGGACTTTTAGTTTCAATCGAATAATTTCAGTGACATAATTCTGGTCAGTATGTTTACAACAGGCCAGCAGTGCGAGTTGTTTGATCATGGGTGCACTTGATTGGGATGACCAGATCGGGGAATGGTGTGGGGCTGCAGATGCACTGCAATCTTTAGCGTAGAGGAGCAGTCGTTGCGTGTGCTGAAATAATCTGTGAATTCGGCTTAGTCCGAATATTCTGGGCCAATCCCTAGGTGTATATGCAGGTTCAGTGCAAGGTAATGGAGCGCTGCACTGCATTTCTTAGCGCAGAAGAGCAACTGGAGCAAGGCTGAATGGCCAGGGCTGAATACGCAAGCGGAGAAGTATGTAGTTAATGGGCAAGCTGCACGTTGGGCCAATCATTCGTACATGACGTGGGCTTGACAACGATCTAACGGCCAAAAGCTGGGTGCTTGTTGCACTGCAATTTTTAGCGTAGAAGAGCGGTCATAAGGTTTCCAAGACCAATGTGTGTTGTCCACGACCTACTAATGCATGCACGTCGCAGTTTGTCGCAGTTTTGCACTGCAATCTCTAGCCCGGAAGAGCAGCTGAAGCAAGGCTGAAGGGCCAAGGCCGAACATGCAAGCGAGGAGCGACCATATGATGTCATCTCATTGTAACCCTAACTACAATGACCGGTATTCCTTCACTATCCGCTGAACAGTATCTCGGATGTTTTCGCGACGATAGTGACCAAGCAGAGCTTCATCTGGAGCGTCTGGTTCGTAAGCTTCGATACTACGCCCAGCCCAAAGAGACGAATCTGGCATCAGAGGATGCTCCTGATCTGAGGCAGGTACTGCTGTATGGTTGCCAACGGCAGAGAAGAACAGACCAAAATATTCCGAGAACGTAAGGTTCTCGCCCCCAATGAGGATCGATCTACCAGACACAGACTCACTCTGTTCCAGTGCGGCGGTGATTGCTATGGCCAAAGATTCGACCGAAACGAAGTTTGTGTTTCCAGTAGGTGCTGATGGAGGGATACCAAGCTTGCGTTCCGCAAACTGAGTATAGGCCACAAACATTGGGACTTTCATGCCTGGCACAACCCCGACGACAAATGGAGCATCCAGACTGCATGTATGGAATGTAGTCGTTGCCAGTGAAGTGATTCCGTCAGCGGCAAGCTTTCGTGACCGTACGTAGGGGACTGTATCGACCAGCTGAGGTGCAATGTGCGGATAGAAACTGCCGATGTGCACGAATCTCGCAACGCCGGCGTCTCGGGCTGATCGAGCAAATCTCACTATAGCCTCGGACGCTTGTAGGTAATACTCGTCCGCAGAACTGTTTTGAGGGACGTGTCGTACATCGGCACCAGCTGAGAAGACGATGCTATCGAAGCTTGAGAATACTTCTGGCGTGTACTCTCCAGAAACATAGTCGATTTTGATGAAGGGGAGGTCTTTGAGAACCGGGATATCTTTTACGGGGTGGCGACCAGCAAGCGTAACGGCGTAGCCACGAGAATGAAGGTGAAGGGCAGCGTATCCTCCGATCATTCCCGTTCCACCGACAATAAGGATGTTCTTAGGCTGAGCCATTTTCCAGGGTATCGGTTGAGCAAACGAGTTGTGGTGGTTCGATATTCCCAGATGTCTATAGATATTCGCAACCTTATATGTTTGCGTATGGCCCTAGACTGCAGCTGTAATTTCCTCATGCTTGTCGAAGCCGCGCAAGACCTGCGGGTACTACGGAAACTTTGAGCTTGATACCTACTCACTGACAGCTCTCTCACTCCGGCTTACAAATCGTATCTGGATTGCTAGCTCACCATTGGCACCCAGCATCTGTGACTCTAGCCAAGCCAAAATGTCTAACAAGGAACCTTGTCTGGACAAGCAGACTAGACTGAGACGAGTCTAGAGTGATGAATACTTTAGAAGTATTAACGATCCGACAGAGGCCTCTGCTAAGTTTCAGTAACTTCCAAGACTTCTATTAGTAAGCGGCCCGTATACCTAGGAAGTACCTGGACAAAACCCTGTGGGCTTAACTAAGTTGCGGCTAGTAAAGCCGATCGAAGTCTCCCAGTCTTAGAGTGCGGATCTATTGTAGCATATGTGGCAGAGTTATGTTTTGATCATCTCGACCTATCCTTTTTACAACGCATATCTAAAGTGCTTGGCCTGCTTATCCGTCAAATCGCTAAATCCATCCCTAATAGCTTGCTCGTCTTCTCCTTGACCGAACTTCTTATCCCTTCTCTTGTTCTCCCAGCCCATCCATAAAGCCAGCACACCGGCTATTACCACCATCGCGCAGTAACAGACAATAAGTCCTGTCAACGCCGAAAAGTACCTTGGCGCCTCTCGCGAAAAGAAAATGTTCGCGCCCGCTATGTTACCCCCAGCGTAGAAAACAAACCACAGCCCATTTGCCGTACTGCGCTTCGTATGTCCGGCGATGTTTGTCGTCAGCAGATTCCACGACAAAATGACCGGAGCACCGACGATGTACTGCAACCATGTGCATCCGACCAGGCTCCAGCGTTGTGACAAGGGCGTGAGTCGAATGCCCAAAAGTCCAGCCAACGGCGGCAAACAAACCACGGCCAGGATGAGACAACGCGTATCTCTAAAATATCCAGCTGCAAGGCCACAAAGCGGGACAACCACAAACTCAATCGCACCCGTCGGAAGCTGCAGCAACGTAGCATAAATCCCACTAAACCCAAATCCACGAATGAGTGAAGATGAGAAGTTTGACACACCGCCGTTGATTACACCGCAGCAGAGTCCAATCAAACTGATGCAAAGGACCTTGAAATCAAGAACAGCTTCCACCGCCTGCGCCTTCTGGAACTGTTTCGTCTTGACACCAATCATGTTACTTGCAATCCGATCAATCGCCACGATTCTTTGCTTGTGCGATAGGAATTTCGCAGTAGAAGGACTATCAGGCATAACCCAGAGGAACACCCACGCCCAGACGAAGTTCAACAGCCCAATGACGAGGAAGATGAGCTGCCAGGTCTTGATATGCGACGAGTGCGCGTGACCAAGGCCGTAGCCAAGCAAGGCGCCAACCATTGTCGCCATGCCGTTGAAAGCAAGGAAAACGCACATGCGTACTGGTTGTTCATCGCGCCGGTAGAACATGCTGACAATGTTCATGATAGCTGGACTGATACTCGCTTCGAACATACCCAGTAAGAAACGCAGGGCGAGCATCCCAGCGTAGTTTTTGGCCGCGACGTGGCAGCAGAGGAGGATGGACCAGAGGAGGATCATGGAGCCGGTGTATTTTGAAACGGGGAGTCGCTGGATGAGGTAGTTTGCTGGGAGCGCCCAGAAGAGGTAGCCGAAGTTGAAGATGGCGGCGACCCAACCGTAGCGGTCGCCTTCGAGGCCGAGGTCAGGGGTCAGAGTGTAGGCATTTGCGTAGTTTAGGGACAGTTTATCGAGGAATTGGATCATGTATGTCATGCAGATCTATCTTTCTATTTAGTGACGTGTTGTTAAGAGTGACTGGCGTCTAAGTACCATTGGCATAATGACCCAATCGATCTTCCGAAGTACAATCTTTCGCTCTGCTTCTAGCTCCTCTCTCGAGTATTGTTGTACTTCGAGGTATAGATCTGCGCCGATGTCGCGCATCTGCTTCTCAGCAGCGAGTTGCCCCTCGTCGATGCTGGCCTCTCGCGCCGGCGAGATATCATGCTCTTTCTCGCCCATCTTACCCGTCCACAGATGAGAAACTGATTGTTGACGACCAAGTCCGGATACAGTGGTTGACTAGAGTGGGGTAAAAGCAAGATAGCCGAAGACCCTGGCAACAGTGGTTTCGCAGGTCGCAACGTTTGAACAGTAATACAGGTAGCGGGGTGTATGGTGCATCTGTACTTATGTGTTCCCGCCATCTCCCACCCTTGGCAACGGCCGTGAAGGTAGTTATCGTCTATCATGCCAAGGTGTTCTTATCGGCTTGTTGAGTGTTGCACATCGCTACCTAGGGCGGCCGTAGTATCATGCAGGTTGCTGATGTTGCCGCATGCTATTGGGTTTGTTGATCCTTCGGCACGTCGAATCGGGCAATTCCCGGGTACAGTTACCCTGGCTGGAGTAGTCCGAGATAGCAAAGCTTAACCTGATGGTTGTTTGTGACGTGCGCCAATTGTGGTTCTCCTCATCTGTGCAGCGCATGTTAAGCTCGATGAGATAGAATATAATTGTTTATCCAGGTAAAAGGTTTTACACGTGTCTTATTTACTCTAGTTCGGGTGTCGGACTACTGCGCCTTGCCGATATCTCTATGGATGGCCACAGCCAGCATCGGTATCGTGTGAAAATCCTACTTCCACAGACCGTAGGGTCCAGACGTGAACTTCCATAGCTTCACAGTTCCGTCCTCACTGCCTGTAGCATAGAGCTTCCCGTCAGGCGAGAAGCTTGCCGACCAAATAGGCCCGTGATGACCCTTGTTGGTCTCGAGCTCCTTCTCTTCGTCAAAGTCCCAAACTCTGACCCAAGTGTCGTTCTGGTTGCTACCACCAGTAACGAATTTGCGCTCTCCGTTGTGTAGAGCCACACTGGCAATCTCGTACGGTGTCTTGATGCTCTTGATGAGTGAGCCAGGCGACTGGCTGTTGAAGAAGTAGGCACTGTTTCCAGCGGCTACGCTCAAGATACCATCCGAGGAGGTGTTATCCAACTCGCAGGAGCCAACAGTGCCTTCAAGAGCATGCTCGCCAATTGTAGCCTCTTGGCGCAAATCCCACCACCGCACCTTTTTATCTTCGGCCGCTGTTATTATGACATTGGGGTCAGACGTCCATACAATCGACTTGATGGTCCCGGTGTGGACACCTGCGCCGATCTCGAAGCTCGTCGCGTCGCTGCGTGAAAGGTCGTAAATGCGCAGCTTCTTCTCCATGCCACCTGTCGCGAGGATCTGGGGATGGGGCTGGTTGGGGAATGCGACTGCGCGAACGATGTGGTTGTGTGAGAGAGTGTGTAGGGCTTCGCCAGTGTGAGTGTCCCAGACCTTTCTGTAAACCGTTAGAACGCTTCCCGATTTCGCGAAGTAATAACACGTACGCAGAGAAATCTGCAGAGGCGGTAGCTGCCAACGAGGCATCAGAAGATAGCCTCGCTTGCCACACTGCGCCTTTGTGACCGAGGAAGGTGCCAATCCAGTCTCCCGTCACTCCGTCGCGGAGCATGGGGTTGTTATCCTTGCATGCTGATATAATATAGTATTGGTCTTCGTCTACAAGGGACGAGAAGTGGATGTGTGGCACAGGTCGTGAGTGACCGTGGCAGGTGAGGGGCACGACTTTGGTTGTCTCGGGCATCGTAGGTGGATAAGGAGGGTGTGGAGCTTCGGTGTAAGGAGCGAGTGCGAGTATATGTCGTGTGAGCTGAGTGAGTCTCGTGGCTCAAGTCGAGTGGCGGTGAGGTTTGACGGTGGCAGGGAGTGTGTTTGTTGTCGTTATTGGGATATCGCAGGCAGTTCCGAGCTATATCGGAACCAGCAGGAGCAGCTCTAGCAGTTCAACAAGGCAGAAAAGAGAGCGGAGGATACGAAATGGTCGTCAAGGGGTCGTAACGTCGTGAAAATGGTGTGCTGGTGGAATCGCAAGTTCATTGATCGCGATTCGAGGGGAAATGTTGAAACGGGCAGCCAAATCTCAGGGTTGACCTAGCGTCGGAGGCTCCACTACCGAGGCTTGCTCAAACGGGTTTAGTTACATGATGCCATCTGTACCCTACAAGAACAGCAGCACCATATATAAGAGAAAAACCGAACAGGTAGAGATAGTAAGCTCTAGTTTGCAGCTCACATTAGCTCCTAACAAGAGAGCGATTATAGGGATTAATAGTAGTACAGGCTTTTAGATTCTCTATATATGTCTATATAGCTCTAATACGCTTTGTTGTAGTAGGAATGAGTACTCTGCTCAAATAAGATATTTAGTTTCTCTCTTTGGCGTAGTGGCAGCAAAACTATCTAGATGCAACCAAGTCTGCCCGTTATCTACCACCTGGCTAAAAATGCTTGAGAGCCTGTCCACAATGTCTGCATACCTCGTGCAGCTTTTCTTCATCGTCCGTCATCACGATCCACGAGACGTCGCCACAATTCCAACATATAAGCCGGACTCCGATGCACAACTGACTTGTGATAGCCTCGCCATCATTATTTACTTCGGCAATTCCAGTCCTGTCCATCAAGTGGAGAAATATGTCTCGTCCAAACTCTGCTACTTTCTGTGATGCCATCACTACCAGGGGTTGATCATCTCCTGTGTTTTTCAGAACGCTTGTGTTCGGCCAATCTGTTGCTAGTTCCAGTAAGATCTTTACCAACGGATGGCTGGGTCGATGTTCTGGACCGACGAGTTCGTACATGTCTCTGACGAACCCGCAAAATTCGGAACGCGCAACACAGTTCTTTGACTAGTGGTTTATCGTCACCGGTCAACCAGGCATCCATGCAACTCTCGAACTGTGAGGCAACCGGGACCAAGAAAGCGGGAAATTGGTACTTGTCGCCCACGCGATAAAGCTCAAGGAAGCGCTTGATGTTGATGGTAGTACCATTCGGCGGGCTCTCCGATGGATGAATCTGTTGATCATACGCGAAGCCGAGCATAGTTTTGAGAGCATCGGGATCATCTCCAACCAAAGTGATCTCTCTGGCATGGCTCTCCTGTGTACTTCATTAAACGCATGTACTGTATTATGGGGTACAGGACTTACTGCAAACCCTCCAGTAAAAGCTGCTTCGAACCAACGGGATTGTGCGCTCAGCAGCAGTCTATGAGCTTTGAATTTCAGCTCGCCCGAAGCTCCGTACCGGATCGTGACATCGGATAGCACTTTGGAGTTTGAGTACCTAGAAGCGGGAGCTTTAGTATGTTTTCATTCAACATTCGTTGTGACTCACTTCTCAAAGTCGAACATCGGCCGCTTGTATGTATCGCTCGAGGAATCCATACTGTCAAGTCTCAGGGTGGAGATACTGCCGTCGAAGAAGAAGATGGAGTCAAATTTAGGAAGAAAGGTCGAAAGCGAGTGGGGTTGATATTGATGCCTACTAAGACGACCCCAAGGATCTCTCACTTGTTGCCGAGCTAAAACTACGTGATACGCTGTGATACGCTGTTTCACCTTCACCGACTCACCTTCACTTGCGATAAGTTACTTAAGAGCTCTTTCTTTTTATAGAACGTCAGCGATGCAGAAATCGTAAGTGGCCTATCGGTTATAGATCAAATACGCAGACTTTGGTTACGGCACAACATCATGCATCGAAATGAAACAGGCCATCAAACGGACAGTGAGAGAAGGCAATGCATTGTCGGAGACACATGTGGAGTAGCTTTATAGTAGCAATATAATGTAGTATTTCGATGAGGGTATAATATAGATTAAGATATACAGGTAACAGTCTAGCTATGGACGCTGGCAAGATCGCGTGGCATGGTCGTCATTGTTGCTTAGAGGCCGGTAGAGCCGACACCAGAGGTGACACCATCCTTGAGGTTGTTAACAACAGGGAGAGCACCGTCAGTGACGTTCTTGACGGCAGGCTCAACGGCACCCTTAGCGCCGTTAACAACGGGGTCAACAGCGCCCTGAACGTTGCTGACAACAGGGGCGACGGCACCCTCGACACCCTTAACGGCACCAGTAGCAGCGTCCTTGACGGGCTTGACAACAGGGTCAACAGCACCGGTGACGCCGTTGACAATGGGAGTGACAGCAGAGGTGACACCGTCCTTGACATCGTTGACGATAGGAGAAACAACACCGGTGACACCACCAACGACGTTGTCCCTGACACCGTCGACAATAGGGGTAGCGGCATCCTCGACAGACTTGAGACCAGGAACGGCACCCTCAACACCGCCAACGAGACCGTTGACGTCAGGGAGCTGGCGCCTGGTCAGAGCAGCATCAACAGACTTGTCCAGAGCATCGGCGTGAGCATCGATGTTCTTGACGTCGTTGACAGTAGAGGTAACACCGTCCTTGACGCCGTTGACACCATCCTTGACGTTACCAACGAGGCCATCAACACTGGGGAGCTGGCGCCTGTCGAGGTCGACCTCAGCATCGACATCAATGTCCTTGACATCCTGTCAGAATTGTTAGAGGGATGAGATGAGTGAGATGGATATGAAACTTACGTCAACAGTGGACTTGACACCGTTGGTGGCACCGGAAGTGACATCGCCAACAAGGCCGTCGACCTTGGGAACGTTGACGTTAGGGATCGTTTGGCGCGCGTTGACCTTAGCATCAACATCGGCATCGACAGAAAGACCGAGAGCATTAAGCTTGGCCTCGACTGAGGCATCGACGGAGAGACCAAGAGCCTGGAGCTTGACTTCGACGGAAGCATCGGCAGAGACACCGAGAGCCTCGAGCTTAGCGTCGATTGCTGCCTCAAGTTCTGCGTCGAGACGCTTGTTGAGAGAGGCACCGGCAGCAGCATCAGCAGTGAAGGGGCCCAAAGCGTTGACCTTAGCATCAACGTTGGCATCGGCGCGGCGGCCTACGCTGGCGCCGACCTTGGGGTTGATGCCCTTGTCAACGGTGACGTTAACGTTGTCGTATGTGACGCCCTCGAGGTTGACCTTGGCGCCTGTGTTTACTCGTCGTCCTAGACCGACAGCGACCTTGGGCTCAACACCAGCAACCTTAGCGCCGACGTTTGCTTGGGCACGACGGCCTACGTGGGCGTTGACCTTGGGGAGAGTGACGCCGTCGACGGTTGACTTGACACCAGAGGTGACATCCTTGACCGTGTCCTTGGTCTGGGGGATTTGGGGAATAACGGCGGCGTTCGCAACAGCGGCAGCGGCGAGGAAGTAGTTGAAACGCATCTTGAAAGAATTAAAAGTTCTCGGAAAGAGTGTATATTAGTTGGTATGTAAAACGAGTGTCGTAAGAGTTGGATGAGGCTGAGGCTCTGGATGGATGATGTCTCTTTCCATGGTAACACCGACAGTACTTATATACTCATCGTTCCATTACCTCTCTCCTGACGCCACTTGATGTACACTTGTGGCAGTGTAGTAATGTCCGGTAAATGGCCGTTGGCTGCATTGAGAAGACCAGTAGGATAGTGATCAACAGCGCGAAGTCTGGTTACAGGTCTTGTGTAGTCGATCTACCGTTGTGGCCCATGCGCTCAGCCATTGCAAAGCAGCATCTCTGGTGCAGATCGGTGGTTGTAGTCCCTTAAAGGTGGATCTGCCAGCACAGATGCAATGCCAGGTTTGGATGAATTGAGCTGGAGTAATGAAGATAACCTCACCGTATCTTGATGCCTGGCACGGGTATCATGTTGTGTGCTGAAGAGTGTTCCTGAGCCGGTCTAACTTTTTTCTTCTTTTTACGAAAGGACATGTGCTGAGAGCTATTACCCAGGTGCATCAAGCAGAACGAAGCTTCGATGTCGGAAAATAATCTCTAAGTCTTCCTGTGGCTATACAGAGTCTTCAAGTTTGAGCTCACCGTTTCAGGCTATTCTGTTGTTGACGATTGGGATCGGCATCAGAGACAGCGGTGCCTGAGCGCGGGACTCGCGGCTTCCAAGTGGATTCCCGTGGATATCTTCAACAGTGCCTGATTAGTTTGCATTAGCCACGAGGAATCCAGGTACAGCCGATGATCGCGCAGAAGGCCTTGATGCATTGGTCAATCTCTGCGCGGGTCTTCGTTTCTTGTCAGTTGGCTGTGGGGCACGGTCAGCAGCACTCCTTTTCCGCGTTGCTCATCGGGCCGTGAGTGTCTGTTACTGTACGAGCAAGCTACAATGAAGCGACCTTGATGACCCGGGTACCTTTGGCAACTGCCAATACACCTTGTGTACCCCTGAGTCAAGGACTGCTGGGTGGTGTAATAATCAATCCCAATGTCGAAAGCCAACGCGGCGGCACGTTGGACCCTGGCTTGGCCCGAAGTCGAAAGAAGCATAGCGTTGGCTGATGAAGCTTAGCGTGCTTGCTTCGAATGACGACGCGCGCCAGACCTGCCACGATGACGCATGGTCTTGGCGTTCTCTGTCCTGAACTGATGGCAGCCGTTATCCTAGCTTTACCGAACTGGTGGAGGATTGACGCTGTTAGAACAAATCAAGCCTCTGGTTAA
Organism: Alternaria postmessia; assembly: GCF_024291825.1. Classification (NCBI taxonomy): domain Eukaryota; kingdom Fungi; phylum Ascomycota; class Dothideomycetes; order Pleosporales; family Pleosporaceae; genus Alternaria; species Alternaria postmessia. Next base: position 50,482 of record NW_026260092.1, read on the forward strand.
TTTCCGACGCGTCCGCACACCACGTGCCTTCTCCACATCCATCTCCAAGGCTACGATACATTGGTGTCGAGCTATACGCATCTCTTCGCTGGACGCGTTCTTATCTTCATAGCGACTGTGAAACATACATTCATTCTGTCGCGTTCTATCGCACGCTCATGTACGTAAATTGCATCGTCACTGTATCAGTTGGGGCGATGGAATCTGGCAGCTATGTGTCTGCAGACCGTCATTTGCATCGACGGGTACTTTGACCTGCGGAGAAAACCGTTAGGGAACGATCACCTCAACACTCGAGTCGGCCCGAATTAACAACTCCTTTTCTCCAACGTGCTTCCGAAGCAGGGCTGCACGCAGAATCAAATCAAACATCGAACGGTCCGATGCCGTACATGCTGGGGCATGGCGTGCCAATACCCTTGCGGCAGCGATACCGGCTTTTGAGGAAGAAGATCCATCAAATACTTCACACAAGGGATCTCTAGTTGAAACATGTAGAGACTTGTCGTGGAATTTAACCGCTACGCCGCAATCCGGGTTACGAGCTATACCAAGGTTGCCTACTGAGGTGTCACAACCAAACTTCACCCTGGAAACGAATCTTGCATATTGCCATCGGAATACTTCAGTCATTTACCGGCCACAGTGTACAGTATAGATTCGTATGGGCAGTTCGACCAGTCTGCTGGTATATCATAAGAGCATCTCAGAAGTGCATCAAGAGCGAACTCGTCCAGTAGGCTCATTGTCTCTACCGTGCTTTGTCTCTACTGATAGATTCTTCTAGTTATAATCCCCACTATACACCCTCGGGCCCTTCTTCTCTCCCGTCATCTATCGTAACGAAGGCTCGCTCAAATCCTGGATATTGTCACCGTTGCAATACTCTCAGTATACCCAATGATGCCATCGAAATGACTGTCTATGACCAACGCTGCCCGGAAGATAGCATCATGATCGATGGAAGCGACATACCGGACATTCCCCACAAGTTTCCTGTCGCCAAAATTCGTGCCATGACAAGTGTATATGGCGCTGATGGTGCCACTCGTTTGATATAACAAGAGCGGAAGGCAGTTGCTACAACTCCATTTGGTCAACTGGCCACACGCCTCGATAGCCCTACCCGAGTATAGCCTCGCCTTTGCTTTCTTGGTTTCATCCTCAAACACTTGTCCAGCCCCAAATCTGTGGCTGCCTTACCACGACTTTGGTCAATTGTTGAAAACAACCATGTGAATATCTAAATTACTTGATCTACTCGAGATCCACGTTATCAAAAGGCAAACAACGCACGTTTGCTGAGCGATGTATGTGTAAACATTCACTGTCCTTCCTTATTTAGGCACGATCCGACAATTTGACCCTACACTTCTCAAGCTACCGACTACCTTTCTATATCATACACTACTAAACTTATCATAGACGCTTCTTATATAGCCACACTAACTTTGTAACACGACTGGATTATCTCAACTGCCAGTCATGTCCCTCCCTCTTGCCAACAGCACACCGAACAGCAGTATCCTCAACCTACCCGACGAGTTGCTTCTTCCGATAGCTAAACATCTTTTAATCGAACCTCGCTTTGACCAGAAAGCCTACGAAGATCTGTTTTATCTCGCTGTCGCAAATTCGCGCTTTCCCAGGATTGTGCGAAGTATCTTGCAGGGGCAAAAGGCCCTCTGCGTTCCGCTTCCGAAAGTACATGCCTTGTTTCGAACGCTCCGAGAGTTTCCAGCCGCACAGTGGGCCGATAATATTGAGTCTCTCGAGATCACGAACTACGTCTCCCATGGCGATAATGATGGGTGCATGCGGATGTCTAGGAGCAATCACCGTGAGAACCTTATCCGGTACTTCATTTCCACTGGAGATATGACACTTGAAGATGGACAAGACCGGTCGAAGATGCCATCGAGACAATACAGTATCGAGAACGATACGTCCTTTCGAACGGACTGTCTTAAGGCTATCCGAGAGGCCGACGGCGTTAGCAACAACAATAAATGGGTATGGAAAGACGCGCTACGAGCAGGTCACAACAACGCCTTTCTTGCCTTGCTCCTGCTGATACTACCAAATCTCAAAGCGCTACTGCTCGGCGGTAGCCACATATTTCATTTTCCGATGGTCTTCAGGGATGGAGATCCATGGCAAGGACCAATGAGCCCAAAGGTTGATGACAGAATACATTGGAGTGGCGATCCTTTGACGCATCTATTGAGGGAACACAAGTATCTGGCTCAGGTATTTCACAAGAGCTACTCGAGGCTTACCGAGCTGGAGTTGCCATCCTCATGGCATGGTATGGAGTACTGCAGGATGAGGCGGCTCCCACCGAGATTCCTCAGTTTCGACAACTTACAGACGTTGATAATCCCTGAAGTGGCGCTACCAATACCTCCGCGTACCAATAGCCTGGTGCACTCATCTTTTCCAAAATCGCTGAGATCGCTGACGATCGTCCACTGCGACTGGCTTTCAATGGAATATGTGCGAAAAGTGATACATCATCAGGCCACTGATCTTGCCACGCATCTTCCAAACCTACGCGCTATCAGTGTCTATTGGGATACTTGCAGTAGCAACTGGAGGCGCGGATTCCATCCTGAAGACTATGCGCGAGCGACGGAACTCGGGATTGAGCTGACCGGGTACGCCTCACAGCATCGGTGGACAGCTTTAGACGTAGGAGGCCAACCATGGAAGTTCAGTAATAATGAGCTCGACGGTATGGCAGGACTGCCACTACGGGATAGAAGTGGTCGAGAAATAGCGGGACACTGGGTTGGGAGAAAGCAAGGAAAGGACTACTCATTTGGTAGTGCAAAGATGCATTTCAGGAAACACCGTGGTTAGTAGCTTTTGAGATGATTTAGACGAGAAAAATTCATTGTGATCTAGAGTGGTTGAATATAGAATTATGATCGTATCTGTCGCATTACAGACGTAATTTGAGGTGGATGGGAAGCGCACCAAGATATCCAACTCGTATCTCGACAAGAATCATGATTCAGATGGCGGGTATCTTGCAAAAGCAAGAAGATTTTCCCCTTGTTGTGATGCCTCAACTACGTCATTTCCGGCCGCCTCGCGACGTCGCGCATCTTTCTCTTCTAAATGCAAATTGCTATTCACTTCAACCTCGATATCTATTTATGACAATTTCAAGAATGAAACCACCTCTCATGCAACGACATGCTGATGGTACTGATGTTCAACGCTCCTTTCCGCCTACCACCACACCAAATGCAGAAGTAGTAGCAGAAATATCCAGAGTAATAACGCCAAGTATGTCAGTCCTTGTCCCTCAGTAGATGGTGGAAACTTCCCACACAACATCGAGTTGCTAACACCGTATGGTCAGAACTACGAATTCCTCACGCATACTCTGATCCTTCCGTGGGCATAACAACTGACTCGGTGCTGAAACAGCAATGCCCTATCTCTCCATCAGGTGGCACCGCGCCCCATTGAAGCGATCGAAGGGCGGCGTCTCTGTTCTCGTTCGGTCTCGGATGGCACGCAGCACTGATCGCAGCGCTGCTGCATCTCACCAGAGACATGCCGGGTTTATATCTGCGGAACCCGAATGCTATCACGCCGATTACCGCCACAGTACCAACGATGATCGTCACCAGCAGCGCAAGAAGGGAATACCCACACGTGACAAATGACTGATACGGGTCCTCTTGTCCATTTGTGGTGAGTACTCGTACTCTGACGACATATATGCTCTCCGAGATGAGCATATGGATGCTGCCAATCAATATCATAAGAGGTACACCGTATCGGTACGGGATCTGGAGTCGGTATGACGAGCGTTGGGTGGCGCTTGGATAACTAACGCGTAGGGTGCGACGTATGTATGCATACTGACTCCACTCAAGGCCCATGAGCATGGACGTCCAGACTGAGTTGTACGATACATAGATGAAACTGACAATGAGTTGGGGCAAGTTGGCGAGCAAGACGGCAGGTAGTAGGCTGGATGTGCTGTTACCGGTACTTCGAATAACTGAGAGCAACATAAAGCTCGGATGGAGGGTGTGGAAACCCGAAATCTTGATAGGGGAAGTTTTGAGAGAGATCCCGCTATAGAAGTTGATGACGGCGTCGACAAGGAGGTAGATGGCGATAGACAGTGCTAAAATACAACTGGAGATTCGGTCAGTAGCCGACAAGGTACCGGTGGCGGGACGACAAACAGGAGTATACAGGTGGTCCATTGACCAACCGAAACATTGTGCGACCAGCGATTCGGCTTTGATGACCACTTGAGGGTTTTTTGCCAGGGTTTGGTATGGTTGAAAGTCGAAGCGGTACCCAGACAAGCGCCTTTCGTGTTCTTGTCCGACTCTTCCATGAACGAGGCGATCGCATCACCTACCACGGCTAGCGGATACTCTTTCAGCCGCCAGAGGATCCAGATCATGCACAAGGTCTTACAGCTAATGAAGGCGATGATGACGGCTAGCAAAACCAGACTCGTTTCCACCGTGCACTTCTCATCTAGTCTTTGGCTGAAACAGCTATCGATAGGGATCACGCGGCTCTCCCACTCATACAATCCACTTGTTTCATCGTAACTGAGGGGGAGGGATAGCTCCATCTCGAAAGCAGAGGGATCGGCCAACAAAGTTGAGCACGCAGGCTTGGAATTCCATTCCATCTCCAACGCATTCTGGGCACACATCCAGCTGTAACTGGGATATGTTCGGAATTCACCATCACCAGCCTCAGATGTGTTGTAATCGCCATACTCCACCATAAGCAAGGAATTGTTGCGATAGATGGTCGTGTTTGGATTATATCTATTTGCCGTGAGGATGACATTGCCGTGCCGAGTGACGAACGGGGTCGCGTATGCCTCAATGCAGGCCTTGGTGTCTAGTTCAGTGAGTTGTATATTACCTATACTTCCGATCAGTCTGCGTCTCATATGCAAAGGCCAGCTCAGCACCTGCCTCTTTGGACGTCCTCCATCCAGGCGTGCCACTCGGTTGGCGCTGGCGTCCCGTAGGGCTCTCGTGCTCTTGCTGTCCAGTTCGCGCCTTGGAAGAAGTCATCAGTGACCACTGCAGCTACGTATTCGTACGCCGTCGTTGTTGCATAAATGACCGAGTTAGACCTATCTGTTATTAGCAACACTGCATGGGACTTGTACTCGAACTCCATAGCCTACATCAAATGCAGTGGAATAGAACTGAGACCCAGAAGAACCCATACTACGCGCCGCTTCCAACCCAGCTTGAAAGTATTGCTGACGCTATTCAGCCCAATGTCCAATGCCTTCTTTCTCGCGTGCATTTTGTCGATGTCGCGCCGCGATGGTGCACTGACGATATGCATGCAGTAGTTGCTAGCCCCGAGAAGAAGTGTACTGAGTGCGTTGATAGCCACGTGTGTCGCAGTCAACATGTTTTTCGATGTTTGGCAGTCCCCTCGAAAAAGTACGCGAATGCCGTCGCTTTCTGTTGGAAGTGCAGCCGTCCACCCCATGAAAGCGACGACGCAGAGAAGGACGAAAATTGCAGTGGCGATACAATATATGATACCTCGTCGCCACCCAGTGTGTCTCTTGGAGAGCGTAGCGGGTGCATATTCAGATTTCTCGATGTAGTCGCTGTCGCATGAATTGTTGCGGTGATCTGGAAGCTCGCGTAGCGACTGCGTCTGCAACTCGATGCCATCCCTGCAAAAAAGCTTAGCTACATTCTTCCAAACGCATGTGGCAGATTCCACTCTTGGTCATTCAGGGAAACAGCCATATATCGACCGCTCCTGTCTTCGCGTGCGATATTCATCGCAGAAGAGGTCGCTAGCGTGACGCAGTTATGCTAGAGCTGATCGTAACGTTATTTGCGTAACGCAAACAGTGAAATCGAATGCTGGCGAGATTGAGTGCCGATTTTCTCGATTAAGGGCGACTGGCGGAGAAGCTGAGTTTATCTATCCAAGGGCGTGTCTGCTACAAAGAGCACTACGAGCAATGTGGCATTGTGTGGCTGCACGAGCGAGGCATTGCCGAGCTCAGCGCATGCACTTTGACATCTAGTGGCTGTATCAAACACTTGCAAAGATAGCCTTTTAGCAAACTGTATCAACCGCGTTGTGGTGTTTAGGTTTCCCGCGTGACCGCGCTGGATGTACAGTGTCTTAGTGGCGGGTCTAGAAGCGAGACAGCTGAGTATCAAACCGAGAGAGCTGAGGACCAAGAAGAGTGACAACGCAAATTCGCCTCCGAGTAATACTAGGATCTCGCTGCGGGCAACTTGCGAGCAACAGCCAGGCTTGCAGTATCTTCGAGTAGCGCACTCTATAGTTAACAAATGATTCATATTTAGCGAAAACATCCAAAAGCATCAAAGAGTAAGCGAAAAAGAAAACAGTGATACCATTGTAGTAAGCTTGGCATGTAATTTGCGCTGACTTGTCCAGCCCTACTACTGTAGAGCTGTGATCGAACAAGAATTGTGTGTTCCTGAGGATGTTCGCCGACTAACATGGGCCAGTCGATACTAAACAATAGAGTAAGTGGCGGACGCGCTGACCCGTAGCAATCGCGGTCGCATTTGTGAAGCTCATCTGGGCTTTTTCTGCTTGCGCGCAGGAAAGAATTGAAGCCACATTCTCTTCACCCATGGTACTGAGATGAGACCACGATCCTGGCGCTAAACTTAGACATTGGAGAGAGCATCGAATAGGTTGATTGGTGGCCTGATAAGGCGAAGCGTGCCTAACGCCTGGTTAGGACTAGTTTGGCCGCGGGGCTGGAGTTTCCCGAGGTCATCGTCCCTGGGCTGGGCTGTGTACACAGTAAATCACTCCCAGCTCCCAACTCCATCTCTCGGTTCGCCACCAGTTTGCAGTGTTGTGTCCGAGTTAGCCGTTCGTCGGTGAGATGATGCTCTTGGCACATTCATAGCTAGGAACGATGTGCGCGTGTGCTCTGACCACCGCGACAATACGTGCAGTGAACGCGCCTAGTGAAGCACCACGGACACGAAGAATAGCCGTTGGAATGCCGGAGGCGCGACACATCTCCATGCTTGCAAATAACGGCACAAAGCTTTGTTGGCGCTGACCGTTGACGCCAAGATGAGGATCTCTGCACCACTATCCGTTTCAAACACAGCCTCTGTCACAGCCATTTTGGGGGCCTTACGCCCATGTTGGAGATAAAGATTAGACAGCCCCACTTGGCTTATCGCATGGAGAACCTCCCGTCGAAACTACTGCTGCACGCTCCACTTTCGCCATGAAGCTCATCGACCTCTTTGTAACGCTCTGCCATCTTCTTCTGGTTACTGAAGCTGTTCCAGTGGAAAGAGAGGAGCGATGCGACACACCATCATGCCGCCGAAACAAACTGGAGGCCAGGGGTAGAACTGAATGCGACCTCCCCTCAAAATATACTGTCGAATGGTTCATCGAGAATGCGATAGAGCGACCTGAGCCAATGTCATGCCTCTTTTACACACGCGGCTTAAGCAGGGCAGCGCGCCGCTACGCGAAGTCGAGACCTGAAGAAGAGGGGCCGCCTTTGACAACAATATGGGTACTTGTGTACTTACTATGCGTACAGGATTCTTTCTGACTGGATACAGGATGTCTGGCCCAAGCAGTACTATAGCAAAAGAATAACGAACACCAACCCCCTACGATGCATCATGCAAGACAAGAAGAAGCAAACGCAATATTACTCCCACATGTCGAAAGCCTTTGCCTCAATGTGCCACGTCTTCGCGACCGTCATGGACAAAAGCATTGGGCTCGACGCCGCGACGGTGAACGACGTTAACCAGAATGGCCTCTGGTTCCACGCTGAGTTTCCAACCTTACAACGGCTCAAGCAAGTTACCATGATCGAAGCAATATCAGAAGATGGAGGAAAGAGGTTTACATATTGGACGAGCTTGAATATGTTTGCAACCAGTGCGCAACATGAAGACGTTGTTGGCGATTCGCCAAAACGCGCGGACACGTTAGATTTCGACTGGGATCAGTCCACAGCTGATGATATATTTGTCGAAGAATGGGATGTGGATCCGTAGAGCCTCGCACTATGCTAGTTGCAAGAAATGTTATTTTTCTATCTGATCAGTTCAATAAAACTTTCACCTCGATTTAAAAGGATTGTAGGCCGGTACAGAGAGTGAGAATAAACTCGAGGTAAGTTCCTGTTTCAAGCAATTCTCTTATAGCCTGATCATTCTCAAGGGAAAGGGAAGTGAGGCCTTCATTGCCAATGTCATGTGCATCAATGCGAATTGCTTCGAAGAATGGGCGAGCGTAAGAGAAGTTGGTATTGATCTGAGCGAGAAAGCAAACTCATTATAGGTTGAGGCCCAAGGCAAACCTTATTCAGGCCAGGAAGTGAGAAGCCAAGCAAGAGCTACGTACAAGCGCCTAGCAAGTTCGTGTCGAGGTTCTCACTCACATAATAGAGAAATTATTTGCCCAGCCTAGAGGACCAAATCCCTCAAATCCGGTCGACTGTGCATTCTCATCATCACTTGCTTCCCACCCAAAAAAGTTCTGTAGGTCGTCGAGGTTGAACATGGGCTGCTCAAAAGCAGTGGGCGCATTGGGGGAGGAGTATACAGTCCCTACCGCGTTCTCAGTCGCTGAAGTCATGACCTGACCTGAAGTGACTACAGATGAACCCTGGTCAGTAGCCGGCGCCGAAAAGGGATAGCGGGTAGTGGCCGTCCTGAGCGTTGAAGGTGAAGTTGCCGAAAGTATCTCTTCAACTGGAGGGATCACCGAGAGGGCCGCATTTCGTTGCCTAGGGGTACCTGCCGTCGGTGCGGGAGCGCCGACAATGCGTCGCGCTTCGTTCTCGGATGGATCCTGAGGCGCGATGTAGTCAGCAGAGTGGCCACGAGCCAGACTGTCGCGTACAGTCTCTAACCAGCGCTCGGATGTGATACATAACGATTCAGCAAGCGGGTACATGAACGCCATTTCCCGCAGCGCCTGGTTATTATACTGCACTAGCTCGACTGTACGACCAATAACAGTTCCTGCATCGGGCTTCGATACATCCAAGATCCGAGCGATATAGTAGAGCATGATGCGACTGCTGTTGTAGACGAACGATGGTAGAATAGAGTCCGCGAAGTGTTTGACGCCGTGCTGCAGTATATGTGAGACCAACACCGACATACGCTGCGCATGCTCAAAGCAGACATCTTGCAGATGACTGACGAATGCCTGCCGATCAGTGGGGAAAACGAATGGCTCTTGGTTCTTGAACAGATCAGGGAGAGCGATCCGATGTACGTCGCACATAACGTGATGATACATGCAGTGGATGAGGAGGAGTGCACCTAGCTGATGGGTCTCACGTCGGATGTAGATGTTGTCCGCGGAAAAGTCTAACCAGGACGGCAGACTTTGCTTCCATGATTGTATGTCCTCGATGAGAACGGCAAATCCGGATCCAGGGAGCCAGGGCGGTTGCTCTTCGTCCATGTGCTTTACGAATCTGTCGCAGGTTAGCGTAAAAGGCCGGAAGGAACACTTTTCCCGCTCACCGTAGGACCCGCCGCCAAATGCTCACGATACGTACATAGTACGCAGCCATACCCAGGTTGTCCGCCGGTTTCTCTGGTATGTCCTCTGGAGGCATGAATTCCAGTAGTGTACCTCTCTCAAGCCGCTCCGTGACACACGGTATCTGTAGTGAGAATTGACGCTCGTTGCAAGGAAGCTGGATCTTGAGGTCTCTTTCATTGAGTATAGTGAGGTGGTCGACACCACTACCAGCCCAGACATCGATCATATAACACGCCCACATGAGCCTTCTACGAGACTCCCTTACAGATACCTCGTTTGGACTTCCTCCTAACTCTTTACAAAGGACGTCTGGTGATACCTCATTATTGAGTTGCAGAGCGTGCGCCATGCGTATGACAAGGCCAGTAAGAAGGAAAGAGCCCGCATAGTTGCCATTACGGGCTTCTTGGTCATGAAGCAAGACCAAGACCTTGAGCTTTGTGATGGAGATGGTGCTGTAATCAGCGAAGAACATCTCCTCCGCAGACTTCGCCCACTGGCTTCCCGCTGACTGGATCAGATCTTTTGTCAAGGGCGAGAACGACTCACTGTAGTCGAGTGCGTAGAACCGAGCACCTAACGCACACATAATGTGCAGGAGGGCTTGATCGGACGCATCCACGAGCTGACCTTCATCTAACATTCGAATGAATGACGGCTTGTGCTCGAACGCGAAAACGCGAATGGGGTGAACGTTGTTAAAGTACGCATCTAACAACGCATGAAGCTTGATTCTCGGTGGTAGCTGTGGTGAAAACAACCTATATGTCTTTGTCAGTTCGATACAATTGGGTGGCTTCGTCAAGCATACCATAGCAGACCTGGTGGACACCCTGGTACAACAGGCTCACTGTTAGATAGCGGACCGTATCCCCTGGAAGGTGCTCGAGAATCTTGGGGAGTATGAGGAGGTATCATCATCGAATCGGTATGCGTTTCTGAAGCTGGAGTCGCAATGCTCTGCACCCAAGCTGGCTCGACTTGCTCGGCATCGTAAACACATGAAGTTCGGCGCTGTTGACATCTCGTGCAATTTGGTCGTTCGCCAGAACATTTGACTTTGGAGTCTCGACAAGGGATACAAGATCGAAATGTCCGTTTCCGCTTGATTCCTACGACTGGTTCGTACGATGTACTTGGTCTCTTCGCAGCAGCTGAAACCCCGCCATTCTGCACGCAGTCTAGCTGGAGTCGTTCACAATTCACGCAGCCATTCGGTCGCTCATCGCACTTGACCTGGAGATCGTCAGCTCTGTGGACCCTGCTTTCTTTGGTTCCCGGGTATCCGAAGACCGCAACGCCGGTAATTCGACCACTATGACAATGCACTGGTGTTTTCGTAAAGTTTGCTCTGTCGTATCCTGGAAACCAAAAATCCATCAGAATTTCTCAAGAAAGAATGAAGCGTTACCTTTCTCGCACGGCAAGTAGCGCAGGCTGTACGAATACTGTTAGCACACCTGTCGCCATTTCGAGGGGCCATATCGCATACCATTGACTGGTCTTCTGCGCTTCTTAGCAGCAGTCTCAGGCGCAGCGGGTGTTTCCGGCGACTCCATGTATCGTTCGGTTTGTCGCTCGGGATGTCGCGTTGTCTTTGGGTTTGCGAAAGAGCGAGCGCGGCGCGACGACGACCCAGACTTAAGGCGAAAAATGACGTGCTAATCGGTAAGTATTGGCTCAAAGCACGCGGCCTAATAGTGGGGTCATGCTGCGTCCGGAAAGGTGCGGATCTCCTCCCCCATGAGCTAGCTGATTTGGTGGCTAGTCCTGGTGTAGCCTTTCCCTGAACCCCGCAATCGACCAACGCCAGTTCTTAAAGAAGAACATGTCTGGTGTTATTTCTATCAGCCCAGATAGCTGCACGCGACCCTTTGCATGTTTGCGGCTCAACTGGAGTGTAATGTTCGCACAATACCAAGCACTTGGCGCCGTCGCTGATCCGGCACCACACCCGATCAGCACTGAAGGACCTTGTAACCTTGCAAAAGCAATCCCTTCATCGTACCCTCACATCTCACCTTCAAGGAATACATCACGTCGAAGAGTGGACGAATTGATTCTCAGAGAACTCACAAATCGCTGTCATAGTAGCCCAATGGCCCCACCACAAGCAATCCCCGTCGACTATTAGCTGAAGCGCAAAGCATTGTCCAGACTTAACCGAAGCACACCTGATCAAGCAGCTACCCAGTAACAGATGCATCAGCAACATTCTTTAGCGACAAGGATCAACCGCCACGTGTAGTCATCCCGTCAAGAGAGTGTAATGCGCGTACACGCAACACCACCCAAGGCAAACAAGCATCGCCAAGCATCCGCCAGATAAGCATCGTCATAAGACTAGTATACATCAGCGCTCAGATCATGATCAGTGATAAGTACTACCAGTCAATATACCCCACTTCATGCTTAAGAGCTAACCTCAAAACTGCAAACATTCCCCTACTTTCGTCTTGCTGCCTTGTCTGTCCTGGACCCTTACTTCGTACCTCATCCACGGCTTACCACGTCAACGGTCATTAATATTGATATACCACAGGTATCTCCCGAACAGTATGCATAAAGGAAAACCCCACACAAATCATACCTTGTGTTAGTGTACCGACATCACAGTGCCGACACACGCCCTGTTTGTTGCTGCCTGCCTCTGTGATGTGCATTGTGCAGTTTATCTTGATGAATCATTCCCTTTCTTGCACATACGACCATAGGACACTGAAAATTAGGCTTCCCGTCCGCTCAGCCATATACAAGCAGTGTACCGGCGGATTAGTAGTTAGGTGGGTGACCACTAGCGAATCCCCGCTGTTGTATGTTTTTGTCTTTTTGCACGTCGATAGCAGGTACATCGGGCAACTTCAGTATGTAGGTAGGTAGTCTCAACAGGATGGTTTTGAGAGGAGTTTGCCCACTTTCTCTTCTCTCCTCTCGAATGAAGCTGTCTCTCCAAGCCTACGAACTAGCTTCCCATATCCAGATACTTCCTTTGAAGACGCTTACACTTGTTGCGTGCAGAGTTGCATGCCCAAGCTCAACCAACAATCATTTGCGTTACTCTAACACAACCACTTCTTTTATTGCCCCCGCTTCTCACCACGCATATTTATATATCCTCCCAAGACCTATGCGCTCCATAAACTTTACACCATCTTCCACTCTTACCGTCTTTACAAGGATGGTGTTGTAGAGCGGACAGCCTAGGACGTCTGGCCTTGTCTCGTTATCCGTATCCCAGGACAAACGCCTGTAGTTCGAGGAAAGACTGTTACCTCGTTATCTATGCCATTTGCGCAGGCCTCTTTTGGCGCTGATAGGTGATGAAAAACGGTGTGCAGCGTCTCTAGAAAGATCGCGACGTCATCACAGTTTCGCATAGTGGCACATAGGCTTGTTCATGATCTTTGATCTGCACTTGTGGTGACTTCTTCTCGAATTGATTTATTCGTTTGGCATGTATATGTGCGCTGCGTGGCAAGACTTCGTGAGGAAGGCTGAATGGGAAAGGATGAGAACTATGCTGACAGCCACCACGCGTAGTGTAAGCGGCATGCTTGGGCGACTGGCCAATGATCTTGCAGCCAACGAAAGCTCACTATGGAAGTTGCGCAAACCGAGTCAGCCTCGTCAGCGCACCCGCGGTTGAACAGATATTCACAGCACACGTCGGCATCACACTGCGTTCCAAGAAGCTTCGTTCGCCACGATGGCGGTGCCACTTCACATAGGTCCTGTCTGCATAAACCTGCTTACCACTACTGTCGCGGGCGTGAGTCCAATATCGTTGCTGCTCTCGTCGGAAGGGCTGGTATACGCAAAACCATGGACTACTCTTATGAACGAGGCCCAAGCTGGCTGCAGACTTTGCAGGATTCTGAAAGATTTCTTGGACCAGGCAGATGAGAGATCTCGAGCTCGTCGTGATCGACTTTCGAGCGCCAACAATGTCTCGCATAAGCCACAAGAAGAAAGAGTCGTTCATTTCATATTGCGTCTGTCAGGAAATGATCTGCTGATTGGCGCTCCGGATACAGTCTTTGCAGGCACTCTGCAGTACAAAGCGACCACAAATTTTGGTAAGTTCGCGATCCTAAACACCACTTCGGAGCTAACGAAGTACTTGTAGGCGATCATGTAGCGCAGTTCTTACCACATGCAACTACCAAATTAAATCGAGGAGACGAGGGAACTTTCGACCAGATACGCTCATGGATCAAAGAGTGCGACTGTCGGCACAAAAATTGCGTGAGACGCGAATCAGAGCTCCCTGTGAGGTTGATAGATCTCTCCAAGTTCTCAGACAAGGAGCAAAATCTCCGACTGTATATTCCTGGAGAAGGAGAAGCAGGGCATTATGCAGCACTGAGTTACTGTTGGGGCTATTCGCAACCTGTCACCACAAAGGATGTGAATCTGTTGCGGCATTTGCGCAAGATCTCGTACGATAACCTCCCGCAAACGCTGCAAGATGCAATCAGAACGACCAAAGCTATGGGAATTAGGTTTCTCTGGATCGACGCCTTGTGCATTATACAGAACTCGGAGCATGACAAACAAAGGGAAATAGCGAAAATGGCCAAGATCTACCAAAACGCTTATTTTACCATAGTGGCTGCTTGTTCCACAAGTTCAGCTGAGGGCTTCCTTCAGGTCAGAGATGGTCTACCGCCGGCCCTCGAGATACCGGTTGGCTGTGGTGATGGAAAGATTGGCAGCATTGCTTTACTGCCTACATACCAGAGCCTAAGGCACGAACCGCTACACGAACGGGCCTGGACGCTGCAAGAGATGATCCTATCGCGACGGCTGTTGATCTTTGGGAAGGACTCTGTTGGATGGAAGTGCGAGCAAATGGATCGTGGACTCTATCGCTGGACAGATTGGAATGGCTACTGTGCATCTACCGGCCTAACAACAATTCGTTTTGCCCCAGGCGGTAAGATTGTGCGTCCATCGCTAAGCCTTTACTCAGCAAACATAAGCTCTTTCAGCAACCCTTCGCACTTGGCAGAGAGACAGCCGTACATCTTTCGACTGTGGAGAGATGTAGTGAAAGACTACTCGACTCGCTTGATGACGAATGAAGGAGACAAACTGAGTGCGATAGCTGGAATAGTGGCGTATTTCGAAGGAGTCATGAATGATGTCTATCTTGCAGGCCTGTGGACCAAACATCTCTTGCAGGAACTAAGTTGGCATGTTTACAACGCAAAGCGACCAGCCAAAGCTAGGGCTCCTTCTTGGTCCTGGATGGCTTTGGACGGCCCTGTCACATTCCAGGCTAATCTCTGTGAGTGGTATACGCCTATTGTCAAAGTAATATCTTGTACTGTCACACCTGTTTCGCCAACTGCGCCCTTCTCAAGCGTCACTGGCGGCGCCTTGGTCTTGGAGGGAGCATTCGGCCCGGCCATTCCATTTCTTGCTAGAAGAAAACAACTCGATCCCGGAGAACTCGATGGGGTTGGTATGGATAGTGACCAAGAGCAGGACGAGAATGATATCTACATGGGAATTGCTCAATGCATTCCGACCGTCTCCCATTGGGAACATGTTCACCCGGATCTAACATCCACTTGGGGGCTTATTCTCAGGCCGTTAGACGATAGCTCTTCTACGACGCTTGTTTACGAACGTGTTGGATGGTTCAATGCTCCTGTTTGGAATTACAGAAATCGACTCAAACGAGGTGCGGTCATGATAATCTGAACGCAGGTTAATTTAAGAACACGAATCTAGAGGCCACGCGAAATACATATTGAAACGTTAGAACCATACCTATTCATTTACCACAAAGCATCCAGCAATGCTAAAAATCTTAATATCTATCCTTATGTAAGTACAAAGCTGCACTTAAAACACTTTTCTCTAAGACAAAAGCGCCTTGACCTTACCCTAATGTGTTGCTTGCGTTCAGAGTTTAATATTTCACGCTTTTGAACACAAGACTATAGTACACTCGAAGTCAGTTCTCTCGTCCGCTCGAACATCAGAAAATGAACTTATGTATTGCATTTAGAGACCAAGATTACGGGATCTGCGCGATTCACATCACAGCCGGTGTCAAACTTCACAGCGTCAGCCCTAAGTTGACCTAGAATAGCGATATAATACCTAGTGGTGTATATAGTTCGTGATTAACTCAAAACCGAGGGTAGCGCATGCTCTACAGTAGTCTTATGTTACATCAAAGCGAAGTGAGTTGCCCAACGCCGCCAAGAACATCATCTGTAATGGTTGTTAAAAGCGCTCTTCTCCTGGCCTGATCAGCACGTCCAAAAGACATGACACTGATATCTTGATCATATGTAGCTCTACTTTTGTTGTGCAAAGAATGCACAAGTACAGATGCAGGTTGAACTGCATTCTTGATGGTAAAATTTGTGGTTGAATATAATCTACCGTTACCCGCTCTTCAGCCTTTACTCAAACTCATAACCACTTCGTCTTAGGTACTTAAAAAGTTCTATCTAATTTTTGCTTACCGAAAAGTACTTCATGTCATACAAAATGGCCTGGCATCCATTGTCTTGATCAGAGAACAACTGCAGAGGAAAACTCGAAGCGCATTGATCTCCTTCGCTTAAAGCCAGGAATGATCCTGGAACTGGCTGCCAATCGATTGATTTTACCGTCGTTTCGTCATTGAACCCGATAGTAGTGCACGATTGAGGCTCACTGTTCTCCCCGCCACATTGCGTGCCGAGGGGACTCGTACAGCCGACGTCTTCGTACCAAGATATACACCAGCTGTCTCTCTTCACCAAAGGCTCGGCAACAGCAGGGCTTGATTTGGTAAGACTTTAGAAGATCTGTCAGTTGTTGCGACTAGGAGTGTCTTTCTATTGTTCGAACAAAAACCTACCTAGCGGGTACGGCAAGCGTGGTAGCCGCAAGGCATGCAAGTAGCGCTGCCTGAAGCGAGGTAGATGAAAGCATGATTGAGGGAGATAGAGATTTAAATCTGAGTGGTTTGAATAAAGAAGCTGTGATCGGGTAGCTCAGTAACGATGGTAATGAGATGTTGTTCAGATAGTATGTCGAGGGGTATGTCGAGGAGTTTGAGAGGACGGTATTTATGTCGGACTAAGCGGAGCTTGTATCACAGCCTCAATACTGATTGACATGATGATTTTGTCAGGGTGCAAGTCCATTCAGGATTAATGTCCGGTGCTGAATCCACTGTAGGAATACTAAGACATTATCGCCCCGCGTTTGCGAGTTTGACATCGCCTTAATCCTTCTTACATAGTACATCGGTCTTCCGCGATCTACTTTTCGCCTACCATTTCAGACGCTCTCTAGTCCTAAAAGGACTTCGCTCGTCTTATTGCAAGTTCTAGTTACGTCATGAAAGCTTCTCCGTCATAAGCTTCTCTTTTGTGGTATAGGTCTGACTGCACTAACGCCCGCGGAAGCGTTTTTGGAAATCACGTCGCAGTGATTGAGAACGAGCGGTCATCAAAGGAACCGGCGTGCTATGTCAATATCGAAGCGGTGTATACATGTGTTGAACTTTTCAATGTTGTTGCGTACAAAGAGTATCCAGGTAAGGTTGAGGCCATGGTACCGATAGAGAAAGCCTATCTAACTTACAGCATGCAGTTTAATTTAGAAATCGCGCTGATCTGCGCCACCCGCTAGTGGGAGCGGGTAATACTGCACTGTATGCCTGAGCTTAAGTAAGATTGGGTGGCCTAGTGCCGTCTACGTTTTCGAGGTCAGCTTACGGTACCCTAGACTATGCATAACACTACCAAGATTAGTGTGCCTTGACTTGCATGCGAATTTGGTATGTACATATTGTCTCTTAAGATACGGTAAAACCTACCGCAGCTTGATCGTAACGCCTGTACTTTTCGGCCCAGCAGCCCGCGGATCAACAAGAAGCAGGAATGTTCAAAGTGACGAAGAGAACCAAGCCACAAATACCCCTGATAGAATATCAGCTCCCCAATATCGTACTCCTGAGAGAAGCGCCTGCTCGCCACTTGCAGCCGGTGGAAGGAACCGAACAGAGACCTAGGAACTGGTTTGCGTTGATCGGCCTGATTGGCCTTGTTGACATCCTGATATTGCTAGACAGTCTGTAGTCTAGCATTTATCTCAGATGCTTTTATCAAGATATCAAGACAAAGTACCGGAGCCCCAGGCCGTCTTCCTGTCTTACATCGAAATCTCTACACCAGTACCTTGCAAATACCTCCAGATCCTGTCTACTCCTCACCAAAGCAACGGGACTTTTCGTTGTAGCGATGGCTACACATCGCCCTAGTATGTTTCCATGTAATGGTCGAAGCATGTGGCATTCGTTTGGCGTATCGACCAGCCCTTCTCCTTGCACCTTAATGTATGTATGACCTTGCAATACTGCACCCCATCTTGCGTTGTCGGAAGAAGGAATTCTCTCGCGACTGTGATAGGCCATTGCTGCATGGAGTCGATTTAGCAGGAGCGTTGGAGAGATCCAGAATTGGCCTAATTTAGTGGTAATTTGGTGGCGGAGGTAGATATGGGTTGGTGTTTCCACAACGACGATCTCTGAGTCGATTGGGTTTGAGGCTGTATCCTCAGTGAGACAATCAACTGAACTGACAAGTTCGGTTGTTGATGCCGGGTACCCAGGTTGGTGTTCCCTGTGTCCGCTGGTGTCGTACAGGACGCGATGCATACGAGATCGGTAAGTCATGTGGCCCGAGCCGACGTGGATTCTTGTTGCATCTCGGATGTTGTCGGTTAGTTCTTCTAGGAGCTGGTTGTAACAGTATAGTTTCCCATCACTCTGGGCAACACTTCCCTGCAGGTCTATTTGCCAGTCCTGTCCTGCGAACAGAGCGGCAAGGTCAGCGAACATAGCACCGCTTCCATCGTCTATGGATCTTGTCAGCCGCCGGAGCGGATCAATTAGCTGCCTGACGTTTACAACTCCACGGTGATTTGGTACGAGATCCTTTGCAGAGGCCGAGTAAATCCGATGCATCCCATATACCGTCGGCTGTAACGGACTATCAAAAACAACTCGGTCCAGCATATACATGACGTATATCATAGTTTCTGTGAGTCTACTGAGACAGAACTGTGCCGTTATCTGGTTTTCAAATCGTTTGTGGGATTCGCATCCGCATCTTGCAGCTAATAAATGCTGGTATCTCGCATATTCGAGTATCAATGTGTCCATGGCTGAAAAGGCTGCAGAAGTACACCGGTCGAGGGGGTCGTCTGCGCTGAGTAACTTCAGTGTTGCTTCTATTGCAAGGCGAATCTGCTCTTTGCAAGGTCGTAGCTCCGGTATGATGCCACACATGTATGAAGAATAGAATTGAACGGTTCCATAATAGCTGGAAATGGGGCCCTCGGTGAACAGTATGATGGTTGCAATAGCCACAAGTCTGGCGAAGATTTTATGAACAGACATGAAGTCATCCGTCACTTCGTCACTCGAGAGCTCGAAGGCGCTATCTTGAGGCGTTTCAGGGTCTTCATTCTTGGCAAGCTGAACCAATGGAGAGAAGGAGTGACCGAAGCTTGCTTGCCACATTGTCTCCCAATTCAACCTCCCTGACTGAAAAACGTTGTCACGGGATTCGGTGATGCCTTGTTTGCTAAAGCAGTTTCGAACGAATTCGACACCGGAGCGAATGGAATGGCTGGTCTGTACCCAGATCGTGTTGTTGTCGGGCGTTTCGTCGACGAACGTGACGCTTATCTGTGCCGATGCCTCCATAGCGTTGAAATTGGCGAACACAATGCTGCCATTAGTATCTCGGACGAGTACCCTTAAGCCTAGTACATAGTCCCCCCAAGCGGCAATCCAGCTACAGCAACAGCTTCCTTGCACTGAAACGGCATGCAAACTTCCCTGGACGATCTGCCCAATGGACAATAGTACCTTGGCAAGGTCGGTAGGGTGAGGGATATCTGGTCTCTGGTTGATGTCTCTGAACATCGTGCGTTGTCCGTTAGGTTGGATTTGGGGCGATGTTGCGAATTTTGCAATTTGATGAACTCTTAGGCCGAAAGTCGTTGCATTGAACACCGAAGCCGTAGCGCGTACCAAAGCCTCCCACTGTTCAAATGAAGGCTGAATTTCCTGAGGCCCTCCAATCTGCTTGGCAATGTCGTATAGCACCAAGGCGGATAAGGACATAGGATGACTCTCTGTTAAAGCGGCGCAAAGCGCAACAAGTGAACACCCTTGAGATGTCTGAACAAGATCGCGCAGAATGTGTCGAATGCCAGTTCCGAACCACAGTAGGTCTGCAGCGCAGGATTTCGCCGAAAGAGTGCTCATGGCTTCTGCCAGAACCCTTTCGCCATGTACTCCGATTGGCAGCTTCATACACATGGCTTGTCCAAAAGCAACAGTCAACGGGTCGATGCCAGCCTTCGCAAGGCGACCGAGGACTGCAATTGAGGCGCTGTACTGCGTATTTGCAAGTGCTACCCAGTCGAGGCTGCCTTGTTGTGCAAAAGATGCGCTTCCGGCGCCTAAAGGCACCATGGCACCCGAAGAATGCGGATCGGGCATGGCGATAGAAGCTAGGGATAGCTAATAGTTCTGAGGTTTTCGAAGTCGAGCAGGATTATGCGTAGTCGTAGTCGCATTCTTGATGAGAGAAACGATAGTCATTCCCTAGGGGGTGGACAGTCTCTTGACGAGAAGGCTGAGCACGAGTCCAGCCTGATGTCTGTCATCCTGCGTTAGTCTGGTTGCACCTAGAGCTCAGCCTCATGCAGGCGCAGTCGCGTAGTCACGAATCGCCAGTCAGCCCAACTGGTCAGCCGAGTGCGGCTTCAATCTTGCCTAAATGGTGTCGAGAACGTTGCCATCGTCACGGCGGTCAACCTTCACGTAAGTTTGTCCTTGGACGACTTCCTGCCACGAATGAATGGATGGCGGTGTCTTATCTTATGCTCGTTCTGGGACAATATCTGATGTTTCAGATTGGTTGAAGGCGGGGAAGCGCTGGATCGCTGCTTTATCAGTAGCGCTAACGCACTGGTGAGCAAGCCACTGATGCGGGAATGCATGCTAATGGCCCGCCTGAGCAGGAGCCAGGCTTCCCGTCCGCTCAGCCATATACAAGCAGCGTATTGGTAGTCAAGCGGGTAGATAACAACGACTCTCCGCTATTGTTTGTCTTTGCCTCGCTTTTCCTTCTGCGCCAAGTATGAACATCTTTTGCGACTCGAAGTCATTCATAATCCATCCCTTGTGTAATAGCTTTTGTTCTTCAACCAATACTTGAGTAAGACACGACACAACCATATTCACCTCCGAAAGAACGAAATCAAAACGCCAGAACCATATCTATTCACTCCCCACCAATGCTACACACCCAACTATCTACCCCAATGCAACAAGAAAGCCGCGCCCAAAACACCATTTTCCCTATGTCAAAAAGCGCACCAATCTCAACCCAACATGCTGTTTATAATCAATGGTGCCGATGCACGCAATCCCATTCATACTACAACATCGAATTAGCACCTACATCATGATCGAAAACAAAAAAACAAAAAAAGACAACTTACAACTCTCCCCTCCTCATCCCCCGTATAAACATGATTCGCCATGGGCAGTATACACGTAATCGGCGCCGCAGCCGACGGCACCGTCGGATCACCATGATTAAGCACATTGACAAGGTTCAAAGACCACTTGCTAGTCGTCGTCGTCATTGACCCAGGGGGCGTGTAAATAGTCGGTGGCGTGGGCGTAAGGTGGAAGATTTTGACGACGCCTCTCCGGTGCCCGGTAAAGATGAGCTCGCGTTCGCACCACTCGTTGCCCGTGCCTTCGTAGACGGCGACGGCGGTGATGCTATCTGCGTCGTCTTCGCTGTCGCAAATGTCCTCGTCTAGTAGCACTGCGCCGTTGAGTGTGGTGACGATAAGTCGGCTGCCGCATGCGAGCACAATGTGGCCTGTGACGCTGTTTATCCTAGCTGCTTGGATCGGCACTGGGTTACGTTTCTGTCGTGGACCGAGATCCAGTTCCCGGACGAACTCGTTGCGATTTAGATCCCAGAGGAAGACCCGCCCGTCGAGTGATGCAGATAGGAAAGCGGAGAAGGCGCGGCTTGCGGCGAGTGTGATGACGGAGGACTTATGGCCGAACAATGTGGTTGCGTTTTGGAGGTCGATATGGCCTCGGTCGCCTTTGTTCATATTCCAAATCGCCAGAGTGCAATCGGTTCCGGCTGTGATAAGCGTGCTGCCGTCAACGAATAGGGAGGTTGTTAGCTGGCCGGAGTGTAGATGCTCGAACAGTCCAATGAGTTTCTTGGAGTGTGAGTCGTAGAAGCGCACGCTGCCATCTGTGAAACCCCACTCCATGTAACGATCATGGTGCGGAGGGATGTTATGCCGGAATGGTGCAGAGCATAGGAGCTTGTCGCTCTTGCTGATGTAGTTGAGGGACGAGATGCGGTCGTTCGACTCAAGTAACGTGCCAGGTACGCGATGCAAGCTCTCGGCGGCCGTATCGAGCTTAGTAGGTCTTGTGATGTTCTCCTTCTGCGGATGTGGTCGTTGGAAGACCTGTGGAGGCGTCTGTCCGAAGTTGTTGATAACACTAATCTTTTGCGCGCGCTCCTTCTCATCTACAATAGTATCGAGATCGATTGCACCTTGGTATGTCATGTAGTGGAAGACGTTGGCGGCCTCAATCGCTGCTTCGCCTCGCTGCTTGTAACCGAAGATCAGATCGATCCAGTGATGCAGGTTTTGGCTAACATAAGGGCTCTCCAATGCCTCGCGTTGCTTGGCGATGAAGATAGCTGGGTCTCCCTTGGCCCAGGGAGGTAATTTGACGTTGTCGATAGTCGAGCCGTCGGATCGCAGACCGAAGTTGTACCCATTGACATTGGTCAGGAAATCAGGGAGGAAGTAGAACTCTGGAGTAAGCTCGCGTACATCGGCCATGTTCTTTGCTGATACTGACTCCCAAACATTCTGGATCGAGTAGAACATACGGTCAGCATGATCCCACGTACCACCCTGAATGAGGAAGAAAGCAGCGCTAAACGGTTGAAGGCGCATGAGATACGATGCCACAGTCATGGCAGACGAGTAATGGGTGCCATAGTGGAAGGCATGACTAGCATCTCCCATCTCGGCAAAGGAACTGAATCTTTCTCTAATGAGGTGCTCTTGCTTCGGGTCTTGGATACCGATAGGTTTCCGGAGATCTCGGAAGTTGCTTGGGTCGCTGAGGTCCAGCTCTTCACTATGATAATTTGACAACACCCAGGGGAAGACTGGGTATTGTGTGAGGTCGTTGAATGTCCTTCCGGCAAGCGTATTGACAAACATGAGGTAATGGAAGTTGGACATCTCTCCTTTCAGCCACTTCTTAGTCGCTGGATGAGCGGAAGCAGAGCCAAAAGCCGATGCAAAACGTGACCCAAAAGTCTGCGGTGCTTCTTCCGGGTTGCGCAAGGAGTCAAGGCGCCAGGAGATTTCAGAATTGGCAAACTTCTCTGGATTTGCAACATGAGAAGCTCGTTGTAGAACTCTGGAGTGTATGTCGTTTCGCGCCTGAGCAGAGACAGCGGTTAGAAGATAGCTACGGCCATCGTCGAAGAATATCTCGATACCGACATCGCGGTGCAGGAAGCGTCGCTTCGAGATGCTGATGACCTCAGTCCACTTCCAGTTCCTCACTGCATCTTCCTGGCTCCTTGGTGGTGGTCGACGAGTGGTAACAGCCTCCTTTCCAGCGATGACTTGCACGTAAGGGTCGCGCTCATCGGGCGGCGCCTGCCATACGCGTACAATCTCACCGTCGGACCGCTGGAAAAAGTCGTCCAGCAAGTAGAGACAGTCTTTTCCTACAATGAGAAGGCCTTCTATCGCCTCCAGTCCAACTACCCGTGAAATGTTGCAGACATACTGCACCTGGTCGCCGCGATTGAGACTGCGCATGACCTTACGGTTCTTGTCTTCGAAGCCATCTTCATCCTCGTACATGGCCTCGACCATCTCGAAGTCATCGTCGCTGGCAGACTCCGGTTCCTCTGTGGGATCACCCGATGCGCCGCTTACAGCGGAGGAAGATCTAGCTGAGCGTCCTTTGACGGGTGTAACGCCAACAGCTTCTTTTGCCGAGATTGCTGGCACGGTAGTGTCTAGTCTTGGTCTCTCTCTTGGGTCTGTGTCCTTCCGTTTGGGTTGGTAGGATTGCTCTCTGGTAGTGTTGTCGACGATGATACGCAGACGCTTTCGATCACGACCTTCGGTTTCGTCAAGCCGCCATCTGGCAGGTGGACTCTCTTCGAACAAGCCGCATGGGCCTTTGAGTTGGTGATCGAGCTTCGCCAGTACGGTCGCCATGTAGGTAGCGTTATCCTGCTGGTCCTGGAGAACGCGCTGATGCTTGATACGTTCAGAAGCATGTATATTGGATCTCCAGTGATTCGTTGAGTTCTCGTGGTGATTCCAGACATTGTCAGCAGCAAGTTCATCAGATTGCCACTGCTTCAACTTTTCCTTGCGCTTTGCGATGCGCCTTTGAGATGTCTCTTCGGTCTTCTTGTTCTGGCTGTGGGCAAAGTCTTCCCATGATTTGGTCATAGAGCCATAGAAGAACTTGTCCATCTCTGTCTTGTTCTTGTCGAGCCATTCGAGGAATGTTTCGTTGTCTAGCTCGACCAGCTTTTGGAAGCCATCGTAGAGGTCCTTTGTGTCTCCATGAATGGCATCAGCCAATATCATGGATGTCTCGTGAGGCTTCTGCACCATGAGGGATCGCCAGAAGTTCGCAGCCGCAAGACGTACGGCCGTGTGTTCAGATGACAGCTGCGTGTAGAGAAGGTAACAGATCATCTTTAGCGAAAACGTTTCGTTGTTGACAGAAGAGAGGATGATGGGTTGCCAGTACATCATCTTCTCGATCACTGCTGTTGTAGTCTCTCCGCCTTCAGTCTCATCTGATTCTGCCAAGCGGAGTAGAGCGACTCTCAAGAAGGTGTTGCGAATTGATTGGATCGCTTGCGTGCAGAGTCTGACAGACTTGATTGTCGCAATGTCTGGACGTTCCAAGTATTCCAGGAGGAACCCAGAGAAGTCGAGCAAGGGCTCCGCGCCATCGAGAAACCACCCCTCAAAGACCGCTTCGGACACATGAGTCACGAAGCGCGCCAAATTGGTGAGTACACGCGGTTCGTGCAGTAGCTGCTGGTCAAACTGAAGTGCGTTCTTCACGGACGAGAGCGTCTGTCGAAGGATGTATGACTCAAAATACGCTTGGTGTTCTTGGAAGCCGGGTGGTGTTTTCATGAACAAACCAAGTCCAGGGAATTCTTTTCTCGTAAAGATCTGATCCTTGAACACATCTAGAACAACCTCTAGTGTAGCCTCCACCACCGAACTACCAACTTTGAGTGCAAGTGGAGCGGCATATTTGGGAGATAGTATCGGGTTGAGCGAAGGCTGCTGCGCGACTTTCTTCTTATCCGCTGAGACTAGCACGAAAGACGAGGCTCTGCGGAAAGGCAACACACGGCGGGACGAAGGCGAAGGCGATACGTCGACATTAGTCGTACGAACCACCGGCGTCTCATGCCCATTGGCTCGGGAAAGCGGCCGTATCACCACATCTTGGCCCTCGAATGTCAGCGCGGACCCTCTTGAAAGTAATTCAGTCTCAGCGCTAACGTTATCAGATGTGACAATCACTGGATAGAGGACGAAGAGTAACTCCTGGACGTAGTTGGACGAGTTGGTGTAGTCGCGGAAACCTTCCGATCGTGAGTGCAGCTCGGACAAGAATTGAATAGCAGAGTTAAGAACAACAGCAAAATCGTTGAGGCGATCTGTCTGGGGAGCTCGGGTGTCTAGTGTGGTCAGTATTGATACAATAGACTGGGTAGGCGATACATACCAACTTTCGGTTGTTTGGCATTCAGCGACATTGTTCTGCGACGACCCCGTGTGACTGTGCCCTCGCCATTTTCTTGCTTAGGTGGGCCATCATCCGCTCGGGTGAGGTCTCGGTCCCGGACAATCGCTCTCAGGCCTGTTTCCAGCATTGCAGTGATTACTGGGAACACTTCAGGGTACCAGATCCTCAGCTGAGATTGTGGTGAGTGCGCAATGAAGATGTCAACTAGATTGAAGACGTCGAAATCGCGCTCAAAGTCAATGGATGCAACATCTCGACCGAAGAGTATCGCAAAACAGATAGTCCAGATACCTGGGGTATTCCACCAATGGCGCAGTCTGTTCTTCATCAGAATAAAGCCTCCAGTCTTATCCGCAAACTTCTTGACGTAGTGCGAGCCATTGACGACAAGCAATCGAGCCAAGATCTTTGCGCCAAGAACAACGACTCGTTGCTCCGGCTCAGCGAGGAGATACAACAGCCACTTTCCTGTGACATTCTTTGCAAAACGGATGATTTCCTGTGGATTCTGAGGGTCACAGAGAAGCTCTGCCAGAAGATTGAGGATAGCAATGCCTAATTCCGGTAGAGATAGTGGTGGTGAGCTGGCGCCAATTGACGCTGGACTATTCGACCGTGGAGTCGATTCTGGTGTCAGTGTCGGTGTGTTCTTGCGAAGGCGGGCGACACTCGCTTTTGGTCGCAGCCCCCGTTTGGCATATGATGCGCGGCTGTCATGCAGCGCATACGTAACGAAAAGAGAAAGCGATCTCGCATTCTCTCCGTTGAAGTTGATGACGAGCAAGGCTTTGAACGCACCAAGGAACAGCTTGAATGTTTGTGGTGTAAAATTCTCTCCTTTGAGAGCATCCGTAAGACGCTTTACAACTCCTTTGGTATGTTAGCTAGGGTCGGCGCGTCATGTAGCTATACGTACGTATCCTATGAAACCGCTTAGCGTTGTAGTGATGATGCTTACTGCCCTTGGCAAAGTGCGCGAACTGCAAGTAATATAGCTTCTGGGTTTCCACTGAAGTAGCTCTACGCCAGATCTCAAGATCAACTAGGAGCACCCTATATGCGAGAGGATTGATGATGAGCGACTCGGTCGGCTCGTTTTCATCATAGCCAACGAAGCGAAGGACGATTCGCAGCAGCTGCATAACAAAACTTTCGCAGTCTTCTGGTGTCACATCCAGCGAGGACGGGTTGCGCCCCACCAATCCACCCATGGCAAATCCAATCTTCTGGCGGATAACCTCAGCCAGAACAGCAAATCCGTTGCGTTGCTCCATGGCCTCACAGTTGCGCCAATTGCCTCCAACAGCTTCGAGTAAGATGTTGACAGAACGAAGCATACTGTCCAGAGTCTGGGCTGACTGTACCAACTTCAGACCAACCGCCACGCATCCGCCGATCCGCCAGATGGCGTCGTCGAGCGATTGTGGAACGACAACGACAGGATCACCCGATAGTCGTCCAAATCCTCTCGGCTGAGACAGTGCGTCGTTGACCGAAGGCACGGCAGCATTGATGATGATTGGAGTGCTATGCAGTCTGGTATACTTGTGAAGAGTTTTAGCTGACTCTCGTGAGAGGGAGCGGATTAGCTGAGATTCATCGATGGCATTTCTGTCATCGTCATCCATGACGGAACTAGGGGAAAAGCTCAGCAGAATCTTGGATTCTGGCATTAGATGACTTGCATTCGCCCGGATAGCTGCTACGATGTCGGATCGCTCCTCCCTTCCGGGATGCAGTATCTCGTTGTGAACATGAAGCTCAGCAGACGTGCGGTAGGTCTGGAACGACCCAAGTCTATCTTGGAAATTTCCACAGTAACGCGGACCAAGTTTGTGGTACACGGCGATCAGCTCATCCGACAGGGGTTCAGAGAAGAGGTGGAACGAAGCAACTGAGAGCTTAGAAGAGATGACGTTTCTGCCCAGTCGGGGCGCCAAGTTCCGTGGTGTCCCCAGAAATGCGAGTATGTGGTGCTTCGACACGCTGGAAGACATGGAGGCAAAGCTCTCCTGGCTGCTATCTAGCACCGGAGGATGTGAAGGATAGTGTGCCTTCATAGTCTCGGTGAACTCACCATCTACAAAAAGTGATGCTTTGGCAGCACCCATACCAATAGCCTTTGTTCTTTTGTGGACAATAGCGATGTGATACCACCGGCCCGCTTCGAAACGAGGTGCTTTCTTAAACCGGACACTAGGTACAACACCAGTAGAATGACCCATATAGGTCTGCAGGATAAAGCAACGAGTATCTCTTTCCAGATATGCCATTAGGAAACACGTTTGCGTATCATCGTAAGCGCCAAAGAGTGTAGTGTGACAGTTGGTATCGAATCTGTCGACTCGTATCCAGGCCGCGAACGTGTATCCGCCTCCCGTAGACATGGGTGGAAATGGACGACCGATATCTGGAAGTTCAATCGCACTGAAGCCATGCAGAGAGAGATCGAACTGTATGAAAGGCGGGTCGCGAGACGAGCGCATACCGCGTAGGAGGAACTTGGCAGCTGATTCCGAAGACGCTGCTTTGCGGAAGAGATAGTATGCATCGTCGAGCTTGTTTATACCGTACTGCACTAAGCCATCGGCCAGCTCTAGTAATAGGCCAGCTTCTACAGGAGCGCACTTGTTCTCAAAAAGAAGAGGCAAGACTGTACTCAAGACGCCAGTGACATGTAGAGCAGCTTTGTTGAAGGAAGAGATGGAAACGATCTCAAGGATGGCAAGCAACACCGAAACAGAGAGAGCCTTGGACCGTGTGCCTGGAACATCTTCACCAGACAAACCCTGCCAAAAGTGGAATATGGTTGGGATGATGTCTGGGTTCTGCAGTATCTCATTGCCGCTGAATATAGCGCGGACCTGGCTGCACAGGGGGTCGAGATCGATGTCGGTGTCACTGTACATGGACCGCGGGCTAGAGACTACAATTTCGGTAGCCTGTGAGTCGCCATCGGGGTCTGCATTTTCCTCCGTCTTTGACTGTGTGGTGTCGAGCTTCTTATCAATGTCTCTGAATATGCGTGTCATGGCCTCTTCGCCCAATGCAAAAGCAAACAGGGTGCCGAACAGCTGTTCCTGACCAGCATCGTCGCGCTTGCTCTGTGACTGCCCGCCGAAAATTCCTGTGCTGCCCAAGGCTTGTTCCAAAGCACTCCAGCCGCCGTGCTCGACTCGCTTTGCAAAGAAGCGCCTGTTACCGGCATGCTCGTTCAGCGCGTCTGACAGGACATCCAGCGTTCCCTTGATCACCTCGAAGAAGTCGATGCGGTCGGGGGTAGGCAGCTCGGCGGGCTTATAGAAGCCAGAAAGCGAGCGCAGGGTGATGAGGAGCGTCTCGAAGCCTCGGACGTGTCGGAAGGCATCTTTGGTATGGGTTTGGTCGTTTGATTCGATCAGCAGCTGGCGCATGCGGCGGAGCGCGTTGCTCTGGTTGTGGAGGACTTCGGTGGTCGGGGGAGTGGCTTCGGACGCTCTGATCAATTCGTCCGCTAGGCTTCGGAGTTCGGCTATCTGGTTGTTCATGGGCGGGAGTCTTGAGGCGGCTGTGGAGGACCTGTGAGGCCGGGAAGTCGCCATGTTCAGTCAAGGCCGCTGCTGCAGAAATTCGGCGGGGAAGATGGCTGCGTGGATAGCACCTTCATATCTCCAAAGCCCCAAACCCGCACACGAAGCTCGAATGCGCCGACGAGCAAAGCGGGGTCTTTTTGTCGTGGGTTGGCGTATATCGAGGGCTGATTACGGCGGGCGGGCGCCGCGTTCGTGGTGGTTGCTGCTAACTCGGTCATCGAAGCTGATCCCTGTCGCTCCAGAGCTCAGGCAGCCGCCGAGCAACGTCGCGTCGTCGCAAGCAAGGTACACTGATAAAGAATGCGCTATTTAGGAACAGTGCACGTAGTCTGTCTAGACAACCAATGCAGTTATGATAGACAGCGCTCCGTGTCTCACGCGGGCCGCTTGGTGAGCTTCTGACTATTGCCTCACGTGAGGACGCATTGTGGCTGACCCTGGGGAGTGGCTGTTCGAGCGTGTCGTAGCCTGCATCCCGTCCAACATCAGACGAATGCATGTTCAAGCCAACGCCTCTAACCAAGCCCAACAACTGCGAGGCGCGTTCATCGTTCGAATATCGTTGCCACGGACGCCCTGATACCAACCATGTATCATTCATCTGATACTCATGGCGCGTGCGCTAGCTCACCCCAGCCTCACTCGCGCGGGCGCGGATAGGTCATGCGTCATCCACCTAGCGCGCCCGGGCCATGCACCTCGGTCCTGATAAGAAGCTCCCATCGCCATAGCTACCCCAGCTGCATCCCCATCTCTCCTCCACAACACACGCCTCCCTCTCATCCCCCATCCTTCATCTATCAAGCTTCTTTCATCTCCCTTTTCCGCTTGTCTTTCTAGTTCTCGCTGTGCGAGCTACCGCAATCATGAAGTACAGCTACAGCCTGATCGCCGCGCTACCGGCTTTGGCCGCTGCGTCACCTACCTTCCAGGCAGAGACCATCCACAAGGGCTCAGCCCCAGTGTTGTCATCGACGTCGGCCAAGGAGGTGCCCAACAGCTACATGGTCGTCTTCAAGAAGCACGTCAAGGATGCCTCCAAGCACCACGACTGGGTCCAGAGTGTCCACTCCAAGAACAACGAGGAGCGCATGGAGCTGCGAAAGCGCTCATCGCAATTCCCTGTCACTACTGAGGTCTTTGATGGTCTCAAGCACGTTTACGAGATGGCCGGCATGAAGGGCTACTCTGGTCACTTCGATGACGAGACCATCGAGGCCATCAGAAACCACCCCGATGTAAGTTCCATCTCCAGCTCCATCTATCCCAAAAGGCGTTCGCTGCGATTCAGGCTATCACGAACTGCGTGGCCTCGACGCGCTGGCGGCCTTATCTCCGCAGGCAGCTCCGGCTCCGCACGCCATCGCAACCACACGTGACGCCATCTAGGTACTTTGTACCTGCATAAGACTTGGCGCTAACAACTTGATAGGTCGACTACATCGAGCGCGACTCAGAGGTCCACACTCTCGGCCACGACGACCCAGAGATCGAGAAGAACTCCCCATGGGGTCTTGCTCGTATCTCGCACCGCGACTCCTTGAGCTTCGGCACCTGGAACAAGTACCTCTACGCTGCCGACGGTGGTGAGGGCGTTGACGTTTACGTCATCGACACTGGCACAAACACCAAGCACGTCGACTTTGAGGGTCGTGCCAAGTGGGGCAAGACCATCCCCAACGGCGATGCCGACGAGGATGGCAACGGCCACGGCACCCACTGCTCCGGCACTGTTGCTGGTAAGAAGTACGGTGTCGCCAAGAAGGCGCACGTCTACGCCGTCAAGGTGCTCCGCTCCAACGGCTCCGGCACCATGTCCGACGTCGTCAAGGGTGTCGAGTACGCTGCTAAGGCGCACTCTGACACCGTCCAGGCCGCCAAGGACGGTAAGAAGAAGGGCTTCAAGGGTAGCGCTGCCAACATGAGCTTGGGAGGTGGCAAGTCCACCACCCTTGACCTTGCTGTCAACGCCGCTGTTGACGCTGGTATCCACTTTGCCGTTGCTGCCGGTAACGATAACGCCGACTCCTGCAACTACTCCCCAGCTGCTGCTGAGAACGCCGTCACTGTCGGTGCCTCCACCCTCCTTGACGAGCGTGCGTACTTCTCCAACTACGGAAAGTGCAACGACATCTTCGCCCCTGGTCTCAACATCCTTTCCACCTGGATCGGCTCTGAGCACGCCACCAACACCATCTCTGGTACCTCCATGGCTTCTCCCCACATTGCTGGTCTCCTTGCCTACATGCTGTCTC
The DNA here is from genome assembly GCF_024291825.1 of Alternaria postmessia. NCBI lineage: Eukaryota > Fungi > Ascomycota > Dothideomycetes > Pleosporales > Pleosporaceae > Alternaria > Alternaria postmessia. Next base: position 81,783 of record NW_026260092.1, read on the forward strand.
TCCAGCCTGCCAAGGACTCTGCCTACGCTGTCGCCGACATCACCCCCAAGAAGCTCAAGGCTAACCTCATCTCCGTCGCTACCGTCGGTGCTCTCTCTGACGTCCCAAGCAACACCAAGAACATCCTCGCCTGGAACGGTGGTGGCTCTTCCAACTACACTGAGATCGTTGAGAAGGGTGGCTACACTGTCAAGAAGGCTGCTGAGAAGAACGAGGAGGAGTCCGAGTTCCGCATCACCATCCCCTCTCTCTCCGAGATTGAGGATGACTTCGAGAAGGCTAAGGAGTCTGCTGGCCGCAACGCCCACCGCGTCGGAGGCAAGCTCCAGCACCTTGAGGCCGAGATCGAGGACTTCATCGCTGAGGAGATGGAGTCCATGTTCGAGAAGGTCAAGGAGCGCGTCGCTAGCCAGTAAATGTGACATGTAATGATCGTTAATATGAATCCAAGAGGGTCTACTGCTATATGGAATGGGATGGGTACGGTACTGGCGTTGGGTTCTTTTTAAGGAGCATATTTCTCCTATCTCATTGGGCTCAAGTTGATGGACTGTACGTTATGGAATCATTCTTGACATGGAACGCAATGTGAGGTAGATTAGATATCTGGAATGGATCTAACTTTCCTCCGCCATGTTTGCTCTTCACTCCCTGGTTGTTTCTATGTGATGTTGTTGATGCAAGCTCGTGTTCTGAGACTCCGCCTTGTTCCAGAAATGCTATCCTACTGCACCTTGCCTTCGGAACCATTCTCCAATGTCTGCTCTCCTTTCCCTGCATACTCAAGTGGAGCGCTTCAAGCCTGCCTTGGCTTCGCATACACGTCTGAGAACCTTGAACATGAACTTGGTATGCTTGTTCAGTAGATCTGCAAAGGCTGGCTTGTTGAGCAGTTCGACATACAATCCAATCATCTCGCAGAGTACATCTCGTAGACCAGCGTCACTATCCGGTGTACTGCTGAGAACGTGGTCTGCTACTTCTGTGAAGGCTTCGTCTTTCCACGCTTTGTTGCTGATCATACAGAAATTTGTGCGTGCTAGCTCCTTGAGGCCTGCCACATCGTATTTGTCGCCAATCGCGTACATCTTAGAATGAAAGAGCAACAACTTCGGGTCGGTCATGTCTTCTCCTTCGATAATCGGGGAGCAGGTACTGCATGTGAAGTTGCAGTTTGAAATACAGTTACTGGTGCAGCGATGATGCGGGCAGACCCAAACGCTAGGATAATGACAACCTTGACCACATTTATGAGGAAAATTCAAGAGGTAACCACAGCCACCGGGGCTGCGTTGCGATCGCAGGTCTATGGCAGCCTGTTTCTGCTTGCGTTTCTGCTCGCATTTCTCGTCGGAATCCACTTCGTAATCATTTTCATAGAGGTACTGAACGAGCAGTCGTACGATTTCCGGCTCGTCTTGAAGTAGATCGACTTTGCTTCCACTTCCTTCCTGTTATCACATTAGCACTGATGTCGAACGCATCTGCAGAGTTCATAGTGGACATACTTCGCCAACAGGCCGCGGAAACCTTTCAGCGCGCTCGAAGAAGCCAGAACGCTTGCAGACAATGTTCTTGTGGACGCGGTATGTGTCACTGCCGCATGTGATTGTGAAGTCAGAGTAGTCGCCTGAAGCTAACAACCTAAGTGTTGGTTAGTACGAAGCTTGTTCTGGCTGAAGTATACTCTCAATTACTACAGCATACCGTAAAGGTATACACAGGTTTCTGCGCTACAATTCCAGCAGGAAAAGAGCTATGTATACATTGGAAGTACCTTTTGGTAATGAGCTTTTACTTACTCCTTCATCATCGCCATATGAGCGTTCGACACTGGAGTAGCCATCGCAGTAGGTGTTCTCGATACGACGTTGGAGTTGGAGAAGAGATTGTAACAAGGGTTGTGAGAAAAGGTCCAGGAAAGTTTTAATCTGGCTTTGCTAAGTGTCACATTGACGAAAAGCGTGTTTATGGAAAGTGAGATAGACGAAAGCTAACCACGGACATACGCATTCAATGAGATCCAAGGTGAAGGTGAGAATGAAGGCCTTCCTATGACAAGAATATCCAAGCTATCTCTTTGGCAAGATAATACAGTTCAGAAAACAATGGTTCGTTCGTAAAAGATAAAATCTTTTTCATGATGCATGTGCACTAGCCAGAGGTCTTGATCCAACCCAAATCTTTCGCGCGCATGGTGAGTAAGCTCACGGCCAGGCCGTTGAACTCGTGGAGTAGCGCTTCAACCGCTGGCGAGTTGAGCATGTCCATATGATCTGCAATGGTCTGGGTGACAATATCTCTGAGCCCTTTGTCGTTCTCGGGTGTGGTGGAGAAGGCGTAGTGAGCGGCCGGGGCAAACAGCACATCGTCCCAGTACTCGTCACATAAGAGGGAGAATTTGCTAAGAGCGAGCTTCTTCAATCCGAGCACGTCGTACTTGTCGCCAATTTCGTACATTTCAGCGCTGAGGAGGAGTTGTGATGCGTCGGATGTTGACTTTGATTCTGTGCCAGAGGCCCAGTCAGGGCAGCACTCTAGGCATACGAAGTTGACGCATGCCTCCCTACAGGTCGTGCTGCGGCATTCATGATGATGGCAGACTCTGTAGTTGTCCGGACAGTCTGGGAGGCATGTGTGTGGAAAATCGTATGAATATCCTCCTCGCTTCACACACTTTGCCTGTGGTTGGGCTGTATCAAGCGTCATGTCAGCTAGTTTGGTATCGTACTCGCCTTCATATAGGTACTGCACAAGTAGCTTTACAATCACTGGATCTTCCTCTGAGAGATCGGCTTTGGCAGTTGCGGCTCCCTACTAGGCGCGTTAGTTTGTTTCAATGCATTGTGCGTGCAAAGGAGCTATTTTCTCTCTGGCTTGTTGCCTCATGTCGAGAAGGTACCCTCAAGGTAGACACCTACTATGTTCTACAAGTATCGTAGAACAAGGTAAAGCGGATGCCTTCAGGGTACCTTTCTAGTACGAGGTTACACTCCAGAGAAGACAGGCAACTTCGCAGGCTATGTATGACGTACTTGATTAGCAGTGAACCTCTCCGCGCCCTTGAAGAACCCCGATCGAGTGCAAACCACATTCTTATGGACGTTGTACGTGTCAGATCCACAGGTGATGGCAAAGTCAGAGTAGTCGCCAGATTCAAGCAAGCTGCGATGGTGTTAGTCTTTTGGAAAAGCGCTCGATTGACATATATGATCGATTCACCTCTTGAATGTGCGCATGAACTCCTCGCGCGCCTGTTCCGCCATATTGTTGTGGAACAAAATTGATTCCTCACTGAGTTTGGTGGGTGAGTATTGTCTCGTCGGAATGTATACGGACAGAAGATCAACTAGACGAGTGTAAAGCAAAGACTCAAGCCTTGGTTAAGGCTGGAGGTGAAGGCGAAGAAAACCTACCCTAGAGGTACCTGGTAAATGTTAGGTTTACCTGTGCTGTCGTAAAACCTATGAAATGCTTTTTGGGCTATTGTTTACTTGGACATATATAGAGAGAAGCGAACCTCCTTTGTATCATGTTAGCGCGCGCTTTGCCATGCTGCCCAGCTCGCTCGAGAAAGACGCATATTGCTCTATCATCCTTTGAGAACCGCCGACATGTGTGCTAAGCGTAGATAGGCGATGAGAACTAATTTAAACATACTTATGCGACTATTGCTGCTTGTGCTATGGTGTTTCGCGCATGTGCCTTGTTACTTGGAAGAGAAACAGATGATGGAGAGGATGGTGGCGTTAGCGCCACCGCGTCATGTCAGCTCCCTTCCCTTTCTCCAGGGTCGCGCCAAGTTTATCTTCGCGTCGCGATACGGTCCGCAGGTTGACGACGGACGCCTAACCACCCGGCGACAAGGCGAGCCGCCTTATTGTCACCATCTCTTGCAAGGCTGAGTACTATCTGCAAGGCTTGCACCACGGGAAACCGGGACGAGCTAAGACCAATGCCTACCACGCACGATGCACAGCTTGTAGGACCGCCACTCCAACAACGCCAACATCACCCACCATCACCGCGATGTGGAAACTCATTCACGAAATCCAAGCAGATCTGCTTCCTTGGCTGTAATCCGTAAACTGGTGGCCTTGCATATTTACGCCACTCGATCGGCAACATTTTGTGATAGCTAGTATGCTGTAAACTTCGAAACTGGCCCCCAATTCGAGGGGGCGGTGCTGCAGCCAGCACAAAAGCGAATTCGCGACTTACGCCCGGTATCCCCGCCTTTTACTGGCTTGAGGGTGGCGTGCAGTCTTTCACGTATCTCTATCGTGTTCCTGCTTTCCTCGTTACTAACGGCTTCCTTCTTGTATCGCATGCACAACCGAGCGCGTGATGGTTTGTGATAGTTGCGTGTTCACTTTTCCGCTCTCACGATGATACCGAAACTATCCCAGTTCTCATCCACTTTCAGCACAGCACCCTCACACTTTACAACATTCTGGCGCCAACCGCATCGACAAGCGGCCAAGGACATCCGCAGAAGATGGCGGCGCTGTGCACTTTGGATACTTCTCGCAGCATGGCTTGCACTCTTGTTGTTTGCCTTTGCTATACTAATAGCGCCAACTTCCAGCGTTGATTCTGGATCTCAACCAGCCTGTTTACCCGACGATTCTTTTGCGCTGGACCCATCGAAGTTTCGATTCCTCAGCAAATCTGGCTTCTTCCAGATTACATTGGGATTTGGGCATATGAACTTCACAGAGGTGAAAACTATAGACATTGCCTGGGACATTGTGAGTTTAGGCACACTGCAGCCTGTCTATACTGCATTTTGAGACGTTTAAGAAGCTGACTTTTACAAAGCTAGTCGGCCGCGGTGGTCAAGCTCTCGTCGCGTATATCTCCTGGCGCGTCTTCGCTCAGTATGTTACAACATCCATGGAAGTCACGCCTGTCACGTTTGGGACATATCGAACGATTTTTCTCCCGAACGGCGGCCTTTTCGTTTCTACCCTGTGTATGATCCGCGATTTCGTGAGACGTCACGGGCTACATTCGAAGATAGCCATGGTCTTCATGGTGTGCACCATGACTTTCACCTTTGTGTACCCGACCATCGCCAGTGCAATGACGGGTTATAGCGCGAATGTTGATGCTTTTATCCAAACAACAGGAGGCGAATACGTCCCTTTCAACGCATTTAGCTTCGCATACTTTGTCATCCATGACGGTTCGCGGATCGATTTAGAAGACGATCATATTGCACTAGATAAAGATCCTGAAAAGAGCAATTACCAGTGTAAGTGAGCTGAGCGGAAAGTTGAGTAGCTTTATCTGGTCTGACCCGTCTTACACAGATCTAAACAGGTTTGAACCAGTAATCCCATTGCTCGGCTCGCTTGATGGGAGATTCAGCACGTGCCATTGGGATCCGTCAAGGAGTGGCAACAGGGACTTCAACTCTACGTACTGTGAGTTGCAGCGCAACGTATCTAGGTGTAAGCTACATCATGTAGAATTAAATGGCTATTGCTGATTTCCACGCAGATGCTGCAGAATACGGCTTCAACAGAGGAGACAAGATAAATTCTACCTTTGGAGGACAACTTCTGCCGCCGCCTACACTCAACATCTCAGCGCCATCTCTGGTTAGGACCACGAAGTATGAAGATGAAGATTATGATTCTTACGAAGACCGATTATTTAGAGTCACTAATGACCCATCGCAAATGCTATGGGCATACGATAACAAGACATACGATTTCAATTACCTACAAGGGAATGGGAAGTGTCAGGCTGCGCTGGTATGTCTGTTGTCACTCGGGTCTTCATTGTCTAACTGAACCGTATAGGACTACAAATGGGGATTCTCATACATCCAACTATTCATTATGGTAATCTTCCACATAGTTTGGACTCTTGGACTCTTAACCATGTGGATCAGAGCCTGCATGGTTATGAAGAAACGAGGGCGAGGCAGAGAAGACGTGGCAGGAGAAAATAAGGCTGTTTTCGAACTTGCAGCCGCGATGCGAGAGCAGATGAATGAGCCTACAAAAGAAGAGGGCGACGATGTGTCTGCTTTGACCGAAGCAAAGCTGCGACGACGCATTAAAAACAATCTACGCGGGGGGTCCATCTCATACAACACTCCAATACTTCCGAACGGGGAAGGCGGCGAGAAGTGGAATGCCATAGCTTGGATAAAGAGCCACAAGCTGAGCATCATTGCGATGATCGTATGCCTTGTGGCGATGATGATCAATTTGTTTGTTTGGGTACCAGACGATACCGGTACCGTCGCCCTTCTCCCATTACCCACCGTGTTGATCGCCGCTTTGTACATCGGGTCAACCAGGGGAAGTCGCATCGTCTTGTTTGTCTGGATCTTCATCCTTGTCGTCATTCCGACGCAGATTACCGTATCTATAGCTACATATTAATATCAAAATGTTGTAGTTTTGATCGCTTGAATGGACTTCTCATTATTAATTCTGCTAGGCTTTGTAACATAATCAACACCAACCTCCCAGGGTATGCGATTCTTTCTCTGTATCAATTGTAAACGCGCCTCATGTCAAAATCCGCGGACTATCTATCCGCACCGGCGCACTCCCAAAAACAGGCTCCAACCTCACACCGCCAAAACTCCAGCCATCAACAAAGACGCCCTCTTCAAACCTCTTGCTAACGATAAACCCCAGCGCCCCATCCAACCCTACACTAACCTCAATATCCCCCTCAATCTCCACCCACCCTTTCCCCTTGAACTCTTCATACCGCTTCGACCCCACCCTCACCCTCACAGCATCCGGATGCAACAACACACTGCCCACATCCGGCGTAATCTTGACATCAACATACCGTTGCGAAAACGTATTCGGATCAAACGGTTTCCCAACGCTAAAGACGAGATCCCGAGGCGATGTATACGAACTGCTGTGAAACGAGACGAGGAACTGGACTTTGTATTTTCCCTGCGGAATCCCCGTCTTGATCGTCCGGAGACAAACATTATCAGCCTTGATACACTGATACACTGCCGCTTCCTCGCGTCGCCCATCATGATCCAAATCCTCGGCAACAGGGTAAACCCGCTTCAGCCTCCCCGTCTCATTATCAATCGCAAGACCGCTCTCTCCACTCGGCGATAAATCACGGTATTGTGACATTTTCGGTAGATCTTCTAGATGCGGGCTTACACCAAGTGGCATCCCCGTTTTAAAATCCACCTGCGCGAGTTGAAACGACGAATCCATTAGACCGCGTCCAGTCATTCCAAGCCGGAAGTGACTAGCACTGATTTCGAATCTGGGCGGGAGCGCCGAGAGTTTAGCCATGCGTTGGCCAAAGTCCTTGGCCGACCGGATTTGCTCGCCGTCGTTCATGTAGAGTTCGGTTAGGGACGCCATTTCATCTTCCTTCATCCACTGCTCTAGACTAACGTCTGCGAGCCCGCGATCAACGTCGAAGCGGAAGTACTTTGTGTCGCTGTTGTTGTACATGCGCTTCATTTCGTTGTCGACGCGTGCGGTGGATGTGGCCATTCCGGTGAGGGCGCTTGCAATGGATATGTCTGTTCCGAGGCCGAACGGCAGCCAGGATGCCATTTTCTTTACGCTGGGTATGGATTGTAGACCTGTTCCTACGGAAACTATGACACCGATTGAGCGGCCTTCCCAGAGGGCTTTTGCTGCATAGTCGACTTCTGCGCAGGGGTTGTTGAAGCCTACGCCACCATCTAGGTAGGTAACTTTTGGTGTGCCGAATTGCATTTCCTCGAAGAAGGTTGGTGCTGCAGAGGTGGCGCGGAGGGCTTCCCAGATACGGGTCGTTCGGTCGTTGGGGTCGTATGTTGAGAGAATCCTGGGGAGACCTAGAGCATTCTTGAGAGACGTGAGGACAAAACCGCGGCAGCCTTTTGCGTTTGCTTTTCTGTGGACGGATTGCCGGTGGTGCAGTTTCCAGGTTGCGCTTCGCATCGGTTTTCTGGGACCGAATGGACTGTCGCTGTACAATGTTGACGGAGCTATGGTGCTATCCATGCTGTCGGGGGGTCCGGAGGCCAACGAGCATTCTGAGTTCTTGAGTGTGGCTACTGGGCTCTCTGTGATAAGGGGTGCTGGTGCTGCGTCTGCCCAGATGCTGTCCCTGGGTAGATCATTCGCTTCGTCCACCTCTTCAAACAGTGCTTCATCCCACATGAGTTCGTTTGGATCGAAACCTAGATCTTTCAGTGCAGTCTTGATGGCGTTTGCAAGGACGGTGCCTGAGAAGCGACTGGCTCCTGTTGGGATCTTCATGCCAAAGGCCTTGAGCGATCTGTCGTGCTTGAATATCTGCTCAGCTAGTTTACTGTACACCGCAATACAGTCTTTGCAGTTTAGTCGTAACCGCGAAAGCATGATAGCTATGATTCCACCCGTCGATGTTCCGCCAATAAGATCAAAGTAGTCACATGGTTTGAGCGGTTCGTGGTCGTTCATTGCTCTCCTTCCTAGTCTCTTCTCTTCCAAAGCTATGTTCTCCATCAGATTCTCGAGTACCAGTAATGACGATAGTCCTCGTACACCTCCTCCGTCCAACGATAGCAGGCGTAACGGCGCATTTGGGTTTCTTTCGGGGTTCGAAAAATCCATGGTGTTCAGGCGCCCAAACGGGCGGGTCTTGTGTTCAGGTGAGTTCCAGGTGTCGATTGGGAAGTATACGTATGCGTCGTGGCGGATCGTAGGATGTTCGTTTGCGAGTGTAGGTTGTATCGAGGGTGTAACCGAGTCGAACTTCTAAATCCACCTTCGACTCATAAACATCAACGGTCACGAGGCGGCCTCTCCTAGGTTGATAGTATTCCAGTGGCGACGACACGAAGTGAGTCAGGTGTGCAAGACGTATGCAGAGTGGAAAGGTTGCCTACAAGGCTGCGCTACGGGCCAAATTCTATATGTCGTATGAAACAAATGACGCGCCAGACAAGGCGGAATCTCGAAATACCACCAAACCCTAGAAGCCGGGACCAAGCGTCCTATAAGTCTTGTGCCACACCCCACACATACTACAGTACTATGTGCTGTACGGCGTCAATGCGTACATGAAGATACTCGAAGCGTATGGGTTTCGGGGGCCATCTTACGCGCCTGCTTACCTTGTGTGGCTAGGTCAGGCCCACCTTTGTACAGAATAAGGCTACGCGCTGCGCCACTACGGATATGCGGCGCAGGCGGTCTGGATATAGCACAAACAATGTACATTCGAACATTTTGACCCTAGGTTTCGATAACAGCATCGGCGGCAAGGAGTAGAATCAACTAGCGCAATAGATATCATGTGGCGGGTGCAGCGGGAAAAGTAGGCAGCCAAGGCTGTAATGTGTCAGAAGCGTCAACCAATCACTGGCGCTGCGTGATGGGGCTGATCGGCGTAGCTGTGACTTTCAAAGGTCAGCTGCCAGGCGGGGGTGATGTAAGCTCTGCATGAACGAAAGCCGCGCTGAGGCTCCGCAGTAACGACATGTGCGCCCCTCGATCGCTCTGAGACGTCGATGAATGTGTTGGAAATGCAAACCAGGGCTGAAAGGCCCTGTGCTCTATTAGATTACATGTGTGTACCAATATGCTGAATGCAAGCGACCGTGTAAAGCAGATCGGTTACCCAAATGCATCGAATTGCGCCCAAATATTCAAACCCTGGGTATTATAATCAAATGCCTGGTGACGCCGTGGATGCCTTCATGTTCAAGTCGTTAAAATCGTTATTCGTAGTCGTTAAAGTCGCTCAGCAGAGAATAGTCCGCCGGTCATTAACTACGCAAGTTAGCGGACGAAGTAGGCAGTAGTGCGCGACGATGACTTACGGATAGTTTGTTGCGGTATTGTTCCCAATGTTGGTCGTATTCCTTTTGCAACATTGCATCTGACTCCTTGGCTCGAAGAGTGCGCAGAGTCTCCATGCGAGGGCTGTCCTTTCTCCTCAACTTTTGTCTAGGGACATAGATCGGCGAAGGCGAAGGCTTGATAGTCCAATGAGAAGGCGCGAAATAACTTAGCGAGCGTGCGTGTGTTGTTGGCGAACCAGGTGGTGACGTGGCGGGTGTTGAGGGGCTCGATGCACAGAAAGAGGCCGAGTCGGAGAAGACAGATGGCGATGGCGACGAAGCTACTGAGCTGTTGCTGTTGGAGATGACAGGTGACAGGACTATCGGCGATACGGGGTCCGCAGGAGTGAAGCGGGTAGGACCGGGTCGTCGCACACTGCCCTTGCCAGAAAGGGGCGATGGTCTTTTGATGTCGACAACACGAACACCTGGGTACCTTTGTGGAGTTGCAAAGGGCGCCTTGCTGGAGTTGCTTTTGGGGTTGGGAGTGGTCTTGGTGTTGGGATCCTTTCGTGCCAGCGCTGGTGACGTGGGTTCCTTGGGGGAGGTGTGGGTCGGTGCGGAGGGTGGCGCGTCCTCTCTGCGCGAGAGCGGTGATGGCTTTCTTTCGGCGGCGACAGCACGGCGCACTTTGGATGGGAGCGTGTTCCTCCTGCCGAACAACGGTGTCGGACTCTTGACAATGTCGTCGGGGTTGAATTGGAAGGGTTCGGATGGGCGAGACGGTAGCGATGGCCGTGTTGATTTCGAGGGCAACGAGTTGCTTCTGTTGAAGAGCGGCTTGGGGGACAGTTCAGTCTGTCCTCCAAAGTGGAACATGGCCGGTCCTTTCATCTCCATCTCGGACTTGTGTGCTGGCGTTGTGGGGAGCGATTTGTTGTACTGTTTGACGACGCGGTTTGGATGGCGTCGCGGAACGGGGGGTGTTTCGCATAGCGTTAATGTCTCTTCAAACAAGACGTCGAGGTCGTCTTCTGCCATCTTCCTTTTCATAATAAACGCGACGGCAGTGCGAAGCGAAGAGGGATATGTAGGTGGGTGGGCGTACTCAAGCGAGACGGGTGTCTAATCCTGACACGAAGCTGAGGGTTCCATGGGAATATTAAGCAGGAAAGGTGGGATCACCCGCCTCCTCTACTAAATCTATTAGTCGGTCAAGTCCTTGTTTACAGGCGGAACAGGCGAGCCAGCGCTAGACGTCATTGGACAAGACGCTGGCGCTGCAAGTTGCGGTAAGTCTGGCTGGACGCGATCGAAGGTTTGCCAGCGTGGCTAGGACCCATAACCCTGCATCCTCATTTTAAATGCCCCACGGGACGGGCGATCACGCGCAAGTCCCAACAGCTTTCCTCAGGTGAGGACATGCAAGTAATTCGAGATGCGCACGAGAGTGGGTTGGCGCTGATGGGCTGATGGAGCTGTGCAGTTGAGGAGGGTGAGCATTGAAATCTGTCGTACCTGACGAAACTCGTCATCGATCCAAGGCCGGCAAGTCGGGCGCTAGGAACCAGGCCCGGCAACGCCTTCCCTAGGAGTGTACCTTGGGATCGAGATTCTTGGTAGTCAACCGTCTTCAACGTCAGGGGTCATGTCATACCACATGCATCGCTCGCCATGAGGGATGCAGGATGCAATGACGAACGGCAGCGAGGTGCAAGTTGAGCCCAGTTGAGGTCATCTCTATGAGCTACTTCCGGGTCTGACGGAGCAGCAGAGCATGTTACGTAGTGTCACCACACTGTGCTTGAAGTGCAAGCTGACAGGTCTCGACCACCATGCAAGCTTCAGCATAGCAAGGGTATGATGGTGCTGTGGTCTCAGCTCCACAGTGATGCTGTTCGCCCAGCCAAAGACGGTGTGTAAACTGCTATCCTCATCCATGCGAAGACTGCGTCTCGAAACTATACTATTCTGCCACCCTACGTACCGCCACATTACAATCCTTTATTCTAATAAAAACATCAACGTAGTACAAAGTAGCATGCCCTTCGCCTTCTAGATGCATCATGGAATGCAAACGCTTGGTATCATCAGTGAATATGCACATAAGAAAAAGCACCATCTGCACGTGGTCTGTCTCAGGTCCATCAGTCGACTTCACCAGAGAAGGTCTGTCGACGTAGCGCCGGAGTTCCCATGTTGTTGAGCGGGATGCCAAAGTCGTCTTCTTCAGCCCAGTCAGCTTCGTCATCTGACTCCCAGGCGCATGGGATCTTTTCTGCCCGACGCACACGGTACGTGTTGAAGCCAAAGCCATTCGAGATGCTCGTAGCGATGCGAAGCATGACGGAAACCAAGTGTGCAGGTGGCCCGAGAACAAGCTCACATGTCTTGCGTACTAGGGCATTTGTGAAGTCCTTGCGAGGGCTGTGCTTTGGTGGACAGAAGAGGTTTTGGGCTGGCGGCATAGGAGAAAAGGCGCGCCTCTGCGAAGCCCCTGTAAGCTTCCTCATGCGGATTGCATCAGGCGGCGTGGGAATATCTATGCTCGCACGCCCAAGACTGTCATCATCGGAATCGCTTACAAGCGGTGGTGTAGATGGCGCAGAAGAAGGCCGTACATCGATCGAGGGAGTTGTGGAGGAATAGTATGGGACTGTAGGCGTCACAGGTGCGGATGGATCGGTACGTTCGGTGGACGGACCACGAACGGTAACCTCTGATACCTGGCGTCGATGTGTTGAACGTCCCCTCGGCTCGTCTTCTTGCTTAGAGAAGGTGTTCGCCCATGGGTTTATGGCATCATCATCATCCGCATCGAGGAACTTTGGAGAAGGTGTGGCAGTATTCAGAGAGTAGAACGAGTCTACACTCGAGGTCAGACTGGGGGCATCTGAGATTTGACGTTCAAGGATGGGTTTATCGGCTTCGCTAGACTGCTTCGCCGGAGGAGAGAGAGGAGACTCGACTATGCGCTCCATGGCAGATACGGATTCCCTCCTGGGCATTTTGATGGGCGCAGTTGCCGAGCGCAGCCCTTGAAACATGCTGACCCGTTCTCCCACTGACAGGCGGCGCGGGGGCGCTTTTGACGCGAGGGGTCTGGGTGTAGTTGTCGCTAAAGGGACCTCAGGGGCCGCGGATACTATTTCGCTACTGTCGGTACAGACGCTCGACCGGTCGTCCTCGTCGTATGAAGAGGTAGTACCAGTCTCTGAGCGATCAGTGCCAGACGTAGAAGGCCTTGAGCCATGCTGTTGTGGTACCCAGGTCTTATCCATGACCCATTTCTTTGCCTGCCCCGAAGGCTTCCTCTTGATCGTCTTGCGTGGAGGGCTCTTTGGACGCTCAAGCTCTGCGACGACCTCAAATCCTCGCGCGAACGGGCACTGTGTCCTCTCGTACTGCATCACCTGCGCCAATACTGACTTGAAGTGCGTGATGTTGACCTTGTCCTCGTCAGTCTCAAAGGGGAGCTCGATGCGATAGTAAGAGTCCTGCCGTATGCGTAGCACAAAGACGGACTGATTGTCGACAAGCCATATCTGGGATCGGGGGAAGATTGTGTGCAGGAGGTTGCCGCTGTTGAGGAAGGAGACGTTGGAGGCTGTCACGCGATAGATGCGAAGAGCCCCTGTGATACGTTAGACAGCCCTCAGCCAGGATGACAGGTGGGATGACATACCGACTGCGAGTGTGCGCTCTGTAGGCGTCTTCCATGGTATCGGATGCGACGTGTCACCTGAACGGGAGGGCGAAAGCCGGCGAGCGGGTCCGGCTGTGGTAAAGGAGAAGATCTTGGAGTTGGAGCACACGAACAGCGTCTCTATGCCGTCAGTCGTGTTCCTCGACGCGGGCACCGACTCAGTCCTCCGTGTCGCGCGCGCGGGGAGCGTGAAGCTGCGCCTGGAGTTGCTGGGGTTGAGAGCGGACGGCGCGTGCTCAGGATGCGCATGCTGGGATGAAGCCGGCATCGTCATAGTGAGCGTGCTATATGGACATTGCTATCCCAGTGAGGTCAGGGTAAAGGCTCCCTAGAGAAGACAGCGGCCGGCGCTTGCAGAGGGGTGTATTACAATAGTTACTTTTGAGTTGGGTGGGTAATCGAAGGCTGAAGCCGAACCAAGTCCCTTGCTTCGGAATGGGATACGCGCTTGGGCCACAGCGACGAATTCAGTTTCAAGCTGATCAGCGGATTGTCTGAACCCCGCCCGCGTCCAGATGCCTTCATGCAGCCTACAGACTATGTGATGCTAGGCGCTGGTAGAAGTAGCACTGTCGTCGTGGCAGGCGCTACCTTCCAACGACGCGTTCTTTGTTTGCGACACGCGCAGCTGGATGGGTCCGTGGACTGCTAGCACGACGTCATTGCTCCGCCAGTTCGCAGGCGTTCGCACAAGTCGTCGACGAGGAGTCAAGCTCTAGCTTTGCTGGCCTGATTGCAACACCAAGCTGCCTGGTAGTCCCCTCACCTTGCAAACATGGACAAAATCGACCTGTCCCAGTTCGATGTATCCAACTTCGACCCTAATGCCATCCTGCGGGGAGCCCAGCTGACTTTGGTCGGTGGTAAGGCCTGCCCATCACGGTATCGTCATGACAGCTCCATTCTAACATGCCCCGACAGTCAATCGGGCTCTCCAGAACCCGGGTCTCTTCACCTCGGACCACTACCGCCAAGCTGCTATTGCTGTAGCTGCAGGCATCGCTATCCGTGTCATCGTCGCCATACCCGTACGCTCCGTCTCCTCCACCAAGCAAGCAAACATGGCCACTGACATGCCCAGATCCAAGGTGTAAGAGTGCTACTATGGATACTCTCCCTCTTCGTCAACATGGACCATACCCACATGGACGAAAGCGTCGTGAATGGCCTCCACTTCCTTGAGCACACCGTACTCCAGGTACCCTTCTTCCTCATGACGATGATGCGCTACGTCACTCCTACTTTGGATCGAATGTAAGCATACCTGTTGCTCATCTACAGCGCTGGCTGACAGAAACCTTTAGGTTCATGGACTCCCTGCGTTGGGTGGACGAGACCTACGTGCAGAAGCACAAGACCGAAGACCCCCACAATCTGCGCGCCATGTACTATCCAAACCTTGAGAAATACCCCGAGCACGCACCCAGAGTCGACAAAGAGAAGAAGCCAATCAAACAGGCTGTCATGATATACGCAACGAAACAGGGGAGGAAGGCTGCCATTTCCTTGGGAGTATTGGCATTGTCGTACGTGCCATACGTGGGACGTTTTGTGCTACCCGCCGCCAGTTTCTATACATTCAAAAAGTCGGTGGGAACGCAGCCAGCAGCGGCCATCTTTGCAGGTTCACTGCTCTTTCCCCGCAGATATCTGGTCAGCTTTCTGCAGGCCTACTTCTCGTCACGAACGCTTATGCGTGAGCTGGTATGTACTTTGACAGCAGATCTTGGAGTCTCACTTCTAACCTCAGACAGCTTGAACCTTACTTCACACGCGTTCGATACAACAAAGAGCAGAAGAAACTATGGTTCAAAGATCGAGCTGGTGTGCTCTTCGGTTTTGGCCTGGGCTTCTACGTCTTCGTCAAGATACCCCTCGTAGGCGTCCTCATCTACGGCCTCGCTGAAGCGTCGACGGCATACCTCATCACCAAGATCACAGAGCCGCCGCTGCCACCGACCGAAGCTGAGAAGTTCAAGGAAGAGTCATTGCGCTGGAAGAACAAACACGAGTTCCTCAATCTGCCATGGCAGCACATGGACGAGTACAATCTCGCAATGCACAAACCCCAGTTCCAATCCGAAGTACGGCAAACACCACGAAAGACGTTTAGCTAGGTTGCGATGACGTTGAAAACCTCAACGACTAGCTCCACGCAAGCGGGGACCTCCCGTTCAACATGACGAAGACACGTCCTCGCACCTTGGAAATAGTTCGCAGCTAGTATGTGCGCCGTCGGCAATCAGGTGTATCTAGCTGTCACGCTATCTGGCCGCTGTACGATGATGGTACTATTATGATTATACCCCGCAGTGGGGTCAACGCGTCCCGTTGTGGTAGGTAGCTTACAGCTCCGTCCGATGATACGTAACGTAACAGCCGCGTATCGTAGAGCTTATCACCCACCTTGTAGTAATAGTTGGTGGATATGGCATTCGGCCTTGTCTTCGGCACGTATCCTTATATCCGAGATAACAATTGACAGGCTGAGGTTACTCTTTCCCCGCGTCTGTTGTCTTCATATGCGTGACGTTCCCCCCTCGCGCGACTAGACGCGTTTCTTACTGTTCTCTGATCTACACAGCATACCATCTCCTCCGTTCTTTTCACTTTATAGTTCAGTGTACCCCAAATCCTCGATATGGGTAAAGAAGGTCTCCGCTATGCAGCGAAAGTGTCACTAGACAAGCCAGCATCAGAGCAAGAGTGCCTGCACGTATGTCGAATCATTCTGCAGTTTACAAAGCTACTCTAATACATGTCTTTTTTTTTTCTTTAGAACCGCTGGCACCCCGAAAACCCCTCGTACGCCACTATCAAACCCGGCGAAGCCGTCAAGATCGAGTGTGTAGACTGGACTGGTGGTCAAATCGGCAACAATGACTCTGCAGACGATGTGCGGGATGTCGACCTTACTAAGATCCACTATCTAACCGGACCTTTCGACATTGAAAACGCAGAGCCGGGTGATGTCCTCGTTGTTGACATTCAAGATGTACAGCCGTTAGAGGACCAGCCCTGGGGGTTTACAGGTGTGTTTGCAAAGGACAATGGCGGTGGATTCTTGGATGAACTCTATCCTGAGGCGTAAGTGTTGTTGGTTTCATTTTTGGGGTAGGGCAAAGATAATGAGAGAGGTGCTGATCAAAGAGGTGGACTAATATGTTGGCAGGGCAAAGGCCATCTGGGACTTTGAAGGCATCTTCTGTAGCTCTCGCCATATTCCTGGTGTGAGATTTGCAGGCCTCATTCACCCTGGTAGTAAGTTATCCTTGTTCACACACACACGCACAAAATGCCGAATACAGCGCTGACCTTATCCTTCTCTCGTTTTCCAGTTCTAGGCTGCGCGCCCTCTGCTGAAGTTCTGGAGACTTGGAACACTCGCGAAGCCGAACTCATCTCTACACACACCCATCTGAACCGCGACGTGGCTAAACCGCCTGAGCCTCAGAACGCCCACGCAGGTTCTGCAACAGGCTCTGTAAAAGAGAAGATTGCCAAAGAAGGCGCGCGCACTATTCCAGGTCGTCCCGAACACGGGGGTAACTGTGATATCAAGAACTTGTCAAGGGGATCTAAAGTTTTCTTACCGGTGCATGTCAAGGGTGCAAAGTTTAGTGTGGGAGATTTACATTTCAGTCAGGTAAGTCTTCACACCGCATTTCAAGAAAAGTCTGTATGTGGCCTTGAAACTGACATTCATCTTTCCACCCTGCTAGGGCGACGGCGAGATATCCTTCTGCGGCGCAATCGAGATGGCAGGCGTCATAACAATCAAGTTCAGCGTCATGAAAGGCGGCATGAAGCAACTCGATATGAAGAGTCCAATCTACATCCCAGGCCCCGTCGAACCGCAGTTTGGTCCTGGAAGGTATATTTACTTCGAGGGCTTCAGTGTGGATGAACATGGCAAACAGCACTATCTCGATGCGACGGTTGCGTATCGACAGACTTGTCTGAGGGTAATTGAGTATTTGAGACGGTTCGGTGAGTTTGCAATTCTTCTTTCTGCGTTTTTTTGCACGTACCCTCATCCCATGTTCCGCCGCGGAACTTCCGCGCTCGTCTCTGCCAATTCTAGATTCCTTGGCCTTTTGGGGGTTTTTTTGGGGGGGGGTTTGAGGACTATATTGGCGAAGGGGCGCTGGCCCGAGGTTTCATCAAGTTTCTTTTTTTTTCTCAGATATCTTTTACTAACAATATCACAGGGTACAGCGACTACCAGATCTATCTCTTGCTCTCTTGCGCCCCGGTTCAAGGTCACGTAGCTGGTATAGTCGATATCCCCAATGCGTGTACGACTATAGGTTTGCCGATGGACATCTTCGACTTTGACATCAGTCCGCATGTTCCCGCTGAGAAGCGCGATCTCGGGTCTTGCGCATTCGCTGGCAAGAAATAGACCGTGGTCTGTGTGTGTGTAGAACGTCTACAGGGATTGTGGGGATTAGGTCGGAGGATGGCGCACTGTGGCTGAAGCTTAGCGGTTGTTGTGCTATTTCAATCAGTATCTCCTAGTAGGCAATCAACGTCAATTTACCTTTTCCAAGGCGTTCAAAAGGCTTGTAGAACTAATATCTCTATATAAGAAGTAGCGTTGGTCGCGCTTCGTGAGTCTAGTCAAACATTCTAACAGACTCATTGTCTTTCTTCTTTAGCCAAGGCACAGAGAGATGAAACCGAGAAACTTTACAAGAAGCTAGAATGGCCTGATGATTTGGAGGCACAATTAGTGGTTGCAACGTGATTGGTGTATTGTATGATAAAGTCCATGATACCATAGTCAACCAGTAATAGTAGTTCGAGACGTATAAAGTTGATGAGCGATTTCGTACATGTAGATGTATTGTATTGGTTCTGTCGTTTAGGTTGATGACCTCCGCTATCGTTTTAGGCGATCGTGGTCCATTCTGTAAATTCTAGATGCACATTTGTTCGTCTCTTATGCAGCCTGTCAAGAACTCTTTACAGGACCTTGTCTGCTGCAGATACATTCAAGCCTGTGTTATCAGACTCGACGTGTGCTGCTTTGACGGTACCGTTGTCAATCACAAGAGCATATCGCTTCGAACGATCACCTCCGAAGATGGAGGCGCCATCGAAAGAGAGATCAAGCGCCTTTGTAAAGCCAAGGCTGGGGTCTCCCAAAAAGCGAATCTATCAACGTCAACACCACAATGTCCAAAGGGCGAACAAGGTAACACTTACGCCGCTGGAGCCTGAAGGATCGAGCATCTTGCCCCATGCTTTCATGCTACATCCGATCAGTTGAGAATATGGCGGATTTCAAGAAGCATCTGCTTACACAAAAGGATCGTTTACTGAAACAACAAACACCTTGCCGGCATCCTTCAACTTAGGAGAATTGATATAGCCGGGGATATGGTTCTCGGAGCATGAAGGCGAGAAAGCTGCAGGAACACCTTTGGCAGTTGTCAGACGCAGCTTTGTCAACGAGACCCGCCAGACGTTAATTACCGATAATGACACCTTTGCCGGTCAACTCCTTTGCTAGGTTGACCTTGTTACCCGGAGAACCCTCGACGAGTTCAACGTCAGGCAGCTTGTCTCCAACATTGACGAATGCAGGCGCAGAGGCGTGAAATAGACGCCGACTGGCGACGGAACGCACTAGGGGCAGGCGACGGGCGGTAGCGAACATGGTGTATGCAGGAGAAAGTGTGTATGTCGGGCGTGGTGTGGGTGTAGAGCACGTGTGCACTTGACGGTGACGAGCTTCTAAGGTGGTGGGGGTACGACGTGTTTTGCCGGTGTCACTGCTCTCGGAAGACGGCAAGCGCACCCATCAGCTCACTTCCCTCTACGCAGCACGTGTGCATCTGCCTCATCCAAAAGTATGCTACATGGGCGCCTCCGCGGTCGCAGTACCTCAGTAATATCGACAAATGTGCATACTGATACTCGTGTCCATAATTAGCTGTCGTATGTACAGACTAGTCTTACCTGCACCAGCAAATTGCGGATAATGATGTTAACCTATCGACCCACACCAGCTTTAGCGTAAGCTATTCGGTGCTATGCCGATCGTGCCTCAAGCCGGTGATGTTTCGTCAACGGCGTAATCAGTGGAGACATGGGCCAGAAGGACCATGGGCGAAAGAATGATCAAAACTGTGCTATACGCTGGAAAAAGCAGTGTAATATCGCACCACCGTCGAGAGGGAGAGCGCGTGTGTGCGGTGCAGACCTCACCCACGACTCAGGCGTCTTCACCCCCGTGTCCCGTGTCCTGTCATTCCCCCCCTGCTTCGTCTCCCTCGGCACGACGCCCGCTAGCGCATTGCCAACTGCATTCCTCTCAAGCCCAAGGTTAACCTGCTTTAGGCCCGTTTAGCTCCCAAGTGCCCGCGCAGAAGCCACGAGCCAATGTGCCCATGTTCTCCCTGTCTCTTACACTTGAAGGTCCAGATCTCGCCCATCGCACTCCGTCGTCAGCCTGCAAGAAGGCGCGCCCGTTTTGGGAAATTTCGTCATCGCTCGTCCAACACCGATCGCCCGCGGCTAAGCAAAACTTTAAGCGCATAGCATACAACGCGCCGCCGGAACCTCGCGCGCCGTCTTCCGTAGCTTCGATCGCAGTCGCTTCCAGGTACTGAAGACTGTGACGGGGAATTTGCTATCGCATTTCGGCATCGACGAGACTCATCCGGTGCCGTCGCGCATCAACACGGGTTACCAACGACGGCTTCTTCGCCTACGACAGTCGTCAATTCACCTGCATCATGGATCCCAATCAAGCCGGTGGGGGAGGGTCCAACAACTCCAGCGACTTTGTGCGCAAGCTGTACAAGTAGGTGGACGCGCCCATGCGCGACGTGACGGCGTGCTAAAACATGGTTTAGGATGTTGGAAAACCCGAGCGACGAGAGTGTTGTGCGATGGGGAAATGATGGCGACAGCTTCGTTGTCCTAGAAGTATGCGCCTCGTATACCTATCAATCGATTGCATCTGCTAACAAACGGACAGAACGAGAAGTTCACAAAACACATACTTCCCAAGCATTTCAAACATAGCAACTTTGCTAGTTTCGTCCGCCAGCTGAACAAATACGATTTCCACAAAGTCCGTCATAACAACGAAGAGAATGGGCAGTCGCCCTATGGGCCAGGAGTATGTGGCATTCCTGCATGTCTTCGTGACTATGTTAGCTAACAAGCCAATAGGCCTGGGAGTTCAAGCACCCTGATTTCAAGATGAACAACAAAGATGCGCTCGACAACATCCGTCGAAAGGCTCCTGCGCCGCGAAAACCAAACCAAGCCGCCGCCGAAGAGTTCGCACCCTCACAACAGATGGATATGGTTAGCGGTCAGTTGATGGCCACACAAGCTCAGCTGCATGCGCTGGAGAGCCGCTATAGTGAACTGAGCATCCATCATTCCATGCTTCTGCAGGAGGTCATTGGGCTACAAAAAACGGTCGTCAACCACGAGCATGTTATGCAGCAGATCATGACTTTCCTACATGGTGTCGACGCGACACAGAGGAGGAACAGCAAACTCATCTTCCCCAACGGCGCCGACTCGCAGAACGGCAGTATGGAGCCTCCCTCCAACACCGATGACGACAACCCTGCTTCGCCCTTACAGCACGCTTCTAAGCTTCTCAGTGAGACGAACGCGGACGCCATGCTGAACCCCCGGAATTTGGAGCAAATGAACGAGATCACCATGCGCATGAACGGGACATTAACAACGCCACCGCCCGACTTCGCGCGAGCAGCAGCACGACCGACGAGCCGCGGCCCACCATCTGCAACCTCCACCAACTCAATGCGCCTAGAAAACCTCGACAACCTTGTTTATCCCGTCGGTTCCAACAACGGCATCGACCCCATGTACAGCGAGCATATCAACAACATCCCGTATGCCGCTCCGCCGAAAGCGGCCGAGGTCAGCGAGCCCAGACTTCCAGAACCGAGAAAGAAGAATACCATCCCAGACCCAGGGTGGATCAGACCTCCCCAGATCTTGCTGGTCGAAGACGATCCCACTTGTCGTCGAATCGGAAGCAAATTCTTGTACGCTTTCCATTGCTCCATTGACAGTGCTGTAAGTCATCTTCCCGTGCTATCCAGACTCCATACTGACTGAAATAAGCTCGACGGTTTGGAGGCGGTCAACAAAATGAACGCTGGATCCAAGTATGATTTGGTTTTGATGGATATCATCATGCCTAACCTCGACGGTGTGTCAGCCTGCCATCTGATTCGACAATTCGATACTACTCCTATCGTTGCCATGACTTCCAACATCCGAAGCGACGACATCTCAATGTATTTCCAACATGGTAAGACCGGCTCATCTGTGTGTCTAACAAGCGCTAACCTCCTCAGGCATGAACGACGTTCTCCCTAAGCCATTCACCAAAGAGGGTCTATTGCATATGCTAGAAAAACACCTTGTGCACCTCAAAAAGCCAATAGCTCAAGCTGACGGAACTATGGTTGCACCTCAACCTGTGCAAATCGCACGTCAGTTGGTTCTCAAGGAAGAGGACTCTCCGGCCAAGTCCCCCCAAACTGTCAGTCAGTGGAACTCACCAAACCAAATGCCGGGCGTTTCTCCAGTTGGTACCACAGTTCCGGATGATTTCGCACAGGCAATGCGCGGCCAGCCAGTGCAGCACCCAACTCCCTACGGCGTGAATCCCATGCATGGGAACATGGGATATAGCACCTCGCCACACATGCAAATGCAACCACAGCAACAAGCACAATTACCGCCAGGTCACCGCCGTCAAGTCTCGGAGATATCTGGAGGCGATGATCTGAATAACCCAGCCAAACGTCAACAAATGTACCCACCTCAGATGCAGCAGCAGATGGGAGGAATGCAACCGCGCCCACGTTGATATGTCGGGTAGCGAGGCGGTGAAGAGGGAATTTTCATGTTAATAATTCGAGAAGAAGGAGTACAGCCACTGGCTTCCTGTGGACAGGCATGGAGCACGTAATCGCGTTGCTGGACAGAGATGTTTCGCCATGTTGGAGCCGATAGTCGTGGTCGGCCCTTGTATCTACGGGAGAGATAAAGTGCAAGGATCGGACAGCTCGGGAAGCTGTCTATGAGGGTATCCAGGACCTTTGGGGTCTCCGGCGTTCCAAGGTCATCTATTGTGCCAGGTCCGGGTTGGACATTTGCTAGAAAATACCCTACATGTTAGATAAACAATTGATCAACTCTTTTCTCAGACACGAGAATCCCAGTGCTCAGCAGTCCTCCCATGTGAAAGTGTCGTCGCAATAAGCATTCCCGAGTAAATGTCCTCCCTGGTGGTCCAGACCTTGATAGCCAGCCCAAAAGGCCGCGCACGAGCATGTTCGAGAATCATGCGCCCTGTTGCAGCGGCTTACCCGCAGAGCCACCCCGCTAAAGGATCTGAGACGTGACGGGACCCGAAGATCTGGGTTTGCGTGGTGGTCCCTGGTTCGGGGGGGCTTGTGACTCAGCGGTGGTTGTAAGTTCGTGGAAGCTTTTTTGGGAGTCGTAGCCCAAACCCCCACCACGACTTGTACGAATCTAGAATTCCAACCGCGCCCCTCCACCTTTTGCGCAACACACTACCAGAGACCAAACATGCCCCCAAAGGGCAACAAAGGCCAGAACAAGGGCAAGTCGGGCGAGGAGGAGCGCGACGAGCCGCTGCAGGCTGTGGTAGGTTGCGCAATGTACTTGGCCACCGACCGTGCTAACGTTGTAGATACTCGCGGACCCCTTCGAGACACGCTTCAATCCCTTCACACTCGAGCACCCAAGAGTACGCATGCCCCCAGAGATTGCCAGCTGCACGCTGACACTTGCTAGTGTCTCCTACCCCTCGCGAATACCCCGCTCATCGAATACACGTTCGAGTTTCTCGCCAATGCCGGCGTCGAGGAAGTCTTTGTATACTGCGGCGCACACAGAGAGCAGGTTGAAGAGTACATAAAAGCCTCAAGATGGTCTTCCAAGTCTTCGCCCTTCTCGCGACTGGAGCTCATCCAGTCGACGTCACACTCGATCGGTGACGCGATGCGAGACCTGGACAGCCGGGGTCTGCTCGTGGGAGACTTCCTCCTGGTGTACGGCGATGTAGTCAGCAATCTGCCCTTGGAGTCTGCGCTTGCAGCGCACAGAGCGAGACGGGCCAAGGACAAGAACGCGATCATGACCATGGTGCTGCGCGAGGCAGGCGCGACTCATCGGACAAAGGCCCAGGGAACAAGTCCGGTATTTGTGATTGACCCGCAGAAAGACAGATGCTTGCACTTTGAACAAATGCCCAACCGCGACCAGACGCACTACCTCTCCATCGACCCCGAGCTGCTTTCCACCCACCAGGAGATCGAAGTACGCCAGGATCTGATCGACTGCGGCATCGACATCTGCACACCCGACGTACTCGCGCTATGGAGCGACAACTTCGATTTCCAAGCGCCTCGCAAGGGCTTCCTACACAGCGTACTCAAGGATTACGAGCTCAACGGCAAGACCTTCCACACACACATCATCTCAGACCACTACGCGGCACGAGTACGAAACCTCCACGCATACGATTCGGTTAGCAAGGACATTGTGTCACGCTGGGCATACCCGTTGTGCCCGGACAGCAATCTTGTTCAGGGACAGTCATATCGGTTACAAAAGGGCAATACCTACAAGGAGGAGGGCGTCATACTTGCGCGCGACTGTATCATTGGACGAAAGACAGTCATCGGACGGGGTACCAGCATAGGCGAAAAGAGCATCATTACCAACAGTATTATCGGAAGGCATTGTCAAATTGGCCGAAATGTCAAAATCGACGGCGCATACATTTGGGACTATGCCAGCATAGCCGACGGCAGCACAGTCACCAAGGCAGTCATTGCGAACGAAGTGGCCATAGGTCGCAGGTGCACCATCGAAGCCGGTGCTCTGATATCGTATGGGGTCAGCATCAGCGAAGGCATGACAATACGAGGAGATCACAGAATCACAAGAGCAAAGCGGAGACGCGAACAAGGGGAGGAGATTGTCCGGGGCAACTCAGATCCTGCGATTGTTGGCGAGAAAGGGGACGGCTTCGAGTTCTATGACTCTGACGAAGATGACGAGGACGAGCTTGTTGATGGTCTCGCTACCAGAGGTCCCAGTAAGTCCAAGACCACCGACTCCAGTGTGTGTGTGTGCTAACATGATTAGTGTACAACTTCTCAAACGAATCGATATCCACAATCAACTCGGATTCGGAGGCAGACATGATGGGTATGGAACGCCATGACAGATCAGCGACCAGTAGTTTCTTGTCTGTGGGCTCGGCAGACAGTCAACATGCGGCAAACTTTGATCACGACGCTTCTGCCAGTATTTACGATTCGCTTGTCGAAGGCCACGAATCTGCAAACATCCAGCTGGAGCTGACGGCACTCCGTATGAGCACAAACGCCTCTGACCACCAAGTCAGACGTGCCGTCGTTTCCTCGTTCGTCAAGCGCGTCACCCAACTTACAAAGTCGGGCGAGGCAATCAAGAGCGCTGTTGCGCAGGTCTTTGGGCAACACAAGGAGCTCATTGACCGGTCCATCTTTGACAAGAACGCTGAAAGCAAGACGGATCAGATCGACTTTATGCTCCTGCTCCAGGCCGACTTGTGCAACAAGGAGAACGGCGATGCCATCTTGCTGAGTGCATCGACCAAACTGGTTGAACTAGACTCGATAGAAGAGGATGGCATGATTCAGTGGTGGGAAGACGAGAAGAGCACGGAGAATGCGGACATGGAGAAGGTCAGGCAGAAGACGAAGAGTTTGATTGACTTTTTGCAGATGGAAAGTGAGGACGAGAGCGAGGAAGAGAGTGATGAGGATTAGTGCGTGCTACAACGAAGTACTATGACAAGATGAGAGCTTCTGTTACATGCGTGTGGAAAAGCAAAATTAGCATGAGTTGAACAAAGTCTATGTCGTTGGCCGGTTTCATCTGGACATAGACCAGACTATTATAGAGGCGGCGATGTATGGCCGATTCTTGTCCGCAGCAGACAGTGGTGCTTACGGAGCTGGACAGCTGCCTCAAGGCAACTGCAGTTTTTTGCGCCAAGGGATTGAACTCTGCGCTTGACATTGTATACCCAAGTTCGTTAGGTGGTCTGCTAGGTGGGTGAGGCGGCAGACGGAAATGCGGAGAGCGCGGTCAAGTTCCGGGCGCGCCCCTGGGCTGTTGCCTCCCAAAGGCGCTAGGGCCACCCGATGAGTGCCCGCATAGGACCATCAATCGACTGCTGGACGCCAGACTCCCCAACTCTTGTGACTCCTTCCCTTCTGTTCAGCTGACCAATACCCTTGTTTTCTCCCACACCTGTACCGCCACTCTGCACGCGCGCCTCAGGCCTTATCGTCCGTTTGTACACACGCTTTCTTCCGCCGCAGCCTGTCCAGCTAGCGTTCCGTCATCAGGCGGGACATCTCCATCATCACGCCTCCAACTACCCTTCGCAAGCGGAAGGCCGACGAGGCAGACAACTACCTCAGCCCCGCAGAGGAACCACCCCATAAGAAGACAAACTCCCCTGTTGTTAGCCTGCCGGCCACGCCCGCAACCCACGCCGACAAAATGGACTCCGACGACGACTTCAACAGCTCCATGAGCGGCGACGACTTTGACGACCAGGACAGCGATCTGGGCCTGGAAGAGGGTGCGCATTCCCTTGAGCTCCAACTATAGTTGCATGCTAACGTGCAACAGACTCGGACTTTGACATGGAGCAAGATGACGTCGGCTTCGAGACGCAAGACAAGGACATCAAGCCCACCAAGCAGGCCTTCGAAGTAGACTTCAAAGTCTTTGACCCTGCCCAGATACAAGCACAGCAAGACAAGCAGATCGACGAGGTTGCGGCCATCCTTGGCCAACCACCAGAGGCCGCTGCCATCCTCCTCCGCCACCTGCGATGGAACAAGGAACGTTTGATCGACCAATACATGGAGAAGACGGATGAGGTCCTCGAGACAGCAGGCCTGGGCCAGGACTCCACCACCAACCCGCCCAAGGTCGAGCAGATACCAGGTTTTGTCTGCGACATCTGCTGCGACGATGACAAGGACATGCGGACGTTTGCCATGAAGTGCGGGCACAGGTTCTGCTTGGACTGCTACAGGCAATACCTCGGCACCAAGATTCAAGACGAGGGAGAGGCTGCCCGGATACGCTGCCCCGGAGAGGGCTGCACCCGGATAGTCGATTCGAAATCGCTAGACCTTCTCGTTACAGCAGATCTCCAAGACAGGTATGTCGATGCCGCTTCACCTTCCCAAAGCCTGCTAACAATCACAGATACCACACCCTCCTCACACGAACCTACGTCGACGATAAAGAAAACCTCAAGTGGTGCCCCGCGCCTGATTGCAAATACGCCGTGGAATGTCCGGTAAAGAGCAAGGATCTCACCAAGATCGTGCCCACGGTGCACTGCGAGTGCGGACATGACTTCTGCTTCGGATGCACGCTGAACAACCACCAACCCGCACCTTGCGCTCTAGTGAAGAAATGGGTCAAGAAGTGCGAGGACGACTCGGAGACAGCCAACTGGATATCGGCCAACACAAAGGAATGCCCAAACTGTAACTCCACCATCGAGAAGAATGGAGGGTGCAACCACATGACATGCAGGAAGTGTCGTAACGAGTTTTGCTGGATGTGCATGGGCAAGTGGTCGGAGCACGGCACGAGCTGGTACAATTGCAATCGTTTTGAGGAGAAGAGCGGATCGGAAGCCCGCGATGCGCAGGCCAAGTCCCGGCAATCGCTCGAACGATACCTTCATTACTACAACCGCTTTGCCAACCACGAACAATCGGCTAAGCTAGACAAAGATCTCTACCTCAAGACGGAAAAGAAGATGCAGCAATTGCAGAACTCGTCGGGCATGTCATGGATTGAGGTGCAGTTCCTGGATCAAGCTTCACATGCGCTTCAGCAGTGCCGGCAGGTACTCAAGTGGACCTACGCTTTTGCTTACTACCTTGCACGAAACAATCTCACGGAGATTTTCGAGGACAACCAAAAGGACCTGGAAATGGCCGTCGAGAACCTCAGCGAGATGTTCGAGAAGCCAATCGATCAGCTGAAGGACCTCAAGGTTGATATCCTTGACAAGACGTCATACTGCACCAAGAGAAGGATCATTGTCCTCAATGACACAGCGGAGAACCTGAAGCTCGGTTAGTCGTCTTTTAGCCCTCACTGGAATGCTGCTAACGTTGATAGGCACCTGGAAGTTTAATGTAGACTTGGTGTAGGACACCTACTTTAGTCAATTCGTCTCTCCTCATGACCCTCAAATCGCCACCCACAATGGCAGTGCGCGACCGCCCCCTCGCAGACGTTGTCGCCGGACCCCGATGCCTAATGGAGGAGTGGCTCGTCTGCACGCAGCCAACAGAAGGAGGTCACATCAATGATAACATTTGGGTTTGGCCCGCGCAATGAAAGACAAGAAAGTTTGGCAAAGAATATGACGTTTTCACGCTGTTTTATGTTGCATGGACGGTAACGCACTGGCGCTTTTTTTTTGGTGATAAGGGTATGGCATTTTTTGGCAATGGCGTTTTTTTTTATGTGTATCAATCTGTTGGCAATCAGCGGTTCAGCGGCTAGGTTTTTAGCGGAATCTGGGGTGTGTGTGGTTTATTATCTTCTCACTCATCCCACTCTCACACATATATTCGACGCAGACTTTGAGAAAGATATGAAATTAGACTTTCGATATTGATTGTTGACCTTGCGGAAAGATGTGTTGTGATGGCATATTTGGGAGGTAGGTATGTGGAAGGGGTGTTGGTTTGTGTAGGGGAAATTGAAGATAAAGTGAGGTTGCTGACTTGTGCTCTCTTCGTCGTGGGCCAACAGTACTTTTGATACTTTTAATCACTTATATCCTGGACGAGCACGTCTCATCGTCTCCCCCAGTACGCTCTACCCCGATAGTTCCTCCATCCTACGTCTCCATCCCACCAGCCCACCCCACACGGTGGCGGTTGGCGAATAGAATTAACACGTGGTCTCCTCTGCAATCCTGATGCTCCTCTTATGGGACTGACGGTGCGGTAGTCGTTTGTGTGGTACCCTGGTCTTGGTTCTTCGTGGCGATTGCGGGGAGGCGAGATGTCGCGCGAGTAGGCGTAGTAGTTTTCTTGCTCCCACTCTTCGGGCGTGAAGCGGTTGTACATTTTGTAATTATCTGTACCTCTGTCTGGATAGTGATTTGGTCGATGGTGTTGTTGTTGTTGTTAGTAGGCATTTAGTGTCTTTTTGGGAGCGAGCTTGAGGTAAGGTTTTTGTGGTGGGTGAGTAGAATGTCTTTGTTATACAATGTGGTATTGGTGGAGGATGGCTCCGGAGTTTTATAGTTGTGCTGATTGATGAATGGGTCTGAGGCGGTAACTTGAATGGGTGATCATGCGTTGGGGTATGTGTTGTCGAATTATAAAAGGGTCATGTGATGGCTCGCAACGATGGAATATTTTCTATCGCGTGATTAAAGATACTTTAAATAGATGTGTAGGGGTATGCAGTTACTTATCACCGTGGTAGAAAGATTGATTCAATGAGGCAAGAACTTCCATTAAACTATCTACTGTCTCTACAACAGTGACACATGCTCTAACATCACTCAAGAGTGACAAACCATATGCTAAAGAGCGATAATAGTTGAGATTAACGTGTGGTGACAGGCACTACGAGTCTTGTCTGGAGTTGACCGAGGTTGAAGATCTTGGCAGAGTAAGATGCCACCATTTAGACGGTAGGAGAGGCTGTCGGGCATGTAGTGACGGTGATGATGTTGTAAACGGTGGTTGGTACGCTTGTGGTGGTGGTCACGGTGGCAGAGGCAACGGTGAAAGCAGTCTGGGTGGCAGTACCAGAGATGGGTGTGGAGGTGCTGTTGTTGGTAAGTAATTGCATGATGAGAAGCAAAGGACAGTACTCACGTAGTGACGGTGGTCCTGACAGTTCCGGTCGCAGTCGCAACGACACGATCCTGAGTAAATGTGAAGTCAGGACCGTAGAAACCAGCACGCTTCGCGAGCTTCTGCTTGGGGGCGGCAACCGCAACGCGCTTGCGGTGAAGCTTCAGGGTAACACATCCAGAGAGCTTGCGACCTCCGATGATGTTTGAGTTGTTCCGAATGGCGCCAATGCTGCCCTTCATGTAGCAAGCACCTGGGTTACCTATGACCCAGGAAACATTAACGCACTCAGTGATGCTGTCGCAGGCCTGAAGACATTGCTCGTATGTGTCAGTGTAGACGAGGCCGTTCGGAACTGTACACTATATCAGCTGACGTGCATAGAAGAAGCAGATTTGAAATACTTACGGTCATTGCCGTAACGATCAGAGCTGCACTCCACGGCGTATTGTGCGCCACATGAAGTCACGAAAGTTGAACCGTTGGAACCAGGGCAAGTGACAGCACCTGTTGAGCTCGGAGCAGGGGCGCTTGACGAGGCACTGAAGACACTGGTAGGCGTGCATGCGCATTGGTACGCCGTGTTCGAGATAGTCGTGGTAACAGTAACGGTCGAGGGTCCAGGAGCAGGGGCAGCCGAAGTGACTGGTGCAGAACTTGTGGCGGTCATTGAAGAGGATAAGGTAATGCGAGAGGAGGTAGCAACAGACGATGTAGCAGCCGCAGAGGACGAAATGGATGCTGCCGAGGAAACGGGCGCTGCCGAAGAAGTGGATGCTGCTGAAGAAGTAGGTGCCGCCGAAGTTGAGATGGTGCTAACCAATCGTCCACCGATGATGTTGGAGTTGCTCCTCGCACCACTGACCGCGTTCTTCAGATAGCAAGGGCCACCCATGACGTAGCTGACAGCGACACAGCCCGAAGTGGAAGAACAGTCTGCCAAACAACCCTCGTAGGAGCCTGGGTAGGTTGGGCTCATTGGACCTGGGATATCTCCGCCCGTGTAGTCAGAACCGCACTCGACAAGGTACTGCTTACCATTGGCAGTGATAGTTGAGCTGTTGGAGCCAGGGCATGAAGCGCTAGCGGCAGGGCTGGCAGCAGAGCTGGAAGAGGAGCCAGCGGTAACTACCGTGGTACTGACGACTGTGGTAGTAGCGACAGCAGAGGAGGACGAGCTTGCGGACGATGTGGATGCCACTGGGGATGAAGACACAGGTACAGATGCAATCCTAGCACCCCAGACGTTGCTGTTAGAGTTGGGTGCACCAAGACCACTCTTCAAGTAACAAGGACCGTTGGGCAGATAAGAGACATCCTGGCAGCCTGAAGTGCTCGCACAAGCCTGAATACATTGCTCGAAGGTTGCAGGGTTATTTGGTGCAACGCCAATGTCATTGTTGAAGCGGTCGACGAAGCATTCGACGATGAAGTTTCCTTGAGGCGTGCTGAAGGTTGCGCCATTGCTTGCAGGGCAAGATAGAGTAGATGCAGAGGGTACTGGGCTGGCTGAAGTAGGAGAGGAGGAGCTAGACGCAGGGCTTGAAGTGGTTGAGCTGGAAGGAATGGGAGAGGAAGATGAAGTCGAAGTAGAGCTTGTTGTTGGGGTAGCTGTAGTCACGACGACGGTGGTAGTGGCGACCGAGGATGAGCTCGAAGATGAGATTGGAGAAGGCGAAACGGATGAGCTCGAAGATGTGCGGACAGATGAGCTCGATGGAACAGATGACGACGAAGGTGTCGAAGCAGAGCTTGGTGTCGGAGTAGCAGTAGTAACTACTACGACAGTGGTAGTCGCAACTGATGAAGAAGAAGATGATGATGATGGAACGGGAGGAGATGCGGGTGAGCTCGAAGAAGTGAGTACCGATGAGCTCGAAGGAGCAGGTGGCGGAGATAGCGAGGAGGTCGAAGACGAGCTCGGTGCTGGAGTAGCAGTGGTCACTACGGTGAGGGTTGTAGTAGCAACTGATGATGAAGAAGGCGAAGGCGAAGGCAAAGCAGACGAGCTTGATGATGGGATAGGAGACGGACTTGAAGACGAGCTCGGTGTTGGGGAGACGGTGGACACAACGACAACGGTCGTGGTAGCCACGGAAGATGACGAAGATGACACCGGAGCAGGGCTCGATGATGAGCTTGGCGATGGCGTAGTTGTTGAGACGACGACCACAGTAGTAGTAGAAACCCGAGTGGACGAAGACGGCACAACCGGCACAGCAGAGCTAGACGAGAAGGACGGCACGATTAGAGAAGAAGATGGGCTCGAAGAGCTCAATGGCGTGGATGTGCTTGAAGGCGTTGGGCACGAGGTAACAGTCTGCGTGAAAGGGCTGGTGACTGGGGTCGTAACAGTGGCCGTGCTCGTACGTGTAGTAGTGGCGGAAGCAGAAGTGACCGTAGTAGTCGCTGCAGGCTGAATGGGAGCAAAAGCAGTGTTGGTGGCAGTCTGGGTCACCACAACAGTGTTTGTAGCGACTGTGGTCGGTGCAGGCTGGTCGCCGAACGTGGCTATGAAAGGGCGAGGAGTGACCGCGAATGGGTTGAGGAATTGGTAGTTGTCGAGCGTGTAAGCACCAATGTTGACCCAGTTAAAGAGATCGGCATTTGCACAGAAGATACCTGTATAAGTTGCAGGCACTCCCTGCGTGACGTAAGAGCAGGTACGGGTGTATAGGAGAGCCGGGTTGGAGATGATGGGCGTGAAGGTAGGCCTAGTTCCTGAATAGCATGTAGAAGTACCCGACATGTAAGTCATCTGGATACCGAAGTCATCGCCAGATCCAAATGAATGCTTGGCTTGATCGTAGCTGAAGGTTGGGGTGGCCGTCCCAATGAGGGCCGGCAAGCCTGCGGCAACGAGCGAGCAGCCTGACATGTTGCTCGACTACTGGTGACTGAGTGAATTTAGAAGAATAGCGAGTGTATCAAACAATTGAGCTGCTCATTTCAAAGAGTAGGGAGACGCTCTCTTATAGATTCCGTCCTTGCCGGCTTTGCGGTTACTCGAGATGATGAGTTCACAAACCCGAGAGGGTTTAGAGGTTCCCTGAACCATAGACCTACATCACGGTGGCATCAATATGTCTTGTAAAAAAGGGTTCTTCTCCTGATTGGCATGGGGTATGTCAGGGAGGCGCCGGTAGGTGAGGCTCTGGGACGCATCCATTACTACCATTAGGAACACGTGTGTAGGAGAGCCCTGGTATCTCGCTGATCGGGATAAGTAGACGCAGATGCATTACCGCGAGTTGAGTCTTGTATGCTAGTCAGACTTTCAAATGCCCAGTTGCATGTGTGGTGATGATTTGGAACGTGAACGCAGAAGGATGACGTTTGGCAGCACAGACCGCCGCTAAACACTTCCTGGTAGCGCAGGGGTTACCAGCCTTCGACTTTCTAGGCCCTGATACATCGTTTCCGGGTTTCAGTCCTGTCATCAGTTTTTCGATTGAGCTACTAAAGCTGCCACTCTATGTTCTCATTTGGTTGGAGAGATGCCCTCCATTACTGAGAAGTCCAATTCGCCAAACGCACTCCAGCCTCAAAAGGTCTGCTACCGAAGAATGCATCACGAACGATCCCTGCGTCTCTGCAACCTTTCACGTAGGCTGGTAAACTAATAGAGAACTATAAGGCTACCCAGACGTAGCCTGCATACCTTGCCAATGCAGGTCCGGTATTGTCAGGGCCAGCTGCTCGGGACCACACCCGACAGAAACTCCGATGCACAAGGCTTTCGATAGCAACGGCTGCCGGCGGCGATATGAGATATGCGAGTTCTCCCGTGTCTCTGCGCGTTACCATGAACATCTGGAACTTATGTATTAAACGACTGATTGCGAAATATATACATAGCTCAGCAATTGCTGATCCGAGACTGTTCTTGCCGAGACCCAGAAAGCGAGCTACACGAATTGCGAGTTATGAGACGATCTACAACAGACCCTTGTGTCAGCAAGTCACTTACAACGTACGATGGTGGCGGGAATCGGAGATGATGTGATGATTGGGTGAAGGGTCACTTTCGACATTACCTTTCTCATCGTTTGGTGTTACATCACACTCCACACCTGCCTTGCTTACCACGCATCCCTCAGATTTCTCATGAGTGGTGGCCACTGACATGTCTCGCCAACCTCAATCGCGACGGAAACCGCCGCTATCGAGCTGTAAAAACCATCTCATCTGTCCCAGACCCATGTTACACCGGACCAGCCAATAAGCGTATTGAAAATGAGTTGATGCAAGCAGGCTCCCAATGACAGCCGTGCCTCCGCGGTCGAACCCCATGCCAGCAGCACTAGCATCCTCAAGGTTCATGGATACGCTATTGACGCCTTCCAAACATGCGTCCTCACGAAGGCCTATTTAGGAAGACAATGGTACGGATCGTCAGGAACGCCTTTGACCTGCCAGTTCCAACCGATACCGCAATGCTCCGGAACCATGAGCGAACACACGCGGAGTACTTTCCGCCGCGCCGGTCTCATAACATCCGAGCTCTCCCCACTCACAGTACCGCCGCAGCGTGCATTTCCGACGTAGGTTGGGGCGTCTGGCCCCTCATGTGGGGAAAGAATGGCGAATTCGAGGAACCAGAGAGGAAATGCGATGCAGAATGAGCTGTTGTAATAATCGGCTGAGGGATTGCCGAATGTATAACCTGGTGATCTAAGACACAGGTCGAGGATCAATGGGAAAATGCAGATGGCGACCCGACGCCAGTTTCGGAAGAAGAATGCGATAACACTGAGGAAGATCAGTGGTTGGTAGAATGCAGGAGTGGGCTGACGGTCAGAGAGCTGTGGCCATTGATACCACCCCAATGTGATGCTTTCCAATATGGAGGCTGAAGCGCTTTCGGAAGTTGTCATCATTGCACTTTGTAGGATGCAGTTTAGAAGTCAAGCGAAGCTCGCTGGACCCCCACGTCAGAATAGTCAAGCCATCAGCAAACGTTGAGCGGCATGAAATAGTCCGCAATGACGTAGAAGTCAACTCGTCAATCGTAGCGGTCGTGGTTGCAGTGGTCTATTCTCTACGTAAGATTACTTGAGATAATTCTCTTCGATCTCCCATCCCTTTCTCCTAACGCCCTCGTTCTCACATGCCTTCCATGTTTCTATGAGCGCCTTTAATCGGTCCCTAATGTCTTTGTCTACGGTAGTGTTTGCTTCCCACAATTGGTGGCCCACCCGCGTTACCAGCATTGCTGCAATCTCGACCCTCATCAACTCCGGTGCTGTCAACCAGCTCAGCCTCGTGTTATTGATGTCGCCTACATAAATTGCGGTCAAGACGCGATTATTGCTTATTTCTGATCTTTGGCCACCCGTAGAAAAATCAGTAGCGATGTAGGTAGACAGCTCATCAAGGTGCTTGTGGTAGATCGACAGGCTGCTCAGTTGATCAGCGATGGCGACCAGCTGGCCCGCAAAGACCTTGCATCTCTCCTCGCGGGATGCTTTCTCCTCATTGCCAGACGGCCATGGGTAATCAAGCAGACGAAGACGCCAAGAAAAGGTGTCGGGTAACACTGATGGGTTCCGAGCAGGATCGCGTCCCCATTCTCTCGTGCGCAAAGTGTCTACGTAGGACACCATCGCCTCCAAGATCGGCTTTCCGTATGGTTTCCACCATGTCCTTCCGAGGTAACCGCCATGCGTGATTCTATTACACAGCCTTGTGAATCTGGTGTATGTTGGCGTATCGTTCCAAAGTGCTGTAGTGAACAGTTTGAGAAATTGCTCTTGAATGCATCTTGGCGTAATGGCAGGGTCTTCGAAATCTTCCATAACATGCTCTAGAAGCCCAACAATATCCGTACCTTCGCTTTGAACATCGAGCGATCTTCCATACAATCGCATCCATGCTTCGACTTCGGGCAACGAGCGCAGTGCGGGGTCTGCAGCGAGACGTTCGTTCATCGCTTGCAAGGGCGCTGGCAGTGCGGCTCTGAAAGACATGTACGTCACATATTCTTCCAATACAGTACGCGGGATATACCTCAGTGTTGCGGTGCTCATAGTAAGCAAGGTTCTGTTCACCGACGGGTCTCGTGGAATGGATGGGAAGTTAAAGTCTCCAAGCAACATCTCTTCCAACCCGTATTTGCGAAGGAACAATGCTACCCACCTCGCCGTCTGATCTCTGAGGCTTTGCAGTATCGGCATCATGATGCGATCAACGAAAGGCTGAATCTCGGTTTTCGGGATCTTTCCACTACGGAGATAATTGACCAAAGCGACCAGGATTGGCGAATCTGAACTCGAATGTGCCGTGATGCCTGGTTGGAGCTCGGGAAGCGATAGAGTCTCCTCGCATCTTACCCAGCGCGCTTCATTTAGTGCCTCTCTTTCATCCAAGGCTCCAGCTAGCGGTATGAATGACTCCAGGATAGTGAACACTTCGCGAGATTGCTCTTGAGAGCCAGATTCGAGCAAGACTAGAAGACTTTTTATGACGTTGAGCCGGACGTCGACATGTGCATCCACGTTCGAGAGCTTTCGCAATACAGAAAGAGCATAATCTGTCCCAACAAGGTCCAAGTCTTGGAGAAGTTGAGCTAGCATCTTGCGCGTAGTAACTTTGATATGGGCCTTGTCACTCGATGCAACCTTTTGGTCGTCTGAACTCTTCTTGCTCTTATCCTTTGTTCGAAGCATATGAATGAGTTCATCGGTGAAAGCTTCGATGAGAGATTCCGCCTGCGTTGCTGGAAGCCGTCGGAGAAAACTAGGTTTGAGAAGTTTCCGATGCCACGAGCTCGACTCTGGTCTGTCTAAAATCGTTCGAATGATTGATTGCGTGGCCAAACTGGGTCTATCACTTTCACCCAGTAGCGCAACGAGCTCCATCGTAATCTCGTGAGGATTCTCGTTGGTTTCTTTTCCCGGATCTACATCGAACTTTTCGAGGGCCCTCTCGAGGTTTTGCGAGGATTGTGCCAACAATAGAGGAGGTATTGTGTCGAGATGACCCTCTAAATTCCTGGCAGCTGAGTATTGATTGAGCCCGTCCGCATTAAGGAAGTCGTCGTCCAAGAACAGCGAAGGATATCGTACGTCTGTCGCTGAGGGAAACGGGGTAGCAAGTAGACGATTATCACTGGCATATTTCGTATCGAGATACAACAAAGCCGATAAGACGCCACCTTCACCCATACCGCGGGTGTCACTCCAGATGCCTCGAGGATCATCTTTGTAGGCAGGAACTTCAGCCGATGAAATGACTGGGAGGTTTACCGGTGGCTTTATGGTTGAGTTTCTAGATATGCCTACAGAAAAATCCACGTAGGTAAGCTCACCAAGTTCTCGCTTGGGGAAATCTGGTCTCGCCGAAAAGGGATTCCATTCGCACGGCTCACCGGAACCATCATCATCGGGTATCAATGGCCAAGGCTTCTCGACAGTGCTCATTGCGCCCTGAGGCGGCCACTCATCCATAAGGCATGGTTTCTTGTAGCTCCAAAAGCGTATTGCTTCATCTTCTGCCATTCTCTTGGAACTCAAAGGACCGGTCGCATACTCCCATGCTTTCTTGACGCGGATTTGTGTCTCAACTCTGTCACGATCCTTGGGTATGTAAAGCTGCAGAGCATGTTGATAGCTGTCCACGAATATTCCGATGGCCTGTTGAGAATCTTTGTCCGTTGGTACTGGTTGGAGAGCAGCCTCCGAGTCGGGAAACACGGTGCGTCGAGTGCGTGATGCAATATAAGGAGCAACGCTACTAAGATCCTCCACGTTTAAATTCCATGGTGCGGTAAGATGTTGTAGCGGAAGCCCTCGAGGAAAAGGATGAGGAAGTGTGACTGTAGCGGGGTACGTCAATGGGCGCAGTCTACACCAGAGCTCATCTCTCGCACGAGCGAGGGAATCGAGGAATGCATATGTTGATACATCACAGCTCTCCAGCTCATACATGGAGGGCTTATTATAGGCAATGATGCCGCGGAAGAGATTCGCTTGGAGTCTTTCGTAACCGTCTTTCTGCGCCTTTTCCTCAACCGCAATGACCATCGAGATCGTATCAGCCCAGAGGTATGTCAGTACATCCCCGTCAGAAGCGTCGAGCTGCTTCTTGACCATCGGTGTGAGATCGATTCGCAGTTTGATGACCTTATAGAATAATTCAAAGACGCCACTCCAATTGTACGCTTGAAACGATGGCTGCCTGAGGGCTTCGCAGGCTGTATCAAACATGTCTTGCAGAATCGAGTTCGCTGCGCATACCCGCTGTTGCAGCTCCGTCAGGCTCAAACTTTTGTTGATCGATTCAGGAACGCCTGAAAGCAAACGTACTCCTTCAGGAGTATATGCTTGTAGGTTGATTTCACGAATCACAGTGGGATCGCCCAAGAAACGTTTCGTCCACTCCATCGTATGTTGCAGCATCTCAAGTGATCCACTGGCTATGGTAGCGAAAATCGCTGACTTGGCGAAGAAAGCGCGCTGGTCCGGTTGAGACGCAGTGGCAGCCTTTTTCTTGCGCATATCGATGTATTCCTTGGCCATATTCTTGGCCTCTTCTTCCTTGTTGTTCAAGTTTAGTAGCCAAATATGGGTAACATTTGGGTCACCGCTAGAACCGTCAAAGGTAGCCGGTAAGCTGAAGATGGAGCCAGCATAATCCAAGTAGATCAGATCTGTGTCTCCTCTGACTCTTCGCAAACGAGTGAATAGTAGAAGAGAATCTTCCGGGGACATGTTAGAAAAGAATTCGTGATGAATTGAGCCCTTTGTCTTTGCAAGGTCTTCGTCGCTGTCCAGATCAAGCGACGTAGACGCTTGGTAGCAGAGTCTTAAGAGTGGGTAGCTTTGTTTTGCTTGGATCCCGGTGAGGACATTATCCCAGTCTCCGATTGCAGTCTTGCTGGCTGTGCCAAATACTGGATGAGAGCAGATCCTTCGTAGTTGCTGTTCGAACAAACTTGGTTGTTGTGACCAACAAAAGGCAACTTGCTGGAGGAAGTCGACCTGGAGGCCAGATCGCTGGCCTCCCTTAATTGGATGCATATCTAAATAATGCATTGTAAGGTCGACGATTCGTTGTGTAATGCTCCAGTCTGTACGGTTCTTGATTGCGCGTTTCAAGAGAGGATTGACAAGTTGGTCGATGAAAATTCTATCCTCCACTATGCGACGCGGTGAATTACTCAGGGTTTCAAGAACTATCAAAGAGAATTCCATAGATTCTGAGAACCCTTTTGTAATCGACTTTGCCGGCGGATAGTGATGCAATAGATTCTGAAAGGTCGAGATGTCAACAGGAGATGACTCCTCTGCGCCGAGTGACTGGAGTATCTCTTTCTGCATATATTCCGGATAGTATTTGATGACATATTTGCTCCGCGTATTTTTCCATGTTCCTTTGAAGCCGCTCATGATAGCCTCCGCCACCAGGTCTGCCGAGCACGCGGGAACGAGGGACGCATAGAATCGTCCAAGTGCGCGCTTGTCTTTGGTCTTGTGTGGCGAGTCTGGGAACCGATCAGGGTGCAGTGCCTTGTATAATTGTGTGAAAAGGTCTCTTTTCTCATCCAGATCTGCACCTTTACCGCAACTGCCGATTGCTGTACAGGCTGATCTAACCTCGAGTACCGAGAGGTCTGCAAAGATGTCGAGCAAACCCGCGGTACCCCCTATCCCCTCCCACGTCTCTCTCCATTGCGAAGAACAAAGCGCTTTGCGAAGGTGCTTGATTGCATACTCGCGAATCAGTACCGAGAAATTTTGCGTGAGTGCTTCGCAGATAACGGAAGGCGATTTTGTTACGCCAAGCCATGGCGCGAAGGTTGTTGGGGGTATTGAGCCTATCTCGACAAGTTGGAGAAGCTGTGTTGTGACTTCTCCGATGGGTACATCTCTCAGTATTTGATTGTAGTAGTCCCGAAGCTCAGCGGGTGTGGCAGATCGAATGCGACGCGTGTCGAGATTGGCGGCCATCCTGTGCGGTGCAGCGGACATGTACCTGCCAAGGCCGTAACACGTGTGTGAGGATTGTGAGAGTGTGTACCGTGTTCGCGATATAGTTCGAAATGCAACGAGGGTCGCAAGTAGACGTCTGAAGGCACCAGAGAGTGTTTCAGTATTAGGGGAAAACGCGTTCGGAAGGTGTTTGCGTTGTGGAACGTGACGAGACCCAGCCAAGATAACATGGACAGCCCGTCTCCTGGGTGTTGTGAAGCAGCAGCATCATTATTGATATAGTCTTGAAGGATTCAGGCACGATTCACGTGAAGGGCGCCGTAGGCAGATGTTGCCGAATACAGGAAGGTGGACGATCAGGCGGGCCGCACTGCGGGGCAGTTGTGTGGTTGGAAGGGCTGTGACAAGCTTAAGACGCCGCTTATGACATCATTTTACGCCTTTACATTGGTGACAGCTGTTTTACAGTGCTACACCCTGCAGTTCAACCTTCCCTGGCTTCTATCTACGCATGCCGTCTTATCGAGAGGCGCGACATGCAGCCCTTCCTAGCGACTAAACGTTTCGAGCCACTTTTAAGTTACAGAACGACTCAATGGATACCACGCTACATAAACAACATATTTGTGACTCTCATCCACGGAGTCGCGAAGATTCATAATGGTGCGCGAGATGTAGTCATGATACTAGTCAAAGTAGATATTCAGTCAACAGCAACAGTCACTTCCAGCATATTTATAAATCATCATCAAAGACTCATGTCATTAGATACAAATATGCTTCAACTATTGCGCTCACTTTCACATTCGTACATACACTATCTTCCCTGAAGTCCCTCTGCGCAGCACAAGTTGTATTTATCTACCACTCATCTCTGTCAATTTCATCATATAAAAGCAGCGAGAACTATACCGCAAAACAATTCGTCATCGACTAGGATGAGTTTCGGAATCATCGAGTGGTTTCTGCTTCTCTTCGTCCTCATGTCGATACCGTTTACGTACTCGGGGCCTCTAGGTTCTGGATCGGCAACTGTGGGATCTGTGACTGTGAGTTCTGCGCTTAGTAGCATTTCGTCGATGAGCGCAACCGAAACACCTTTTGCAGGTTCTGCATCTCTGGCTATGGCTTTGGAAAGCCTGTTGCCATCTAGCATTAGCACTGTTGGTGTAAGTGCAGCTGCGTCGGGTGTGTCACCAACATCTCCCACGGAGTCAATCGTGGCTGAGGTTGGGCCAGAATATGGCAAGATTGTCATCAACAACGGCTGCAGTGAAGACTTGATAGTAATGTCCATTGGTGCCTGGCCGCTTGGCGGAAACAGGACCAAAATTGACGACACAAGCCCAATTGTTGCTCCGCATAACAGCAATTGGAACGCTTGGCAAGAAGACATTCAACACGCCATCGCATCTGGAGCAAGCCACAAAGAACCCTTTCGTGTCACCTGCCCCAATGTCGAGGGCGCAGAAGAATACTGTGCAGACTATGATAAACTGCGTGGTCAGGGTGTCTCACTCAAGATTTTCACTGCTGCAAATCCGAGTGAGGCTCTGCAGTTTGAGTACGCGATTGTGCAGAATCCGCTGGACGAGCTACCTTACCACAAGCTCAACTACGATGTCTCGCTCCTTGACTGCGCTGATCCGCTTGACCATGCCTCGCTTTATGGCATCGACTTCAGCGCCGAGAATCACCGTGAAATTACGGATCAGTCTATGTCGGCCGAAGACATGAAGCACAAAGTTAATTTATGTCCTGGATACAAGGGTGGACTCAGAGTGGCGTTTAAAGCAGAGGAGGGCTGGGACGGCGACGTTTGCGAGCCGATTGACTGTAACGAAGAGGACTGGTGTAAGATATATTTCTTTCAGCGAACGAGGGACGGAGAGCCGAGTTTAAGTTGTACCAGAGAGTTCAGGGGAGATATAGTGTTAAATCTTTGTGCGGCTAATGCTGGTGTCGATGTCAATACTGAGGCTGGCAGCAAATAGACGATTTACTCCTGTTTGTGGCATAAGGTTGGATCCCGGATTGATGGCGGAAGTCGATCGCAACGCTGGATTTCTAGGTTGTGCTTTGCGTCAATACTCATTATTATGCCAAATTTATCAGTCGGTCAGTATGATTGGGACTTTTTTGATAGTTCATGATGCCAGGTTTCGGACTGCTGGTGTGTGAGCAAGGCTCGATCGACCTCGTCTGACGGTGGCGAAGATCCTCGATCCGATCGGCGATTGCGTTTCGTGGTTGTTACAGATGTCGAGCTCCACGGAGCAGTGGTTCCTTTGAAGATCGACGTGACTGACGACGGCTGTGGCGTGTTGATACTGCGATTGCCTGTAGATCTGTATTTGTTGGTGACAATCGCTGTAAGGTACCCGACCTGGAACCGTTTGACGTTGATTGGTAGGGAACATATTTCCGAAGCTCGGAAAGGAGTTGCGGTATTTCGCGGGCATGACAGGATCGTGGGATAGCGGCCACGGTTGGGGCAGGTAAGTTACCTGATATCAAGATCCATATATCAAGATCCATATGCCGAGCGTTGAGCGGGCAGGGTGGTGGGTACGTGTGGTGTTCGCACGTGAGGCAGGTACCCGCAGTTCAGGTGACAATTAGAGTTTGTTAGAGTTGTGGGCGACATCTTGTCTCGCATGGCAGCTCTCGGCATTCTTTGTTACCGTGTCTCGCCTGACAGGTGCTAGAATTGTAGAAGCGCCAGTGCTAGAATTATAGAAGCGCCAAAGCCGCTGAGGCTTTCTAGTGTGGACTGCAAGATCCAGGCGGGTGGTCCGCCCTTGGGCATAATGACACCACTTGTGGTTCCATGCTGGCTACTTGTAGGCTGGCGTGCATTCGGACCGAGCACTGACAGAACGGCCAAATTTTGCGGGATAGCGTATTCAAGACGTCAATCGAGTGAGGGACAGCAATATCGCTAATGAGGCTCTCTAGTACACGATTTGAGAGCGTTGGTGCGGCAAGCGTCTTCGCGGCTGGCATATTTGCGCTAGGCCGGATGGAGGGGACATGGGAAACTGCTACTGGCGCGTTGCAGGGGAGCCCAGCCAATTGGGACAACGTGGCATCCCGTTAGTTATCAGCCACTGTAAAAGTAGCACTTCTGGAACGAGTCGAGAAGCGGTCGGGGCAGGGGCAGGTGGCGCGACTCTGCAACAACTGGAATTATCGAGATCGCGATGAGTATTTTCCGCGGGAAGCTGCTATAAGTGCGGTGTGGTGGTCGCGGTGGTTGGGCGTCGAAAGTCAGAGTCGGCTTAGGCACCCGGAGGCGCGGCTACTACAGTCCCTGATGACGTCGAGCGCCAAGACTCGATCATAGCGAAGGGCGGTTCTCTGCCAACAATCAATTTCGTCCAAGCGGGAGAGGCTGTAATGAGAAAGGAGCAAGACGGTTTCCCGCGCCAGTACTCATCAATTTACGCGATCCACGATTCCCCCAAACTGCTTTTGTCCAACGCGTCCCAGAGTGTGAGCGCCGCCTCGTCGTTTCTGTAAGTGTGTGCGGGCGTGTGTTGAATTCAGCCCACGGGCGCGAGGCTATCCTGCTCCTGATCCTGGCATATGTGCCCACCACCTGATTCTTACTCACCAAGCACTCCCAGCTTGTCGCCTGTGCCCCGGGGGGATTCGGCCTTGACGGGCATCTACGAAGACAGCTTCAGTACCACCGGTGGTCCTGTAGTCGTGTGTTGTTGTTGTTAGTTGTTGAGTTGTCCATGGTGCTGAGGCCTCTACACCGTCCATTCTTGCCAGGAGCACCCGCCGCGACGTCATAGCTCACCATCCCATCTATGCTCCCTATATCCTCGACCCCATCACGACACCACTTGCGCAAGACGTGGGAGACTGGGGAATGCAATAATGACAAAGGCCCCGTCACCCTCTCCTAGTTCCAAGAGAGAGCCGACCGCGACGCCACCCACCGCACGCCCGCCACTGCAAAGACTGGCTGCCAGCGACGCGAAGCCCTACCAGTCGCACACGTCGCAGTCGTCGCCCCAGACCCGCCCCACGAGCGAACGTAGCGACGATGGAGCCACCGACACGGAAATGAGCGAGCCCGAGAGCCAGCCGGCTGACGAGAAAGAGGATGCGCCGCTGAGCGAGGCCTCGCCCGACGA
Source organism: Alternaria postmessia (assembly GCF_024291825.1). Lineage (NCBI taxonomy): Eukaryota > Fungi > Ascomycota > Dothideomycetes > Pleosporales > Pleosporaceae > Alternaria > Alternaria postmessia. The sequence continues at coordinate 125,294 of NW_026260092.1, forward strand.
GATGGAAGTCGAGAGACTGCGCGGCCTGCAGCTCAAGATGCTGCAGCAGCAACAGCAGCGCGCCCGTCTGCGCTCCTCGTCCAACAATGCCCAAGCCCAAGCCCTGGGGTCCCGTCGCATATCGCCCATCAAGGAAGAGCCCATGCCCGGCATCTCGCCCACCCTCGAGGGAGCCTTTAGCAGTCCTACACCAAGCCCAAACCCGCTACCCACGGCCCTTACCACATCGACTGAGTCCACGGAATCGGCAAGAACCATCCGCGGAAGCATGCCACCTACGCCTGCCGCCGCCCATGCCGTCCGCACCCCATCGTATCCTTTCCCCTCTGTCCCAAACACGCCAAGATGGGCTTCAGCATTCCACATGCCCTTCACCAGCCTGTCCCCTACTGTAGCTGCGGGCCAACCGCGAGAGTACGCAGCCCCGCAAGAGCGCATCGCTTCCGAGAGCAGCACCCCCGCCGCATCGAGTACGCCTTTTGCCCCAGGAGGAAGACATTACCAAAGCCCGGATGCAGAGGACCCGCGATTCCCTAGTCCCAATCTCTACGAAATTGTATTGCGCCTAGGTGCCGAGCCCGGTCTTCCTGCTTGGTGGACGGCTGTGACTTCCATCATGCGTGATCACTACGGAGCAGAAAGAGCGACCTTGGCAGTCCCTGCGGACGCGTCTGATATTGAGAATGTGCCGTGGGGGCAGAAGACTAGCTTCACTGCCACGACCAACAACGGAAGTCCCCTCGCAGCTACGTATCAGGAAGCAACAGGCACTCACTTTCCATCTGAAGAAGAGTCAGGCTCGCGTGAAAATGAACATGCAGATATGCCACCAGCCACCATGATCCCGGAGCGCAGGCCGAAGCTATTCTCCCATCACTCATTTGCAGGCCACGAACGCCAGAGATCCAACACATCGCCAGACACACCAACGCCAGCGCCGCTTACCCGACCAAGAGGTCCGATGAGAGCGGCTAGCCATGCACCCCACATGTCGGCGAGGCCAGAGCATCCACTAAGACAGGTTTCCCAGGCTTCGTTCGACGGCGCCTCTCCTGCATTTGCTGGTTCAACTCCAACAGGCGGTCCTACTTTCAGCGATCCAGAGTTCTCCAGTGTGGGAGAACCATCGCCACCCAGTGCCGTGTACCATGTACTTCGAGCTCTTGATCATGAACCAGATGCCCTCATCGACAACACAGGTGTCAATCGTGTTTTGGAGAGAGGACGTCTGGTCACTCTTACTAGGGATTATTCGACTTCGCATGCAACATCCAAAGAAGACCTAGGCAAGGACAAGCAGGATCAACCCAAACCTTCTGCAATACAGGGCAGTGCTGCTGCACAAGAAGCCCAGAAAACTGCTGCTGCTCGTGGCCGAGCTAATCTAGCAACCAACGATCCCCGCCTGCCGCAACGTTACGAGGAGTACGAACAATACCCGAGCTCACCGTGGGCACAATCACCCGCCCCTTCACCAGCTATTCAGAATGACGCTGATGCCAATCCCTTCTTCGCCACGGGCAACGTTGATGAGGAGACTTTCAATCCCTCCCGTTCGCCGCAAGACTACACACAATATGGTATGGTTGAGGCCATCGGCGTTGACAGAGCCAGCACAGTCACGCACATACCGCTGATACATCCTATCCTATCGCAAGAGATGGCATCACCGGCTACTACTACGCCGTCGCAAATGCCACCTATGGCAAGACGGCAATCAGAACAGTCCATGTCGACATCGCTGAACAGAGAAGGTTTTGTTCGGAAAGCTCCTATTGCGATTCTTTCGATACTGTCGCCCATTGTTCCATACCCGCGTAACCTGACCAACTCGCTGAAGCATCTTGGTCCTCACCTAGCCACGTCGTTCTCCAATGCTTGGCACTTCACCAATGCTCAAGCTCAAGTTGCGTCCATTCGACAACGCCGCATGACAGCCGGCACTTCAGGGGGTATCAGCCTGCCATCAGATTCGGATAGTCTCGATGATTTGCTTCACCTTGACCTTGAGGATATCACCAACTCAGCAGCAGGTAGTGTTACTAGCCCTTCCGACTACTCTGGCCGATCCAAGCACAGCCCTGGTGGCTCCATCGCTGGAACTCCAGGCTGGGATACTTCTTCGGTCGGATTTTCGAGTAAACATTCGATGGGCGGCACGCCTGGCCATCTTGCAGGCAGTGAAGCGGTCGAGAGCTACTTTGATGCTAGGAAACAATACGGCAAGACATTGAACCCGCCGACGTCAAATCCGCACGACCAGTCAGCACGGAAAACAGATAAGCGTACTGCAAAACGCGTGACAGTGAATCCTGTAGCAGAGCAAGTCAACGAGGATCCTGCCAAGGGACGCAACGACAAGGCAGACGAGTCATTGAGCGCACGTCGCGCTCAACTGCAAGACGCCTCAAACCGTGGACACTCATTCCTGCACTCATACGGTGCAGACTTTAGCTCGTCCTTCCAGTCCTTGCCAGCAGCGACAACGCCAGGTGGAAGACCCCCAGCTCAGCATGGACATGTCAGGGGGCCATCAATCGCCGAAACGTCCGACATGCCACCTCCTTCCGAGAGTCTACTCAGAACCATCACCGACTCACTACCGGTCCAGATATTTACTGCCGCGCCTAATACTGGTGCGGTCACTTGGGTGAATTCAAAGTTTCTGATATACAGAGGCCAGGATCAACGCCAAGTATTGCAGGACCCATGGAATCCAATCCACCCAGAGGATCGCGAGTCGTACCTAGAAGAGTGGAGCAGATCTCTGCGCACTGGACAACAATTGCAGAAGAAGGTGAGACTGCAGAGATTCGATAACTGCTACCGATGGTTCTACGTCCGTGTTGCCCCACTCAAGAACAAGCGTCAACAGATTGTTCACTGGATCGGGACCAATATGGACTTCCACGAACAGCATACTGCTGAGCTGAACTCGGCGCGGCAGCAGGAGACGGCAGCCTCTGAGGCCAAATATCGCGCGCTAGCGAACTCCAGCCCGCAGATCGTTTTTGTTGTTTCCGATCGGCGGGGCTTGACGTTCTGCAACTCTCAATGGACTGCTTTTTCGGGCCAGACCGAAATCCAGGCCCTGGGCAACGGCTTCCTAGAGCACGTGCATCCTGATGATGTCATCAAGTGTAAGCTTCCTGAGTTGGATGAAGACGGAGTCGCCAATGTTCCCACTTCGATGCCAGCAGACCATGGGCGAACCGAATCCCACTCGTCTGATACTTCGTCTGAAACTGAGAGGACAATCACTAGTCCTGGTGGATCGACGCCTGATCGCATGGATATGCCCCAAGCCAAGTTGTCGAAACTAGCAAGCACCGGCATATTGAGAGTCGCCAAGGATGCGCACGGGCGAGCGTCTTACTCTACCGAAGTTAGGCTACGCAACAAGGACGGCGAATACAGGTGGCATCTTGTCAGGATCCTATTAGAGAAGTCACTCTCTGAAGACGGTGATGAAGAGACTTGGTATGGCACAGCCACAGACATCAACGACCACAAGCTGCTCGAGCAAACATTAAAGGAGACTATGGACGCAAAGTCCAAGTTCTTGAGTAACATGTCTCACGAGATTCGAACGCCCTTGAATGGTATCTCCGGCATGGTCAACTTCTTGCTAGATAGCACGCTCAACTCCGAACAGCTAGAGCACGTCAACATCATCAAAGCCAGTACTGATAGTCTGCTTAATCTTATCAACGACATCCTTGATCTGTCAAAGGTCGAAGCAGGCATGATCAAGTTGTCCATGAAATGGCTCCATCTGCCGTCGCTTCTCGAGGAAGTCAACGATCTGAACATGGGCCTGGCCATACAGAAAGGCCTTGAACTCAACTACCTCGTGGATGAAGGAGTACCAGCAGAAGTCAAGGGTGACAAGTTCCGCATCAGACAAGTCCTTCTCAATGTGGTTGGCAATGCGATCAAATTTACTGAGCATGGAGAGATCTTTATCAGATGCAAGCTGCAACCACCCGATCGTTCTCGTCCTCTACGAGATAACGAGACTATGATCCGGTTCGAAGTTGTAGACACTGGCCAAGGCTTCACAGACGCCGAGGCTAAATATCTTTTTAAGCGATTCAGTCAAATTGATGCCAGCAGCACCAGGCAACATGGTGGAACTGGTCTTGGATTGGCTATCTCCATGCAATTCGTGGAACTCCATGGAGGTAGAATGGATGCTCGAAGTGCGCCTGGTAAGGGCTCGACATTCTTCTTCACCATCAAGTTTGGGCTGCCAACTGCAGATGACTACCCCAAGCCCCAGGTCTCTACCCCTGGTACACCGGCCTTTGAGACTCCACTCTCGATGCCACCGGTGCCTTCGCTTCCGCCTCAGCCCTCTGCTCTTCAGAAGTTTGTTCAGTCGCAGAATCCAGGACATGCACAGATCAAGCGTGTGTCAAGTGTGTCTTCTGAGAAGAGCGAATCTCCCAGATCTCCAGCGCTCAGCCTATCAGCTTCTGAGCGATCGCGTGACTCGCCCTCTCTCTCGTCGGGGAGCTCGGACCATTCATTGACCAGCGCCGCACTTACAGGACAGTCAAGCTTGCGTTCGGAAAGATCGTCTGCATCTTCTTATTTGAAGGAAACCAGTCCTGCTCCGGACCCCGACATCAAACTAGCTCTGCCTCCCAAGCGAACCGATAGCGACCCGCAAGCTCCCAAACCCGACTCTTCGACGTCTGTTGAGTCGGACCAGACTCTCCGCGCGTCGTCACCGCATCGCAGTCTTTCACCACTTGGTAGCGCCTTGCAACCTCCCATGTATTCTATTTTGGTGGTCTGCCCACTAGAGCATAGTAGAGAGGCGACGATTCGACACATCAAGAACACACTTCCTCAAGGGATACCCCATCAGGTGACAGGCCAGGCTAGCGTGATTGAGGCGCAGAAGATGATGGGAGGCGACAATCCGGTGTTATTCACCCATGTTGTACTTGTGTTACACGACACTGCCGAGGTACACGCCATCGTGGATCAGATCTTCAGCTCCATGGCGTACGGTAACACATCTGTCGTCGTAGTCTCGGATCCATCCCAGAAGAAAGAGCTCATCAAGGAAGCACCAGTATATGATTACGAGCAGCTTCATCTGGATCGACGCTTGCAGTTCATCTACCGGCCGCTCAAGCCATCAAAGTTTGCCATTATATTTGACCCACAGAAGGAGCGTGAGTCGAGCACGGACCGCAACCAAGACAGCGCGCAGCAGGTCGTGGTCAGCCAAAAACTCGTCTTTGAAGAACTCAAGCGTCGGGTAGGCGGCAAGAATCATAAGGTCTTGCTGGTGGAAGACAACAAGATCAACCAAACGGTAAGCTTTCGCTCTGTAAATATTGTACATTGGTCCATACTAACTGCTCGTAGGTGATCTTGAAGTTTCTTGCCAGAATAGAGATTGAAACAGAGACAGTACAGGACGGTGTTCAAGCCACCGAAACCATCTTTTCCAAGCCGCCAGGCTATTACTCAATTGTTCTTGCAAGTAATAATACCGATCTCTTCTGTTCCATGCTAACGTTGACCAGTGTGATCTGCACATGCCCAACAAAGATGGGTACCAGGCTTGCAAAGAGATCCGGCGATGGGAGAAGAAACATGGCTACCGTCGCCACCCAATCATCGCACTCTCAGCCAACGTCCTGGGTGATGTATACGCAAAGTGCGTAGAAGCGGGCTTCAATTCGTATGTCACGAAGCCTGTAGAGTTCAAGGAGCTCTCTCTTGCCATGACCAAATTCCTGGATCCGGCCGACCCCTCGAAACAGCCTGCCTTCATGAAAAAGAAGTGAGGGGGGCTGTGTTTTACTTTCACGTACACGAACATACATTGTATCGAGGCACAGTACTCGATTTTAGTCCTACCTGCATCAGCGAACGGCGCAGTTGGGGAAAACGGCATGTGCTACTAGGCACATGGGACATGACATGGGTCGACGTTCTACTACCAGCGCACTAGAGGTGCGCTTTCCTCGTCTGGATGTCGTTCGCATCTTATATTCTAAGTTTAAATCTGCATTTGGATTGGTTAATGGACGTAATGGTTTCTTGCGGATGCATGAGCATTTGACGGCGTATTTTTACTTGGGAGCGCAGCTGGTGGAGAATCATACCCCTTGAGATAGTCGGTTGGGCGGTATTATGACGGCAATTTCTGCCATGGGATAGAAAGAGAGGGATACCAACAGGCACTTTATATATACCAAGGTATGGGTAGAGATGATGATGCGAGTGCAGCCCTACGGATGAGCGCGAACTTGTACGATAGAGACGATGTCATGGAGATGAGAATATATTTTAAGATCAATAATGTTAGCTCAACGCTCGTGGCCTGCTTTGGTGTTTACTGTTAGTGCGAACGATATGTACAGAGCTGAAGCGTTCCACGCGACCAACATGCATACGCTAAACATGCATGTCCGTGTCAAGAAACGTCTTCTCCACCCCCCAAAACCCACGATGCAAACATCACCACTTGCTCCACAGTTTGTCATCTCTGCGCTCATTGGCTGGCCAGGAGTGCATCTGACATCTCCATGGCGCTGATTGGTGGATATGTACAGGGGTTGGTGTTGTCGTCATTGTCGGCCTGAGCTTCCTCATTGCCCAAAGTCCGAAGCACCCCTCTGACACCAGTCGCGCGCTGACGCTGTGTCTTCCTTTTATCGCTTCCTCGAGTCGCACTCTTTGTATCACGGTGCTTGGTTCTGTATATCCTCAGCATGGCTTCTGCGACCGGAATTCCGCCAAATGTCGCTGCGGCGCGCGGCCAGAGCGAAGAAGAGCCTCTTCTAGGCAGAAGAGGAGATGCTAGCCAACTGCATGGACAGCCACTCTATCACAACCTGTGGATCGGTACGTGCCGAGAATCTGCACGAAGACTGTGTACGAAGAAGGAGATTGCTAACAGACTGACAGGCACTGCTCCCATCGCGCAAGCAGGCATATGGATCGTAAGCGCACCTCGGCGACCCGTCGAATGCTACAACAAATACTAACCTACCAACAGCTAGCAGCCATAATCTGGGGAGCCATCTTCTCCAACAAACTCATCTTCTTCTCCGCACATCCAGTAAGCCCCCCCTTCCGTCTACACGTCTCGAAACACCAAGCTAACCGCGCAGCTCCTCAACTCCGTAAGCCACAACACTACCCTAGTCACCCCCTCCCGACAACCGTATCATTGATACCCCCAATAGGCCGGCTTCCTCCTCGCGATCCAAGCCGCTCTCGTCCTCCAACCCACGCACACGCCCGAGCAGAAGCGCTCCGGCACCATTGCCCACTTCCTCTTCCACGCCGTGGGCGCATCGGCGCTAACAGCCGGACTCATCATCATCGAGATGAACAAAGCGGGCCCCGGCCACGCACACTTTGAGTCTGCGCACGCCCGTCTCGGTCTTACGTTTTACATACTCGTCTACATTCAGGCTATTGTCGGCTTCACGCAGTACTATGTCCCGCAGCTATATGGTAGCGTGGATAATGCAAAGAGCGTGTACAAGTACCATAGGATGGCGGGTTATGTCATTGCCGTCTTGGGACTTGCGACGATTTGCGCGGCTACGTGGACGACGTATAATTTGAATGTGGGGGGTATTCAGCATTGGGCTGTTATTGTTGCTAGTGTGTTGGTGCTGGTGGGTGTTGTGCCGAGGATTAGGCTGAGTAAGTTTGGGATTAAGACGGAGGAGGGCGAGGTGAGGTTGCAGTAGGTGAAGGACATGTTATGAATGGGCTATGGTTAGGGTGGATAGTGTTATGATCTCCGTATATACGGAAAGGTCAGTTCGCAGATACGACATGGGTATAGTTGGGGTCTTTGGACATGGCGGTGCATTGGAAGGCGTGTTGGTCAGTATGCAGTCTCTCAAATTCTTCACATTCTCCTTTCCAGATGCGCAGTCCTCAAAGTATTGTTCGCTTTCCAGCAGACCTCTCATGCTCACTTCATAGGTTCTTGTACCCCTCTGACGCTAACGAGCGTAAAGCAAAGCCCATCACTTCTCCTTCTACCAACCATGCTCTATGATCTTCTTCTCTAGAACTCCCAAAGCAAGACCGTTGAATTCGGTCAAGAGGACCTTCACTTCGGGTTTCTTGACTAAGCCCATATGTGCGCCGATTGTCTCACTGACAATGTCGCGCAGACCTTTGTCATGGTCGGGGGTGGTGGAGAAGACATGGTCAGCTGCAATGGAGAACTTGTCATCGTCCCAGAGATACTGGCACGCCCATTTGAACTTCTCAATGGCCAGATCCTTGAGTCCAACTGCGTCGTATTTGTCCGCAATCTCATACATCTTGGCGTGAAGGAGGAGTTGATCAGATTCACTGTTTGGCGGAGGTATTGACGGCTCTGGATTGTTGCATTCTTTGCAGTTAAAGTTGCGGCAATTATGATTGCAATCTGCTGAACCACTTGCTAAACCGAACACTGGCGCGCGACATGTGTGATGTGGACAAACGGGAGATAGGTGGCAGAATCTACCGGGTTGGCTGCATGAGTGGGGAAATTGGTAGCTGTACGCTCGCCCATGGGGATCATGTTTCGGGCGACCGATCCTGGCTGCAAGTAAAGCTTCTCGAGATTCGTCGTCTGGAAGCAAAGGCTCGTATTCGCCTTCATAGAGGTACTGAATCAAAAGCTTAATAATTGTTGGCTCGTCTTCAGGAAGATCGATGATACTACTCTCTGATTCCTGGGTGACCTGTCAGCTTCCGATTTTCTCACCTTGCTTCAAATGCTTACCTTTCCGCCAAATTTCAGGTTACGAGCGAAGAACTCAGCGCGCTCGCACACAATGACCTTATGGACCTTGTGCGTATCGTTACCACAAGTGATGGTAAGATCAGAGTATGCACCAGATTTGAGGACACTGGAAGCGAGTCAGTGTGATGGCGCCACGGCAATGAGAGAGAATGATGTGATGTTGAGACTGAACATGCCCTTTGAGTGAAGCTAAAATCTGTTTCTCAGCAGCCTCTGCCATATCTTTGGTTGTTCGTAATTGCGTTACTGGGTGAGGATAGAACACTAAAGTATAGAGGGTAGTCCCTCGTCTGTAGCCCCGCTGTTGACCCGAACTTTCTCCCAAAATAGTCACTGGCAAGGTGAAGATGAAAGACGGTTGCAGGTGTTGGAGTATAGAAGCGATGCGATGATTCTACGCATGATCTGGTTATATAGGCAGTACACTAGTGGTCCTGGCAGGTACCAATAACAACATGAGATGGCTCTTTCTTCAGCAGGAAGTATGCAGTGGAACACGATTCCATGGAAGCGGCTTGTCGCGCGCTTACGAGACGAATGAAACGAAAGGTTCTTTAGTCAACTTTGAACAAAACGTGCACTGACGTTCAAGGGAGCCTCAGCCCAGTGACAATTTTGATTTTATGCTAAATCCGGTATGTCTATCAAGTCGAAGTCATGGAATCCTAATGCTAATTCTTATAGAGTTATATGAAGGCGTAATCGGGCTGTTGATACGCAATTGCTGATTTGTATTAATCTTTAAACCTGCGGGGGAATATAACCGAACTAATGATCATCAAACTACAACCTCGCCTCAACTAGCGCCCCTTGCGACTGAGGCTCCTGCATCTGCCCTTGTCCCTTCTGCCGTATCGCCTCCTCAAAGATTTGCATAAACCTCCAAACATCGTTGAAAGTGTTGTACATTGGCACAGGCGCAACCCGAATGATACCTGGTTTCCTCTTGTCGCAGATAACACCACCTTCTACCAGCGCTGCGCTCGCATCGTCAAAGACGTCTTCTGGGAGCAGAACACTGAGTTGTGCACCACGGAACCGAGGATCTGTGGGTGTGATGATTTGGAAGGGGAAAGCGCCGTCCTTGATGTTACGTGCGGCGATCTGAGAGAGCAGGTGCTCAGCATATGCCGTCAGGAGCAGGGATCGTGAACGTAGGTCGGCCATGGAAGTCTTTTCGAAGACGCTGAGCGAGCCAGCTAGGCATGTGAGGTCGACGATCGATGGATTTGAACATTGGAAACCTTGCGCGCCGGGTGTAGGAACGAACTTGTTGTCCATGAGGAAGCGTGATGACTTGTCGTGGCTGTACCAGCCCTTGAGTCCCTTGTAGTGGTCGTTGTTGCCGTGCTTCTCATGGATGAAAGCACCTGCGATGGAACCGGCACCGGCATTCATGTACTTGTATGTGCACCAGCAGGCGAAGTCGACATCCCAGTCGTGGAGCTTCAGCTCAGCGTTGCCGGCAGCGTGCGCTAAATCCCATCCGATGGTGATGTTGTGCTTCCGTGCATGTGCGGTAATGGTTGGGATGTCGAGTAGTTGGCCACTATAGTATTGGATACCAGGTAGCATGATCAGCGCCAACTCGTCCACGTTCTCGTCAATAAGTCTGAGGATGTTCTTTGTAGTCATGATGTGTCCGTCATCTGGTTCAACCAAGAGCATCGACTTTTTGGGATCGAGACCATGCCATTCTATTTGCGATTCGATCGCATACCAGTCGCTAGGAAATGGTCGCCACTCGCACATAATCTTGTGCTTCTTCTCCGTAGGCTTGTAGAATGCAGCCATCATCAGATGCAAATTGATGGTCAATGTGTTCATGGCAACGATTTCTGAGGGTGATGCGCCGACGATGTCAGCCATTCTCTTTGAGCATCCCGCAGCCATGTCTTGGTATGGGGTAAGTGGCGAGTCCTCGAGGGCGGTAAAATGGCCACCAACGGCGATGGATCCCCATGTCTTCAGGTATGCGTTCAGGTGCTCGCCAATGGCCTTTGGCTGTAGGCCTAATGAGTTACCGCAGAAGTAGATAGCCTCGTCATCGGGTGTTGATGCTGGGTTGGCGGTTTGTGCGTCATCTTTTAGGGTTTTCCGCTTGAGTTGCGCCTTGCTAGGAACAACAAATTCTGGTCGGAATGTTTTGGGGATCTCTGCGCTTTGGTCGAGAGAGTGCGCGAATTCTAATGATTCGGCATTTGCTGGCCACTGTGGCTTTTGGCCCTGGCGTAGCTGCTTGATTGCTGCGGCGGCGTCCATGGCGATGTATTGTTGGTAAGGGTTATTTGTCTTGAAGAATGCCAACAGAGCTGTAATGTTATGTATGAATTCGAGAATACGGTCAGGTAGACGGCATCAGACTATATATGCATCTCGATCCGACGATTACGTCTCGCAGTAAGAGCCTTTGAGGCTTGCAGCAAACTAAGCTTGCACCTTCTCAATTGGGGTCGCGGACATTGTTCCGACATCGCTTCCGTCGTTCCGGGTTCCGACAAGCATCCGAACGCGACCGTGATTGCGCGTGGACCTATCTGTTCAGCGTAATAAAGCAGGAGTTCGCCGCTTCAATGCAGGACGTATCCTTCCGATATTCTTGTGCTACGATACTGTCGCTACCACTTCCGCAATGAGTCCTCATAAGATTCCTGCTCTCCCTTCGCCCGCCGCACTCCCTTATTACGGCATCTCAAAGAACGGCTTCTTGCCTGCCAAGTCACCATTGACTCGCTTACCGCATACCTACTATCAACCATGGGAAAAGATCATTGAGCAAATCCCAATACTCGTCGAGACACAACAAATACGGCAATGGGTTGACAAGTTGCCGGTTCTAGACACATCACATCTTTCTAGTGAGGCGGAATGGCAGAGAGCTCATTCAATGCTGGCCGTCATAGCTCAAGGTTACATATGGGCTGGTCCTGAGCCATCAGAGGTATGCTAGCATTAGCCCGGAATTGTTAAGACGTGAAATACTAACAACAAACGTAGCGACTACCTCCAGCCATCAGTGTACCATTCCTGCGGACTGCTGAGTATCTTGAGGTGCATCCGGTGGCCACATACGCAGCTCTAAATTTATGGAATTGGACACCATTGAGCGAGAACGCCGACTTGACACAACCGGAAAACATGGTGACGTTGCACACAGTGAGTGGTAGTGATGATGAATCGTGGTTCTTCATCATATCCAACGCCATGGAGGCAAGAGCTGGCCCACTGATCGAGGCCATGCTGGGTGCAGTCGAAGCAGTAGAGACTAATGATGTCACAACAATCATACACGCGCTGCAATATTTCCGACAGGGAATGCAAAGCATCGGCCAGCTGCTGGAACGTATGGATGAGCGATGTGACCCGCAAATGTTTTATCACACCATTCGACCCTTCTTGGCTGGCAGCATGAACATGGCCACCGCCGGTCTGCCCAACGGTGTCTTCTATGACGAGGGCAATGGAAACGGCACATGGCGGGCATATCGGGGCGGATCCAACGGTCAGTCGTCATTGCTACAGTTTTTCGACGCGGTTCTTTCAGTCGACCATTTCCGGAGCGGCGGCTTTCACGCGGAAATGCGTGGTTACATGCCTGGACCCCACGCCCGCTTCCTTGACGACGTCGCCGCGATCGCAAACATCCGAAGCTATGTTAACAGTCATAGAGATAACGTTGAGCTCCTGACAGCATTCAACGAAGCAGTCGCAGCACTCAGCGGATTCCGCGACAAGCACATCGCTCTGGTGACCAGGTACATTATCATACCGAGTCGGATGGGAAAGCCAACGACTGGCCCTAAAAGAAGAGATCTCGCTTCCGCCTCGACCGAACTAGCTACCGGGAAGCCAAAAACGCAAGAATTGGTAGGGACAGGAGGTACTAAGTTGATACCATTCCTACGAACTTCGAGAGACGAGACGAGCGAAACGAAAGTCGTGCATTGAAAGGTGTTGGAAAAGACCTTTTAGAAAGATACCCGTGATGCTAAGGCATCCCTTCAGAGCCTATGGGAAGAAGTCGCTACCTGTCTGTTGATCGTGGATGGGAAACAGGGGTATATCGGCAACAGATACGCCGTCGAGATTGTGAGTGCCTGGTTGGAGGAAGTCTTGGAGACCTTGGTCGTTCTCGCTCGGCCATGGCATGGCAAAGAAGTCGGCATCGTATATAGTCCAATCGAGTGGCGCTGCGGAGGACACATGGCGCTGGATAGAATCTCGAGAAACCAAAGAACCAGGGCCAAGCTGCGCCTCGCATTCCTCCGTCTGAGGCTGGAGACCAGTAGGCTCAGAAGGCAACAAACCAAACAGTTCAGACGAAGCTTGTTTCCGTTTCCGTCGCAAATGCAACTCTCTCTTCTTCGCATGTGCGGTGGTGATCTTGAGTAGCGATTGAGCGACCTGCGAATATTGTCGCGCATGAGGGTCGACTTGACCGAAGTGATCCATGCATATTATCGCATCCTTGCAGCTGTCCACCAACATGAGTCCTGAGTCACCAAGCACACCAACTGCAAGAACGAGTGTCGCAGTGAAAAGCCAAGACCTGATACTTGTTAGCTCTGGTTGATCCGGAGGAGGGTGTAGCTTACACTATCAGCGGCATCCTGCGAGGCAACTGGTTCGTACGAATGACAGCCAGTAGAGTATCGACTAGCGTTGAGGCTGCATCAAGTGCGGCATCCGCATACTTGCGCTTCTCTTGATGATCAGCTTGTGTGCCCCCACTCTTCAGTGGTGCGCCCATGTATTCGTATAACTCGTAAATGAGGAATGGTCGTGTGAGTAGCATTATGCCATAATAGTATGAGCAGAGTGTGGAGCAAGCGCCCACTACTGCTTCCCGAGAACGACGTCTAGCAGTGAGCCCGGATAGTTTATGCAGCCATTTGGATGCCCAGTTCTTCAATTGTCGCGAGACATAATCGGCAATACGTAAAGATATACGTTTGCGCGAGTACACTTCAACGACAACGCGTTCGATGATCATAAAAATCTGGACGCTTGCGTCCAGTACGCTGACATCATCGGCTTCCATACCATCCTCTAAGGCATTGTACTTGACGGTGCAGTCAACATCGGAAGTAGACGGAGGTCGACCTAAGGCATTGCTAGAATACGAGCGGAGTGATTAGCGAAGATCCCAAAGCAAGGTTATCAACCTCTGATGATATACCCAAGAGGTTGTCGCCAGGATTGTAAGTTAGGCAGCGTACAGAGCTAAACTGTGATAGTAGACCATAATGAAACTCAATCTGTTTCTTACCTTATTAATTGATCAGTGACACGGATGCTCTTCCAGATGCGATCTCGTACCAGCTTGATGGTCTCTCCAAAGGAAGCGTTTACTTCAGTTCGGTGTATGCCGATTGCATATGCGGCGCGCGCAGCCAAGGCTAGGAAATGTTAGCGATCCGCATGTTTCGTCCTCCCGTTCGCATACAAAAATACAGGTAAGCTCCGTTCGGCTGAGATGCTCGGAGCATAAAGATCGCTACAAGCGCGAAACCTTGGACTGTAGAGACATTCATGCTACTGCACATATGCTTCAGAAGCAGATCCCGAGCTGTGTTGAACCAAGCTTCTGCCTTCTCTTCAAATCTTTCTTGTGCACCAATAGCAAGAACAAGATAAAATACTGCAGCTGCGGCGTCGTCTGAGCTTGAGGTTCTGCTACTTGCCCAGGCTTTCAGTTCAGGAGCGAGATCCTCTTTCTGGAATAGCTGAACGAGACCACTACTTGCAGCAATATATTCATTGACTAATGCGTCCACTTGGTTTACATCGATTGGAGGACATGAATGTTGATCTGCTGATTCAGGACGCGCAATCTCGATGATGGGGTCGCGAGTGGCTTGGACAGTGGCTCTTGGATCAACCTCAGATGTGATGAGGTGCCTGACTGTCTGTAGAAAAGACAGCGGAGCACAATCGCCAATAAATATTGACTTCCCTTGCGCGTCACGAAGGATGCGGCCTTCAAGAGGCACTACTGTGTCTCCCTGCTGATCGTCTCTACTTAGTGTTGGGGAGAGTGATGTTCCAACGTCAGCAACTTCACGATCGTTCCTCTCCCGCAGAACATTGTCCTGTTCGTCGCGGTCGCGGTCATTCGGTGTATGGCCTGCGGAACGAGCGTGAGGGCGGTGGATGTCGTCGGAACGGGCACCGTGAGTAGGAGTGTGTCCGGCGGAACGCGTGGAAGGACGGGCATGATGACCACTAAACGTGCAAGTAGCCGCACGATCCTTTCGCGTACAGTAAGCGCATGGTTGTTCGCCGTCACATTTGACCTTTCTCTTCTTGCAAAGATCGCAGGCCGCAGCGACACGCTCGAGTCGACGCCGTTTCTCCGGACGCGTCGGCAGTTGATCCAATGGTGTGGACATGTCGATGATCAATGTAATGTACCCTAAATGTGTTTGCAGCCTTTTGCTTTCCTAGCATGTAAGTATGAGCCAGAGCGCGCTGCAGCGCTGAATGACGGGACTCGTTGAACCGTTTGACGGATGTTGTTCCGACGAGACTGTCGGACGGGAAATTTCGGCTGATAGCGGGCTTGGCATATTGTCTTTAGGCCGCCAGGGTGCGGGCGTCATCGCGCGCTCTTTCCGCGTGTGGCTGGCAGCATCATCATCACTAGACGCGTCCATCATCCGCTAGTCAAGTGCAGAACCTACGAACCATATGATCAGGTTGCGCATATGCAATATGGCAGTGGGAGCTTGGGTGATAGCATGCGAATACTGTATAGAATCAAAACATCCGACGTGAAGCTACGGTATCTTATCGGTATGCGGCTCGCCTTCGGCCACATGCTTCACGACTCACTACAAGCCTCTTGCCTCAAGGACCCCTTCCTCATGTCCAATGCCCATGGTCCATACCAGCGCACTCAACAACTCTCCCTCGACAACCCCATGGACCTCTCTCAGGCCTCTCGGCTCAAATCCCAACCTTATCAACGCATTTTTACTCGCCTTGTTGTCTGGTCTACAAAAAGCGCAAAATTCTTTTTGTCCTTTCTCTTCTCTAAAGTAATTCAGCAGCGCTGTTGCAGCTTCAGTAGCGTAACCGTTTCCAAAATATCGAGATAGTAAACCGAAGCCTACGTCTGGGATTGTTGGTGCTGCAGGGGCGGACGGGAACCGTGCATGTTGCATCGATACAACGCCGATTGGTACCAACCGTCTTTCCGAAAAAGGCAAGGTGCTTTCTTCAAGTGCTGATATGTCCGAGGTCGAGGTTGGCTTCAGAGAGATGAGGTAGCGACCATAGCCTGTATTCTCCATTCTGTCTATACAGTCCGCGATGAACTTCCTCCCAGCGTCGCGAGGAGGAGTGCTCATTGCCTTCTCCACGGCGGCTGCAGGCATCTCTTTAGTGATGCCTGGACTGAGCATCAGGTCGTGTATGAAGTCGCAATGCGCATCGTTGGTAGGTAAAAGGTGAGATATGAACAGACGGGGTGTCGTGAGATGGAAGTCATGGTCAAGCATTTCGAACGAGGCTGAAGAAGCTTAGTTGTTGGCCGAGCTGAGCTTCTTATGTCTCCGTCTTGACGTACTGGGTGATGGCTGCCTAGAGATATGGCAAATGACTCAGATCGCTCGGGTTTAGCCTGGGGAACGCCCGAAAGCAAGAAGCTTGACCCATCAGTACCTTCGCTTGATTACCTGATTGAGGAAAGGCGTCGGCATCGTGTTTGTCAGTCGCAGTCAGTGTCGGCATGTAAAGATTGAAGATCCATATGATCGGCGGTTTCCTATTAAGCTGAGCGCCTTGCACGATCTTGCGACTTCTGTAACTATGACAGCAGGAAAGGTCCAAACAAGTGTCGGCGGCGTCGCGTGTATGATAGCGAAATCGAGAGCTTTAGTTGTTGTGTTACTCGTGTGTAGATGCAATTGTATTCAACTAACTACCACCAAAACGATGTCCAGGAGTTTAATCAACTTATGGTGCCGTTTGCGTCGCGGTCGCGGCCGTCCGCCAGTACGCATGGCCTTCCATGGCTGGTGTAGTCGTCGCAGGCACGTCGTCGTGACACCTGCCAAACCAGCCTTTCGAGGTACATGTAGTTGTTGGCTCACTAGACGTAGTAGTAGTCGTGCTAGTTGTGCTAGTTGTGCTAGCTGTCGTTTTGTCTTTGCAACCAAACCATCCGGGCTTTAGAAGTCAGCGAAGTGTGCGCAGTCATGGAATTTATGAACTCACAGTTTGACAGGTACTTGTACTAGTACTGGTTGCGGTACTTGATGGGCTGGATGAAGTGGTCGATACCATCGTAGTGGTCTCATCACGGCATCCCCACCACCCAGGTGTCTTACACGTCTCAGTCCGTGTCCTTGAGGACGTAGTACTTGTTGCAGTCGTGGAGCTGGTTGTCGCTGTGGTGTGGGTGCCGTTCTCAAACTTCCACAGATAACAATCGACGCACCCAACGTCCTCTTCCTGACATATTGCTGCCTCGTCGTACTTCATGTACACGTTGTCAATGGCGTACCTGAGACTATGTGTTTGCGTGTTCTGTCTCCATCCCCAATCCTTCACCACATCATATGCACATCTTTTCCCGGTATGGCAGAGTGTTTCGAAAGCATATCCGCCGATTGAGCAAAAGCTCGTCGCGCCGTTGCAGGTGCCCATATATACAGGGTCAGCGGTATGCCCGAAATGAAAGCCGCCTGTATTCTTCCTAAGTGGAGCGACATCGCCGGCAGCTGGCAAACCCAAGCGCTTAGCTGCTAAGGCTTGCGGATAGGCCTCGAATGTCACCGCAGGAATACCGTGCTGCAAGCCAATCAAAGAAGCCAAGACACCTCCCAAACTGTGTCCCGTCGTCATAATGTTCGCATCCGGGTAGAGTTTGAGGACCTCCTGATACAGCCCGACAGTCGCAGCATAGTATCTATTCGGCCTTCGTAACTCGTCCTTGACACATTGCTCGTCACAGCTGTAGGTGCCAGTTTGACAGTCGCACACTTTGCGCCAAAGATATGTCCCGCCTTGGCCGCAACAGCAAGAGCCGTACAAGTTGTCGTTTTCTTTGTCGTGAACGGAGGTTCCATCGCCTTCAAACATGGCTACAGTCGTTCCCTTCACCGCCAAAATGATGGTGGAATTGGTATCATCGCTAAACACGTGACCTCGGATGCCACTGTCATCCCAACCAAAAGGAACTGATGAATTGTAACGTCCGTCAACGTCCATCCATCCAGCGTCATCACGACCGACCTTGTAAGCATCCTCGGACATGTTCGCGAAACTGATTACCGTGTTCTTGTCCGTAACATCCGGACCCGGTACATCTTCGGCGACCCACATGGACGACATGGGGATCTGTGCATCGTAGCCACGCAATGCAGGTCGTTCTATCTTCACCGGTGCTGTCTTGATAGCGAAGGGTCCGATGTGAGTATCAAGACCAGCTACGGCAAATCGCTCTGGTGTCACATCGAATCTGCGTGCTCGTGGTCCAGACTGGCCAGCGCCATGATCTATAAGGTGGCGCAAAGTGAAGCCGTTTGGTCTTGTTGCTGTCTTCACTGCTGCTTCCGCTAACGTGGTCGGCTCACGGGAGTTGCCATAGCTCGTATAAGTCCAGAAGATAACGGCAAGCAACGCGACCTGCGCGAGGATGCCAAAGGCGAATAGAGTGTTGGAAGGCCTGCTCCGATGATTAAGAGTCGAGTTGTTTGATGGCATGATGTGTGGACATTGTAGAGGAGGCGAGAGATGGGACTGTTATGATAAGCGCGTCGATGGCTGAGTCGCCGCCTTGCGCACGGCCCGCCCTGGCTCGTGATAGGAGCTACGACCAAACTCGGTTAGCATATTTTATGCTACGTCACGCGCCTCCATCCACGCGCACCTCTCATCCGGCACGAACTGAGCCTCACGAATCGCGAACGAAGTCACCAGGTATTGGAACAACGTGTCATCGACGCGTCATATCTACACTCATCGAACGCACCCATTGTCGAAGAGATCTTAAGGAACTACAAGTCTCCCAGGCACCCTGAGCGATCGATGCATAGCAGGATATAAGCACGGTGCAATTGTCGGTGTCGAGTCATCCAAGCTCATGGTGGTGCGCTTTGAGCAGCATAGATTAATGCCAATAGGCTACTGGAGTGACCTGTAATAGCAGCGCACATGTGTCGAGTTTAGACGCGAGCGTTGAGCTCACCCCAAATGCAAGGCGTTGAGCCCTGGTTTCTATGTTGAAACAACATCCCAGATGTTGAAGCCTCATCCATCAATCCATTCGCACAATCATCGCTCATGGCTCTTTTCGATACTCTTCTTCAACTCTTTGATGGCTGCCGGCCCTGCATTCGACAAACTGATCGCCGCAGCCATCGCTCCACAAGCTACAGTAACGATATGACTTGTCTTACAACCATCTAGATATCCACCCAACACCTGCTCCAGCTCGTGACCTGAGAAAAGAGCGCGTATCTGCGTCGCGCCGGCATCTAATACCACTTTCGCATCGACTTGTGGCAAATTACGGGCAAGACTTGAAAGGAGTCCGTTCGTGAATGCGGCTTCACCCGATGCGACAAATAGAACAGTACCACAATTCTCCATGAACAGCGACATAGATGTTGCTGCTCCCAGGTCTTCAACGGGAACCAGGGCTTGGTTCGCGATCATCGGGATTTGAAGAGCGAGGCCAACTCCCATGGCTGTCAAGAGTTCGAAGCCAACCCAGTCTTTGATTGGTGTACTGGCGTCCAGGGAGTGTATCTTCGTATTGCCAACCACAGCAAAGAGTGCGCCAAGTAAGAAGAAGGGCTTGTAATGGCGCCAAAATGTGAGCAGTCCATTCGATATCATGGTGAAGACCGAGACGCCCATGACAAGCGGGATGAGCCGGATACCGCTTTGCGAAGCCGTGTTGTTGTCGACAGCTTGAAACTGAATGGGTAGCGTATACATAAGTGGGAAGAAGGCGCCAGCAAGGAACATGGCATAGAGCAAATTGGCTGAAACCAATTTGTTCTTGAACAAGTGAAACTGTACCATAGAACGGCTGCCCATGACATACTCGTTGACGGCAAAGCAGATGAAGAGACTTGCGAAGCCCACGAAGCTGCCAATAACACGAGCACTCGTCCAAGGTATGATGCCTATCCAGTGCATGGCCAGAATGAAGCACGAGAAACACCCGGAGAGTAAGACTGCGCCGTTAAGATCCAGATTCAATACTTTCTCGCGGAGAGGTACATCTTTGGGCTTTTCGGGGTTCTTGAAGCAAAGAAACATCGTGAGCGCTGCAGCGAAACCGATCGGTAGACTGATCCTGGGTAGAGTCAGCGCTATGGTGTACACAAGGAGGTTCCTATGACTCTTGCGTTATGCACACAGCATCCGATCGAGTGCTTCTAGTGGTGGCAAACCGTATGTCTGAACATATGATGCTAGGTTGACTTGCCAGAAGCAATACCTCCATCCGGGGCCATCTGTCAAAGCACCACCCATCAACGGCCCTACGACGCTCGCACATCCAAACGTCACACCCAGCACACCCATATACGCTGATCTGTACTCCGGCCCAGCAGTAATTGCGATGATGATGAACGCGCCTGTCATCACCCCACCACCGCCCATGCCAGCCACGATCCTTCCAAAGATCAACACCTCACTCGATGGTGCAGTTGCGCATATTACATTACCAATCTCGAACGCTGCAATCGCACACATGAATGTCGCTTTGAGGTTAAAGTACTGGTAAGCTTTGCCCCACGCGGATTGGAACGCAGTGTTAGTGATAGAGTATGACGAGCCATACCAGGCTATATTGCTGATACTGCCGAATTGGGTGGTGATACTCGGAATTGCTGTAGCGATGATTGTCGAGTCTAAAGCTGCGAGGAAGATGGAAAGGATAAGGCCGACTGTGATCAGAACCAAGCGGATACCACGAGGGTATTGAGGAAGCGGTGCAGTGGAATCAGATATCGCTGCAGCCGTTGGCGCTTCCACGGCTCCAAGATTGGCGAGCTCGATTGGTTCTCCGCTCATCATGCCGTACTTTGCGAATATTCTGTCGAAGAGTTGGAGCCTGAAAAACAAATCAAGACGACTAGAGCCGTATCAGTTTATAGATCCCCATAGGGTCTAGTGTCCGCGCTAGTAGCCAGTTCAGGTTAAACACCGGCATAAAAGCTTGCCTCGGTAGAGGCTTAGTCCGATGGTCGACTCCGAGTTATTTTTTCCTTCACGCCTACAAGCATGAACGTGGTGATGCAATGAGCATCGAAATTGAACCTACAGACATTCATGAACGCAGTTGCTGCAAGTCTCACCTAGCAATCTGAGTAGACGTGGGCTTGTGTTGGTTACGAGCAGAAATACGAACAAGTTCATTTCTACAAGGTTGCATCTTGAAGGTATACATGCTCAATTAAGTTACGAAGTATTTAGAGTTAGAATAAAAAGGGTTGAAAGGATAACAGTGTATACCCATAAGGCAGGCTCTAGCACTTGGGGTAAAACCTAGAAAAGATGAACTCTTTTGTATACGTGCCAGTTTCAGACATATCTCCAACACATTGACCCAATACGTTTAAGACAACACCGCTCTGAGGGTCTAAAGGCTTACGTCGCTATGCCATGCATCTCAAAGGTAACAAACTGCAAAAACACCTGAGCACCAATTGTCATAGCGAATATGCTTTGCGATTTCGTAACTAACCGTATGAATGAGCGAGGGAAAACAACATGTGATTTGGCGAACTTCGCAAATCCCGATCGCGCGAATTCGGTGAGTAACCTGAAAAGCAGATATGATCGTTAGTGATGTGAAGGTATGGTCTCCGATGTACCATTGACGGATACCCCAGATCATCGCAACTAGACGTTGTAGGAGACATTGGTGATATCCGTGAGGCCTGGGTGCTTTCAAGGGTATCATCGCGATATTTGTGCGTCATCCGCGGTCTTTGTTCGATCATTCGTGCGCATACTAAGCGCTTGCCTGGGTGTCATCGTGGGCTGACGAGTAACCGTAAACTAACTGCCACAGAAAGTCCAGGGTGGTGGTGTTGATGAGTGCTGAAGGCGTGGTGAGGTTTGGTGGGGAAGTCCAGGCTGTCGGCCCGCGGCGCGTCATTGTTTGCAGCGCGTTTCGCGTTCAGCCTTCCTGCCCGCCCACTCCGAACCGGCACCCTCACACTTTGACACCTTGACGCCGCTTCTTTCCCCGAATCGTCAGCGTATGCACCAGATTGATGAGGAACATTATGGCTATGACGCCCAGTATCGCTACGATACATGCTAATGGTGCCAGGATAGAAAAGATCGAGAAAACATATGAAGCCATGCCGAAGGAGTAATCGTTTGCAAGAGGCTCTGTCGCAAGCCCGACCTGCATCGCGGAGAGCACAATGGTAGTGTATGCGAACAGCGTGATGAGACTGTTGACGTTGTCACGCATGAAAGCCCCGTACGTCGTGCAGCCACTAAGGTACCCGCGAAACTTGCCCATGGTCAGGCGGTATATCCAGTTCAGCCGCCCGAGGCGCAACTCCCCGTAGTTGAAGCGCTGGTTCACGACCGGACGCGCTTCAAGGGAATCTACAGACGATGTAGTCGACGCGTCGATCGTGTGCACCTGTACAGAGGCGCGAACGACCTCGTCAACGAGCGTCAGCCATGCAGACCAAGTAATCTCCTTGGGAATGAGACCATGGTAGATGGCCAAGTTGTAGTCGACTTCTCTTTCGATGAGCGCGACATACGACAGTAAAAATCCCAGTGCAGTCTCGTACAGGTGCCGACGTGGGCAAATCTGCTCAGTCCAGAAGTCTGGGCAAAAGAGGAAGCGAGGCAGCGGTTTGAGAAGAATCAACGACGAAGGCGCCGACGACCAAACAAGGTGCAGGTCCAACTGCTCTGTCACAATAATCTCTCTTTTCTTCACCACTTGATAATGAAGAGGCCGCGGCGCGGTTGGCAGACCCACCAGCCAGAGCCATTCGTGAACCTCGTTCAAACGGCGGACATTTAGCTCGACATCCAGAAATGCACCGATGTTGTTGTCGATGCGCTCGATCTTGTAGTTCCTCCGGAACGTCGCTGGCAATAATGGAACTTTCGATTTTGACCCACCATCCAAACTTTCAGTCCTTAGCGGCGCCGTCCGGAAAGGCACTGGGTACTTGATCGACTGCTATACGAAATTAGTGTGTTAACGGAGACCCTTAAGGTTGCTACTGACCTCGAAGGAGTCAATCATCATGAAAACGACATCTAAGTCGTGGAGAAGGACTGCGATGGCGAGATGAAGACCTGCGTTGGTCGCCTAAGCGGATTCGCGAGCCTCCGCCCCGGTCCCGCCCCATTGCCAACAGCCCCGAGCGCTCGATAATCTGCCACCAATACGGTTGTGACCAGGGGGCTGTACGCCTGGCTGACACATCCGCTCCATATTTCTGTTTTTGGTAATTTTGGCCCCCAATATATTTGGCCCCCAAAGGCGCGAGCGAAGCCTGGATGCAGGGGCAAAGCCATGCGCGGGAGCGCAACGTTCTACAGACCGACCCTGAAAGTATTCCTTTGGCAATGGTTCAAACGTACCCGATAGCCACCAACTTTCAGTTTGCAGCGCAGTTCTGCTGCAACACCACAATTCGCGATGGCTTCGGCCACGAAGGTCCAGCATTCAAAATTCGACGCGCAGGTCAGTGTTATGCTCATCCGCGATTTTCCACCCATTAACGAGCGCAGTCGTTCAACCCCGGACTGAACGTCCTCTATCCCAGCGATGAGCAGGCATCATCAAAGGCCTCGATCAAACTCGAGTAGGTGGTCAAAAGCTGGGGACGAAAGACCAAAACTAATATCTTCGAGGATCATTGCTATTCCAGGGCTAGGAGCAGATCCGGAATATACATGGAAGAAGAACAAAGTGCATTGGCTACGTGATGCGAACATGCTGCCCAAGAAGATACCGCATGCCAAGATCAGCGTGTTCCAATATCAGTCACAGTGGTTCGGAAAGGGATCTGTTGACGAGCGCATCGACAATGTCGCAACCAAGCTACTACACGGACTCGACCGATCTAGAGTAGGTGAGCATGCTATCGCCACGACTACCTTCTAACACCTCAAAGGAAGACGCTAAGACGCCAATCATCTTCGTCTCGCACTGTCTGGGCGGCATCATCCTTGAAAAGGCCTTACTTATGTCAAGATCACGCCAGAAAGACTTCCCCAACGTATATCCCTGGATTGCAGGATGTTTCTTCCTCGGTACTCCTTTTCACGGCACATCCAGCCAGTCCAAAGCAATGGTTCTAGCATCCATGGCTGAGGTCGCCGGCTGGGGCACGCCATCAAGCCTACTCAAGGTTCTAGAGAAAGATTCCGAGATTCTGCGCAGTCTCCTCACGGAGTTCTCTTATATGGCAAGAGAAGCCCAGTTTCGGCTATTCTGCTTCTGGGAGGAGAATGATAGCGACCTGGTCAACTACCTTGTCAAAGGAATCTCATGGCTGAAGAGCAAGGAGCGTATCGTTGACCAGTCTTCCGCAACAATCGAGTCGTTCGATCACATGTCTCTTATGTCGGATCATTTCCAACTTAATAAATTTCCCGGGCCAAAGGATGGGAATTTCACTGCCGTTTCTGATGAGCTCCGTGAAACAGCCAACAAGGCAGACAGCATCATCAAAACCCGTCAAAACATGCTTCGACAGGCTCAGGTCGATGATCGCACATACCATAGCATGATGGATGTTCTAAGCAAAGGCTTTGCCGACGTAGACGCAGCTGTAAAGGGTACTTACAGAGGGGCGAAGGGCACAAAACCGTCTTCCGTGCTCGAAATCGACAGCTTCCAGACTTGGAAGACCTCGTCTGCACATCCTATCTTGTGGATTCACGGAAAGGCTGGTACCGGTCAAGGCGCGATTGCCACTTCTGCCCTTGAATACCTCGGACAATCTCCCGGTAAAAAGGCCATGATCATATCCTTCTTTTGCGACCAAGGCGATACGATGAGACGATCACTGAAAAGCTTGCTTCAGATGATTGTTCGACAGATGATCGATCTGGACCAGGATCTTGCACGGCATCTACTCTCAGATTCTCGCAGCAGCAAAGACGCTGGGAAGCAGAGCTTCGATGCCGAGGAGATACTCAAGGTGCCGGCATTGTGGGTGGCACTACACAAAATGGCAAAGGATCTATCTCGCACCAATGTTTTTATTACAGTCTATGGAGTGGAACAGCTTGCAGAAGAATCTTTGGTGCAGTTCCTGCAGTACATGACCGAGACCTTGGACACCGAGGCTGCTACAAAGGATGCAGAAGATACCCAAACTATCAAATGGCTGCTGCTAAATCGTAGCGGCCGACGAAACATCGAAAATTGCTTGAGACCGAGATCGCTAGAGATTAACTTGAGCAGTGCGGAGAACTCCGCGCATATCAGCGACGATCTCAAAGCAAACATATCTGTCAGTGTCGATGAACTCGAGCTTCCGTCATCTCTGGCATACTTCGTGAAGCGACATATCTACTCGCGCGCGGAAGACAATTGGATCTATGTCAGCCTAGTAATACAGGAAGTCAAGAATGCTTGGAGTTCCGGTCATACTCAACACGCAGAGATTCGGAAACTGCTAGAGTCTTTTCCATATGGTTTGACGGATATGTTCGAGCACGTGCGAAAGCGCGTTCTGAACCCGCAAGCTGAGGGTTACGAATACACGAAAGAGATCTTGCGTTGCAGGGTTTTGGCGTACGTGGCGCCGACGATGCGTGAGCTGGCTGTCATGGCTGGCCTGCCTTCGGAAGATCGGGATGATCTAGAAGAACTCAAAGCTTACATAAGACGCTGTGGTGCTTTCTTTACGTTGAGAGGCAACGACTGGGATCTAGACAACAGCACCGTAGAGTGGATCGACATCTCTGCACAAGAGCATCTCCGAAAGTATGCAAAGAACGACCTGTCTCTGGACCTCGACGATGTGCAGCACGGTATTATCGCCTTACGATCATTGGAGTATATTCATCAAGCCATCGAAAACCAAGACACCTCAGAACATGATGAAGAGCAAGAAGAGCTAGTAGAACAGCCCGATGTAGGAGAGGAAGAAGTGCCAGATCCAGCCGATGCTGACAGCAGATCAGTACAGGACGACGCGAGCGAACAAAGCGAAGAAGAAGATACCACCGAGGACAATGATGCATCTTCTGATGTGGAAGAGGATGAAGATGAAGGCATGCTAGATGTGGATCTACGATATCCTGTTCGGTATTGGGTGGAGCATGCGAAGAGAGCCCCACCGGACGTCCTCGAGGAGATCGACTTTGACCATTCATTCTGGCGGCAAGGCTCAGATGCTCGCCAAAGATGGTGGAAGACCATAGAGGATGTTCATAACATGACAGATCAGAAAGACGTGTCACCACTCCACGTCGCTGTGATCCTCGAATTCCCAGCCCTAGTCGACCACATTTTAGATCATCAGGGAACGTCTGAAGTTCATGCACAAGACTCGTTAGGATTCCAGCCCCTGTACTACGCATGCGAGAGTGGCTGCGACGAGGTTGTTAATGCGTTACTTGGAGCAGGTGCCGAAGTTGATTTCTCGAGCAGCAATGCTAACCCGACTGCGCTCCACGCTGCATCGTCCAATGGTCACTACGACATCGTCAGCACATTACTCGACCGCGATGCCGACATCAATGCAACAACTCCCGATCAAGGAACGGCGCTCTATGCGGCAGCTGGCAATCTTGAAAACAGCATCGTGAAGCTTTTGTTGGGCCGTAACGCAGACGTCAACGTCATTGGTGGACCTGGTCGACGAGCGCTAAACATTGCCGCGTTTTCAGGCAATACCGAAGCCGTTCGTCTCCTCATCGAGAAGGGCGCCGATGTTGATCCTAATGAGGATTATCTCTATGGATCTGCACTTGGTGCAGCCGCTCGTCGTGGGCATGCCGATGTAGTCCGGCTCCTGTTGTCGCATTCGTGGAGCCCTAACCGTCCAATGAAGACGTATGGAAGCTTTTTGAGTGCTGCTGCTACATACAATCATCTGGAAGTTTTCCAGGTCCTGCTTGAAAAAGAAGAACGGGTTCTTGTGCTCGAACAGGCACTGCAAGCCGCTGCGCAACGAGGCTACGCCCCCATTGTCAAGGCCATCCTGGACAAGGAATCCGAACTGTCGACACTTACTATTCGGTACCAGAGAGCTTTCTCTTTGGCAGCGTTCTATGGTCGGACGGAAGTGCTCAAGCTACTCTATCCAAAGGGTATCGATCAAGCGCAACTGGATGAAGCGCTATACCAGGCCACCGACAACGAGCATGTCGATACTGTGGAGCTGCTTCTAGACTTCGGCGCCGACCCGGACACGGAAGGTCCAACCTACGGGTTTGCATTGGCCGCTAGTGCATACGATGGTACAACCGACATCATGAAAGCTCTCCTCGCTAAGGGTGCAAACGTGAACAAACGCGGCGGAGATTATGGCACATGCCTTCAAGCCGCTGCATGGTACGGCGATGCTGACAGCGTTCAGCTACTACTCGATAACGGGGCTCAACTAAATACTGAGCCCATCGGCTACTATGGCAACGAATTGCAAGCCGCTGTTCACACTGGCAATGAAGAGACGATTCGTCTTCTGATCAAAGAAGGAGCCGACGTAAATGGTTTTGGCGGGCACTTCTCGTATGCCATCATTGCCGCTGTCGAGCAAGGCGATAGCAATGCGACTAGAATTTTGCTCGAACATGGCGCTCACGTCAACGTACGAGGAGGAGAAGATAATTGGCCAGTAATCTCACTGGCGGCGTCTACTCTGCTTACTGAAGATTTGGAGCTGGTCTTGAAGAACGTTGCAGATATCAACGCAGCCTGCGCCAGAGGCACGACAGCCTTGATTAATTGTGCAGATTCATGTGATGCGGATGGTTTGAGATTCCTTATCGACCACGAGGCCGACGTACACATCTCAAGCGAGAAGTACGGCACGGCCCTTCATGCTGCAGCGTATGTCCAACTACTCCTGCTACATAAGAGATACTAATCTGTTCCCAGTGCTGAAGGCGATGAGGACTGTTGTGAGGTTCTACTTGATGCTGGAGCGAACGTCAATGCCGTTGGAGGTCCGTATGGAACACCACTACAAGCCGCTGCATGGGCGGAGGATATGGAAAGCGTCCGCGTTTTGTTAAAGGCTGGTGCCGATATCACCATTACCGAGCCCATATCTGGCGAGTATGGTACAGCACTACAGGCTGCCTGTGCTGCTGGATCTTTCGAAATTGTCCGGGAGTTGTTAAAGCATGGTGCTGCTGTCAATATCCGGCCAGCCAATGGAAGGTTCGGCAACGCACTATCTGCTGCCGCTGCCGGTGGATTTGAAAAGATCGTCAAGCTGCTCATCAAGCACCACGCTGATGTGAACGCCAGCGGTGGCTTACACGGATTCCCCATCCTAGCCGCTGCTCAGTCTGGCGATATAACAGTCGTTCAGCGCTTACTCGACAACGGTGCTAATGCGTCAGCGCTAGGAGGCCTGCTTGGGTCAACTGTAGCTGCTGCAGTTCGTGGAAACGACTTGGATGTGATGCGGTTACTCATAGAACATGGAGCCGATGTGCATGCCAAAGGAGGCAAGTATGGAGATGCTCTCCAAACAGCAGCAATGAAGGCCGATATGACCATCATCGACGAACTGCTTGATCGGGCTCCCGAACTTGTCAACCACCACGCGGGCAAATACCATACTGCTCTTATAGCTGCCTCTTACTTTAGCCGCATTGACGTGGTCGTCAAGCTGCTAGATGCTGGGGCAGACTTCCGGGTTCAAGGGGGGATGTATCGAAGTGCCATCGCCGCGGCTTCCATCAGAGGGAACAAAGCCATCCTTGAGAAATTCCTTGCGATGAAGCCTCCAGACCACTTACTGGACGAAGCTCTCGTCGAAGCCTGTGCCTATCGTCAATCGGCTTGCGTTGACGCTCTGTTGAAGGAAGGTGCTAACGTATACACCCGGCATCCGATTAGAGGATTGGCGACTGAAGCACTTGATGCCCCAGAAGAGGAGGGACTTAACTCAGATTTGGAGGATGATGATGGAGAGGACGACGAAGACTCCGACGAGGAGGATGAAGAAGATGACGAGGATGACGAATGGGAGGCCGATGGTGTCTCCGTGTCGGGAAAGACCGACGAAGGCAGCGTCACCGACCTGGAACTGGAAGAAGAGTTGTCTGAAGAGGTGAAGATACGGAAACTATTGAAAGACGCACAGGACCGCTGCAAACGTTACCCGACGGTGAAGCGCTTCAGAACCGTGAAGCGCCGAGAGGTTCCAGCGAGTCTCAGCGTTGGAATCAACCGCCGTCCTCCTGTACCGCCATTGCCTTCGACGGCGGATCAACGCCCTTCTAGCGTGCACGACTATGCGATGAAGTCCGATTCTGCCTACAGCCAGCACCCTCAAGAGCCTTGGAGTCTGCCTTTCCACCTCAGGCCAGGTAATGTAGAGGCTCCAACTCATACTACCAACGCAAGCTCTCCACCTCCAGTTCCATCTTATGCTGGCTATCCTGCCCCGTTATTTGCTCAAGGCAAAACGCAGTCGCCATCATCAACGCCTGAGCGGATGCGATCACCCATGGAGCACCGACAACGGCAATACTCGGCCTCGTCTCTAGTATCAGAAAGACACAACTCAGCCGGATCGATACCTAGCGTGCCTCAACCTAATAGGAAGGCAAGCGCGGATAACGGACTCAAAAGACAAAGTAAGGCTGTCAACCGCAAGTCAGTCGCCAACTTGGAAGCGCTCAGCCGGTACCATCAACAGCGGCAATCGGCTTACATGCCACCCCTGGATCAATCAATTTCACAGCATGACTATGCTACGCCTAGCCAACAAGTTGTGTCCTCACCACCTCAATACGGAACACCTCCCATGGCGGCTCCGCAAGACAGCTACTTTGGAGCTCCGAACCAATCCTACCCACCGCCGATGCCACAGCGACAGTCGCAGCACTTCGTTCAGCCACAGCAATGGATGTACCAAGGACCACCGCAGCCACCGCAACAGCATTATTCACCCCACACCTCGCCCCCACCACCTCCACATCCGGTGCAGCAATCCTATGTACCCTACCCACACCAAAGTCCAGCCTCATCGACGACCTCGTTTCAGAGTAGCCAGTACACGAACACTGGTAGCCAGCCGGCACCCTGGGACACACCCAACTCGAGTACAAGCACGTTCGGCAATGCGCACGGTCAGGGTGAGGCGCAAGGGAGGAGGTGGGCCAGTGGCGGGTACGATGGGTCGGGGTATGGATGAGGAGTGATTAATGTTTGGGGGTTTGTTTAGGCGATTTAAGGCGTCGTATCGTGTCCGTTGGTACTGGTGGCATAACATCTAGCAGAGGAACTCTAGAGAAGTTCTGGACGATCTCATTGAGGAGATGATGACGAGGAAAGGGAAAGAAGGAAGAGAAGACCGAATCAACGATTATAGGTCTACCCACGCCTGCTTTCAATAAGGGCGTGGTTATTTCAAAGCCATCTCACTACGAGACACGATAACGAATGAACAGACATATTGCTACGGCAAGATGTCCGTAACCTGGAGCTGGGAACATGGCCATTGATAGTTTTTTGCTTGTTATAGGAATGTATCAACTAGCGACCACCTATGCCACCTTGCCGTCTCTAATCAGCCCACTCAAAGTCTCATTCGCGACTGTGTATGCCGCAAACTCATCCTCGTACTTGGCCACCAATAAATCGCTGACCATGCGCGCAAACACGACCTCACCCCATGGGTTCAGATGTGTCCGATCCATCCCGGTTGTGCCATTCTCACCCCAGTTGTAGGTATCTGCCCCTTTCTGACCAATCGCGTTCACGTAGGCGGTCGACGCCTTGTTAAGATCGATGACGTGCAAGTCGTTGGACTGAGCTACATCTAGTGTGATTGCGGTTTCGTTGGACAGGTTCTCGATGACGCGTTTTGTTGTGGTGTTGAATGTGCGGCGCGTTAGGGGAGTTACGAGGATGGGCGTGGCACCTGCTTGTTCGACTTCGGAAGCAAAGGTCGCGAGGTTATTGCGGTAGTCTGTTAGGGAGACTCCGGAGGTGGGTTTTTGGTCATTGTGGCCGAACTATCGTGGTGTCAATTATGCATTCTCCACCTTTCTTCTTATACTGGCATACCTGAATCGTCACGTAGACGTTGTAGTCCTCCTTGTATGTGCCGATGTCTTTGGTGACGCTGGCCAAATCGCCGCCGGCACGGAAGGATCGCGTTGTGGCGCCGCTGTGCCCGTAGTTGTGCCCTGATGAGCCAGCCGCAACAGTTTTGGAAAGAAACTCGTCACCCCATCCGCCGTTGGTTGCTGTTGTTGAGTCGCCGGCCAGCAGCCAATATATGGGCTTCTCGACTTGCCTGGAGATGACCACCGGTGCTGCAAGAGCAAGGGGAAGGAGAGAGAAAGGTGTTACGCGCATGATGAATGTTTGCGATTGATTTTGGGTGACCTTGAAATGAGCCCTATAAAGTGAGCTTGAACTGGTACATAAGTACGTTGTTAGCAGGGCGACAGCTATCCATGCTCAGCCATGAAGCCGGCGGAATGGATGACATAGATCTTCCAAATTTGCGTTACGATATTGCATCTTCGCTTTGCCTGAAGCAGCTCTACAAGCGCTCGTGATGCGCGGAAGGAATTCCAGAAGCCGGGTGGTGGTTGTAGATCCCCGTGAAGCTGGAGTAGATGGGGAGGGAGTTGCGGGGTGCGCCGCTAATCGTCAGGCACCTCGCGGTAATGTGGCCCGAGGACGTTCGTAGCGTCATGGGCAGAACATCCTCAAACTCCATACACTGATGTCGCATGGTGTAACTAGCAGTGCAAGATTATCACATACTATTGTATAGCGGTTAAACCTTCGATAGCCGGCCAGGCAGAAAGTCTCGAAAGTGGCCTTGATCGATGCAAGGCATCCACGCTTTCAAAAGCTGTGTGGAACAACGATTCAAGATGGAGACGAGAATAGGAAAACAGTCGGTAATTTGGATACACCAACTGCAGGAACTCCAGCTGTGCGAGGAAACGCACACAGGTTTGTTCCAAGTCCCACCGGCACGGATGCAAATGCTACACCACCTCCGATCAAGTCCGACCTGCTAGGCGGCAGCGCAATTCAAAGATTTGCGGGTGCCGCCAGGAAGACTACTCTCTATAATGTCTTTTGAATCAAACACGATGCCTCTCGAAAACCAAATGGGCGCCGCTGTACAAGCTTTGCCTGGGCTTTTCTCGTCCATCCTCCCGCCTGCACATCTTCTAGCTTACTCCACACTGCTTGGGACCGAGCTGTATCAAAGTTTCGTAATGACCAAGGTCGCTTATCAAGCTCTCCCCAGATCAGCTTTTACGACTTTGCAAAAACGTGTCTTTCCGATATACTTCCAAAGCCAATCAATCCTTCTGCTCATCGTTGCGGCGACATTTCCGCCTCATGGGCCGATTTCGATATTCCAAAAGAGAGGAGATTGGATAGCTTTCGCCATTGCTGGGGTCACTGCAGGGTTCAATTTGGTCGTTTTTGGCCCCAGGACACAAGCTTTGATGATTGAAAGGGTCCACCAATGTAGGCATTACAGCGCGCTCAAATCAACATTTGATGGCTGATGCATGAACTAGCAACTCGTGACAACAAAGCACAGCTCAAGGGAACCATGAGCGACGATATGAAGAGTCTCAATCGAGCTTTCTCTAGGACTCATGCAATGAGCATACATCTGAACCTCATCGCGATTGGAGCGACGATTTGGTACGGGCTGCGTTTGGCGTCAAATTTACATTTCGAAACTGGTTGAGTTTGGATGACAGTGGAACTCCCCAGTAGTTTCAAGGTTCAGGATGGTCAGGTAGTGAGCTCTGGGAATGTTTAAATAACTCGGAAATGGTATAGAAGTTGGAAAGGTTGTGGATCGAGAAGGGTTAGTGTTATATCGAGCAGTTGTTCAGTATGAATGGTTTCGCATGATGCAGTGCGACGATTGTGTTAGTTTCATGGTTACTCATCTGGCCAACGGAATCCCACCTAGGTAATCTAGCGCTGATGAGTCATCCAAGGCGCCCAGTACTACCGGCGGCCGGATGTTAGTATTCGTCCCGTCCCGTGTTCGGTATGACACTCGCACTCCTTTCGCACCTGCATCGATCCTGCGCCATCGCATCGGATGGAAGACACTGAACAACCCTCCGCTGCAAGAGCGGGTACATCGCGAACTACTCAAGCGTGTCAGCGATGTCGTAATCTAAAGACGCGATGTTTGCCAAGCGCCCAAATTGGACTATGCCAAAGGTGTGCTCCATCCAATCAGCGTCGTGGTAGCCCAATGGTGCTCCCAGCCGTCGCTCCACATGATACCAATCTGGCTATTCTGAAAGTGCTAACCACCCACAAGATGCTTTTCTGCCGGCAAAGAGTGTACTTGGGCCGAAGCGCCACGAAGGACAAGGAAGCTGCGGGCACCCTCGTAAGTCGTTGTCTATGCCTAATTGGTCTTTTTGACTTATAATGTTGGTAGCCGAATCGCGCAGGTCGAACAAAAGATCGATGGGCTCGTTGCTAAACTCGTCCACGCGGCTGCTGAGACTGAACTCACGACCGATTCTGCGAGTGCATCACAGCCGACTCCTAGAGAAACCAGAGCAGAGACGTGGCAGAAACGGGGAGTAATCAACGTTACACCCGGAAGCTGGATACCGACACCATCTTTCGAGACCAACACCTTGCAACATGAGAACAGCACCGAGGCCGCGTCAGAAAGTGCTGAAGTCGATCGACAGTACCTCGAAAGTCTTCGCAGCATACACAGATACAGTGATCGTGAAGATGCTCCTCCGGCTCCTGAGGGCTTTTTTAGGCCGTCAAGACGCCCCGAAGCACCCATTGAACACGAAATTGTTCAACAAATGCTATGTTCAGGTGAAGCTGACGTACTGTTGAACGAGTATCGTAACATATCGGCAACGTTCCCTTTCGTAATGCTACCTCCGCAGATCACTGCTAAACAGTTGCACGAGCACAGACCTATGCTCTTACTGGCTGTCATTCTGGTATCATCATGGAAAGAACACACACGCCAGATGCAGCTTGATGGTGTCTTTCGCACAGAACTTGCTCATCGAACGATTATCCAACCCCGCAGGACACTGGGCCTAGTTCAAAGTGTATTGGTCTACTTGTCATGGTATGCCAGTGCTCACACTCCGTCATAAGATGCTAATCGGTCTAGGTATCACTTCGTTTTTAGCCACAAAACACAGCAGATATTCTTCTTACACAACCTCGTCACAGGACTGGCGCTCGATATTGGTCTGCATCAAGACTTCCAACCCATTGGCTTTCCAATGCCGCAGCGGCCTAAAGCTCCACCGCCACCACCTGGAGAGTTGCGCGAGAGACATCGTGCTTTTCTGGGTTGCTATTACCTTTCTTCTATGTACGTAGCCGCAGTGATACCTTCTTTGATCCTATGTTGACTTGAAGCAGGGTCGCTACAGGCTTACAGAAGCCAAACCTGTTAAAACATAACTCTATCATGTCAGAATGGGCGCAAAGCTTGAAACAGAATCGAGAGTACGAGACGGACGAGACTATCAATCTACTCATATCTTTACGGCAGATCGATGACCAAGTACAAGATGCGCTCTTCACGGCCGATGGTTCGCAGCTCCCAATTTCCGATGGGCGAGCATTGATGCATGTTCGATTTATAGATGCACAACTCGATACATGGAAAAGAGAGTGCGATGGTGTTGCATCACAAAGACTACTCGAACTTTCATTCTCGTACGCTAAGATGCAACTGCATAGCGTAGCCCTTCGCTCGTCGCCCTCAGAGTTACCGGCGTCGGTACGTTCATCGCAGATCAACAGCTTGCTCTCGTCACTTGAGGCCGGTAAACGATTCTTGGATACACTCCTTTCGTTTCCAGCTCAAGAGTATCACCTGATATCGTTCTCGGAATGGATGCGTTTGCCCGCGGTCATTATGACGGTCGCCAGACTATGCATCCCCTCTGAACAACATGCCACCATCGGATGGGACACTCAAGCCGCGCAAGACAGGGTCCGCCTAGATCTCTGCCTTGAGTCAATCTGCTATCGAATGTCAACCTTAACGGCCTTTGATAAGACAAAGCGGCCTGAGACTGACTTCTGGCACGCTATGCAAATGATCAATGATCTGACGAAGAATTGGTACATTCGCAAGATCCGACCGGAGCGACCTAGCCAGACACCATCAATACCTACAACAGGCGACTCGACTGAGCACAGTGTCAGCGAAGGCTCATGCCCTATCACTGGCGCACCAAGAGTGCATCCAACCCACCATGCGAGCGACCGATACAACCACTTAGCTGACACCAACTATATGGATGAGTTCAACATGGAAATGCCTCCCGAGACTGAGGCCAACGGCGACCCTTTTGCGCTTATGAGAAGTGCCGATTTCGACATGGGGCAGTTCTTCGATATGGCAGGGAGCATCTGGGGGGAGGACAGCTACAACAGCTATGCTGGCATGTCGTTTGGAGGTGGTGCTCAGTTCTGATCCTCGGGCTTGAATCATCGACAGTGTGGCACAAGCAGTCATGCGCAAATAGCTACAGCACCTTGAAGCTATGCGAGACGTTGGCTCTCGCGGATGCAACACTGGCATCGCAGATCGTCTACCGACGAGCTCGTGGGCACGTCTCGAGGCCTCGTTCCAAGGATGTGTAGCGCGATTGCTGATCCTGCGTTCTTTGTACAAAAGAGATGTATCTTTTGTCCGCTGTATTGCAGCCATTAACGCCGGAAGTGTATTCATGC
This sequence comes from Alternaria postmessia, assembly GCF_024291825.1. NCBI lineage: Eukaryota > Fungi > Ascomycota > Dothideomycetes > Pleosporales > Pleosporaceae > Alternaria > Alternaria postmessia. The sequence goes on from NW_026260092.1 coordinate 160,984, forward strand.
TCATATCTCGTCCAGAGCAAATCGGCTTCAACCACGCTCAACCTCTTTAGGTACGTTTCAGTGCCGAATATACCTGGAAAGAGATGAAACGAACAAGTGACAATTTTCTTCGCCAGACACAGAAACAAAGCATCGCGTACTTCCGCTTACCGCTAATTCATACCTTCCTTTCTGACACTAATCCGCCAACCCGGCGCCGTCCAATACCAGTCCCAAGTTACCACCTACACTGCACCCCGCAATCCAGGTGTCAGTTTCAGATGCCACGAGCACGCCACGCGTGGTTTGGAAACTTGTGCTAGTCCTTTACGGGCCGCGAGATGGTGGTGTCGCTTGGAAAAATGTGATTGGCTGTAAACGTAAAATTGTTGACGCTTGCACTGCTGGGCGAGTCGGCGATCGCTAACCGGTTTGCACGTGCAGGGGCCAGCCCGGAAATTCGTCGCATGTGTGACATCAGCTGGACCCTGCATTCACGCCTTGAAATTTAGGACGTTGACGCGTTTGGGGTGTATTCGCTATAACAGGTCGAAGATATATCTTGTGTGACGTACTCGCAGTTGTTGCAATTTGCAAGAGTGTTAATACTCGCAAGACCCTTTGCCTTTTTCTTGCAAATCACTATACTTGCATCCATCTACACAAGATTTTCATCTTCCACACCCACTCGATTCGCATATTACCATGAAAGCCTTCAAGAGCTTCGTCAACAAGCGTCGGCAGAGTTTCCAAAACCGCGGCAAAAAAGAGAATGATCCGGCACCGGCACCGGCACCTGCCAATGCCAACGCCAACACCGAGAATGAGAAGCGCGCAGCCGCTCCGGAAGCCAACGCTGAACAGCAACAAGTAATGGCTGAAGCCGCACCTGGCACTCTTCAGTTGGCGCTGCAGAACAAGTCCAATTCCAGCACCGTATACGCGTACATTACCGGCCTTGCTCTGGAACGGAACAACACCCCCCTCTTTGTGAAAGCAGACGGCCAGTCCATCTACTATCCAACAGCGCCCAAGGATATCCAGCAACCACTCCAGGCCGACGTCGCTATTCCACTTGGGGCTCCTGGCAACACTGTCAACGTCAGGATCCCAAAGATTGCCGGCGGTCGTATCTGGTTCAGCATTGGTGCAAAGCTTACTTTCCTCCTCAACCCAGGTCCTGCAGTTGTAGAGCCCAGTGTCACCAACCCCAGCGACCCTAACTTCAATATCAACTGGTCTTTCTGCGAGTTCACTTACAACGACGCGCAACTGTTCGCGAATATCAGCTATGTCGACTTTGTCAGCATTCCTGTTGGGCTTAGCTTGACCAACACCCAAGGCAAGACCCAAACAGTGCCAGGCATGGGTGCTGATGGAATGCGGAGAGTCATTGAAGAGTTGCGTGCGCAAGCCAAGCGCGACGGTCGACCTTGGGATAAACTGATCTATGAGCACAACGGACAGCCATTGCGAGTGCTGAGTCCGAACAACCTTCTCGTCGGAAACGCCGATGCATGGGGTAACTACTGGGACGGCTACATCCAGGCGGTATGGAACAAGTACCGTAATGAAGACATGATCATCAACACCCAAGCGGCAGCTGGCAACCTCAAGGGCCGTATCCAAGGCAATGAGCTCCAACTTGGCCAAGCAGGAAACTTTGCTGCTCCTTCAGCTAGGGACATCTTTACCTGTAGCACTGGGCCATTCGCGACTGGATCGAACCAAGCGCGCAATGCAGTTATTCCTCGCCTCGCTGCTGCATTCAACCGTAGCATCTTGCTGAATACACCCGGTGACCAGTTTCCGAATGGCAGCAACCCAGGCCAGTACTACAAGGATCCGACAACTAACCACTACTCGCGCATCGTTCACCAGGTCCAGAAGGATGGTCGTGGCTATGCTTTCCCATACGATGACGTTGTTCCGGATGGTGGTCAGGATGTTGCTGGCACAATCTTCGACGGCAGCCCGAAACTGTTCACTATCGCTGTCGGTGGCCAGTGAGCGCACATCTTTGGTTCGAAGTGTGATGGATTGGTGATGTATTTACGATGTCATGAGTACATATTCTCTATGCTTCTGTATATGCTTGTTCATAGACTTTGGATGACGTGGGGATTTGAGAGATGAAGGGAGGGTATATAGTTGGCTTCTGGTATATATTTGATGATTAATGGATTTTGCATACTTGCTCTGATATTTCTTTTCATGAGTCGTTGCTTTTAGTGATCACTAGGTAGTGTGCACGTCCCGAGGTCTGCCGTGCCTGTCACATGCCAACAAGTGGCTAGCGCTTACGTCACTGGTCTGGTCATTTTAGGGGCAAGTTAGTCCTGCCAGCTGGCTAGTTCTTCACCTACGCACATAGCGTAAATGCGCGACAGGCCAGATAGAAGTAATCGTTTCATATCGGATTTCTCGAATACCAGTTACCTTGGACTAATGAACGCCAAGTTCGAGCGGGAAATGACGTCACCAAGATCGCCAGACAGCCTACGCGTCGTGTCGACAAAACACATCTTTCCAGCCGCAGACTTCGACTTTCGTACCTCTAGGCCTTGACTGCTTGGGTTTTTACAATTACACGTTTTTAGCTCCAATTCGTCCCGTTCCTTACTCTACAACCTGAACCAATATTTCTTCTCTTCACCGAATATTGGGTTTTATGACTGAAGACCTTCAACTTGCAATAGCACATCAATGAGAACCGCCCCAAGCCACTCTATCATCAAAGTACTATGAACAGAATCAAAGCTGATGCTCTGAGTTCCCGGTTTGATCACTGTATGATGGGAGAGTCCTCCTTGTGAAGAGACCAGGTTGAGCATCAAAGGCCGTGCGGGCGCGTTTGACAAGTATCCATCCAAGAAGGCTACCATTTGCACCTTATTTCTTGTCTCCTTCATCGATTTCCTACAACAAGTATTGTTCTTGCTCGGATGTACCTTTCTTGGCCGGCTTGCTGCGTTCACCATCAACTATGGGGGCGCTGCTCCAATCGGTCTAGTAGAAGACATTCTCTAGCTCGAACAGTTGACGTTATGGATATTTAATACCTTTCAGAAGCACTGACAGTATAGAATACACCCGTGGTTGACCCGATAGAGTACGTCTCATCCCACATCGTCCTTGCGACAAAGCACCATGAGTAGGGTCGCATTCACTACAGATGCGTCACGCACACACCACAACACGCGAACGGTCAGATGGTCTCCCATCACGACAACAAACGACTCTCTGATACTCTTTTGCTGCACCTACACGCCCCGACTGGTCATCTTCCCGATTTCCGCCCTTCCAACCTCCGCGAACACGTTGGAATTGCGACCCTAACGAGGACGCATATACTTCGACCGCATCATGAGCTCAGCATCATCCGGAGCTGAAGGACCACAGACACCTGAAGATGTGGCAAGAGATCAACCGGAGCCAGAGATTGATGAACTGGGTCGCGTCAGGGTTGCGAACAAGTACGCCACGATTATTACATCCAGACAGGCATACGGCCAACTCTTGTCGCCGGGACAGAGAAGCCGCATGGAATTGTGGGTCGAGCGTCTGCCCTACGACTGGCACTTTGAGGACGCGAACACAGCTTGCCTGATTGCAGTCACAGTGTATAAAGACTGGCTAGATTGGTCAGAGTCGAAAGCATTCTCCTGGCTCGACAAGCTCACCAAGTTTGAGCGCCGCTTTAGAATTGCTGGGGTTGCGTATCACAAGATTCCGTATGCGCTGCGACATGCCTCAACTGTTACTAATAGCTACCGAATAAACCCTGTCATCTTAGTACGTCTGAGTCAAATCTTCGAGACCGATCGTCCACGTGCTCAGCAATCATTCTTCCGCCCGTGGATTGAAATTTCCAATGCTGCCAAGGAAGTGTTGGTCGCTCCGACATTGATGGAAGCGACAATCTGGCCGCCAAGCATAGCCGTGAAGGAGGCTTGTTTCGGAGATGGATACAAACCTTCCCAGAGATTGAGTTGGGCACGGTACAATCTCAGTCTGAATTCACGGAAGGTTTCGTTGATGCTGTTTCCGGAGATGAGAATATTGTGGAGTATAGATACTCGAATGCGTTGGCGGAAGCGATGTGAGTCTAGCGCTCAGCACTACAGCGTGAGTTTGGAGGAAGGACTAATGATACAGCAACTCATTCAGCCCACAAGACTGTGTGAGTTGCTATTAAATTCATATCATGTCTGCGTTCCTAGTCCTATAAAGTTTACTATCTCCAGCCTGCGATCGACATTTGCGATAAATTTAGAGGGACATTAGGCGATGAACAAGGCAAGCAAGTACACAGTGTCAATGACGTGCACATTGTTGTTGATGAATTTGCATAACGCTCGTTGTCGCAAGATCATAAGTCGCGTTGATGCGCAATCTCTCTTCGTTGTTCCTAGAACTGCGCAACCGAAAACACCCAATAAGGTCTTCGACCCGATCCGTATTGTAACGAGGAATTGACTGGAAACTACCATCATGTGTCGGCAATGTACGACTATAGATCCGGGTTCAGAGGAGTCATGCTCAATAACCTTTCGCGTCCGCATCCGGGAGGTTTTGGACCGTATCGATCATCTCTTACGGAGTTGCAACAATCTTGAAGGCCGGTATAGAGAGGCAGGTATCGTTTTTCACAAAACTGAACGCGCATGTCGCCTTGCATGCGAACGGAACACCGAGTGGGCAATTCTTTACGCCAACCTCGAAAAGGCTTTTCTTATTGACAGCTACGAAGATATCTTTGCTCCTCTCAAGGACATGGTAACGCGTCTCATAGAACTTCGCATAAAAGTGCAGCATGTTCCATCGGCTGCTACGGCGGGCGAGCTCATGGTTGCGTTTTGGCATGACTTGGCTCCTCCGACCGATGCTCTGATAACGGAGTTTGAGACGTTCAAACAGTACATCAGTAAACTCCAGTCGGACGCTTATACCCTACGGTTGTTCAACAAGAAGTATTTTCAGGTGAATGATCTGGGCGTTCATAACGCTTGGTATGATCCAGTGGTGGATATGATCAACAACAAACGAACTGTACGGAGTCGTGTTGGTGAATTCACGCTGTTTGCTGACTGGGTTCGCAGCCTACCAGAGGCGCAGCGCGCCCTGGAGGTCCAAGCTGGGCATGATGGATTTAATCCTTCTGGGACTCTATTTGAAGACAGGCTGTTTGCTTGTTCGATGGACTTAATCTGGCGTATGAATGAGAGGTTCATACTTGATCGTCATCAGCCCAGTCGTGGTCTGCAGCACGGAGGAACTTGAGTTTTCTTTGGATAGATTTGGTAGCATCTATGCAAACACAATGATGAAGTTGGGACATACGATTGCAAAATGAAAGAAGATTTCGAGTATTCAGTCTGGACTGCTGCTTTATTGCGTATCATGTCTTAGTTGGTATCGTGATTGGTCGGATCATAGGTCACCTCGAGACCTTGTTCAGGGGCATGCCCACTCTCCATCTTCCAGTATCCGGAGAATGTAGCCATGAAGTCCGGGTGTACGTAGCCCAAATCTTTGGCTTTGACATTATACTGAATAGGATGATGGATGCCAAAGTAAATCCTAGAAGCTACTGATAACGGCTTTTCACTATTGTTAACAATCGCGATAGGATATTTCTGGAGTTCTATCTCCCCAGGAACTAAACATGGATTATAGCCGTACGAGTAAGCGATTGCATGTTCGTCTGGCCTCACACCTGGCTTTGTAGTGGCGCGATTGCCATAGGTGAAAACCGGACTACGAAAGTTAGCCAGTGTATAGACGAGAACAATTTCGATACTTACACAGCATAACAGAATTCTCTTTTGCGTTTCACGACGATGAATCGTCTTACTTGAGCGCGTACTAATTCGCCGTGTTTTACTCGGGTGAGAAGGGACAGGTCGGTATTGTAGTCAGTCACAGCATTTGAGCCAGCTGCTTCGGCGAAAAGAATTGCGAACATCTTGAGCAACAGTCAGTACAAGATTCATAGTCTGGCTTAGATATACTCACTCTTCCTTCGATGAAGTAATCGCGGTGCCTGACCTGGAAGCCTTTTCACTCGTCAGTGTTCGCATTTCAATGATGCAAGTACTATATTTACTTGTATCCAGTGGTTCGTGAGACATGGGATTGCTCGTATTGTAGGAACCCATAACTGTTTTTCCCTCTCTACTGAATAAATTGGCTGACCCTGCTGAATGCGCGCCGATGTAACCAGAGTCGTTGCGGGCACGAGTATCGGGAGACAGCGGTTGTTCGGGCAGCCAGTCGAAGAATACCCAACCCTGTCCTAAATGATGATGAGCTGATGTACATGCTGGTGGAGGCGCACTAACCTTCTACATAATGAGTCCGATACCAAAGTTTGTTTGACCCATCCCACCATGTATAGAAATATCTTTGGTATTCAGCGTTCCAGGTTGGTTGTTGTGCATGTATCGCATGTTCTTCAGGGCGCACGCGGGCGCAATGCGAGCAAGAGAAGCCTGCGTGGTAGCAAATACTCGCAACGACTTCTTCAGACGCCGGACGCCCCAAAGGCTCCCTTGCAGTCATTGGTATGACTATGTCCAGGAGGAATGAAAGCTTGGGCTGAACTTTTGCGGATCGGAGCAATTCATGGAGTACATCCATAACACCAGAATAGCCATCCTCTTCGAGATCATCATACTCCGTCAAGCCGCTTAACCGCAACAAAATTTCCACAAATACACAACCCAATGAGAAGATATCTGCGGCGAAATTCCTCTTGTCGTGTTCAAGCACCTCAGGGGCACAATACCTCCGTGTCAAAGACTCGGGCCTGCCCTCTGTGGTACACTGTCCATCCGCTTTGGTATCTTTAGAAGCGCCAAAGTCCGTGTAAATAACGACACCTTGGTGAATCAATATGTTCACTGGTTTTATGTCTTTGTGTCGAATACCCTTTTTATGCATGTACGATAATCCACTCGATAAACACCCAAATGCTCTTTCAAGAGTTTCATTCATCCCCTTTAGATCATCGTTGTCTGTTGCAGAACCTTCGGCTGCATCGGCGTACTGATCAAGAAAACTCTGCAAATCTCCTTGGTCTGCAGCAGGGCGCAGGATTAAGCCGCCTGAGCGGGGCGCTGTGTATGTCGCAAACAGCTCGATGACATGGCGATGGAACTGCAGATTCCGAATGATTGCAACCTCGTTGCGATATAGCTGTTCAGATTTTTCTCGATTTTTAGCCTTGAGACGAGGGAAATTGATGACTTTCTTCGCATATGTCTCTTTTGTTCTTTTGTCTTGCACCTTTTCTACGACCGCACTCCAACCTTTGCCTAGCACCTTTTTGTGCTCAAATGGAAGATGCTTCTCGTCGCTAATTATGTAGTCACCATCCTGCTCGATGAGCATATCATCGCTCGAACAAGTGTTGAGGGGTTCTGAGGATATTGCGGTACCGGCAAAAACATCATACTCCACCTCCATCATAGAAATGGTGAAAATCCGAACTACAGCATAGCTTTGAAGTCAGTGTTGAAACGACATAACGTTGATGCGGCGGGCTACATAGCTCTTTCCTGATAAGTTGGGGAAAGGTACTTACCATAAGGTTCGTTACCGCGCAAGTTCGTTCCTACGACAACTTACCATGGTTTGTAGCTCGTTATGTCACACGAAAAGCGACCGTATGCGTGTTCTGGCTTTGTGATTGAATTAAAAAATGTGTTCAACGCGGAAGGTGCGGGAGTTATGGAGGTAGGCTGAGTTCAAAGCGGGGCGAAACACCGGTGAGAGCTGGCGGTGCATATAGTGGCGCTTCTCGGTCATGTTATGATTGGCGCTCATCCGTGAGTCTTCATGCCTCGGTCTCTAGTACCTTAGTATGAGAACTCAGCCGCTGGAGAGAGCGCACATAGAATATCTGTACCGAAACTTCCTAGCTCCGTAGAAAGCTGTACTTCATAGCTGAGCGCCTGAACGCAATATTGGATCAAAGAAAGAACCTTGGAAGCTTGTCTTCTCCGAGATGATTCTGCGTGCGATCTCATCAATAAGCCAAGCAGCTGCACTACCGCAACACCACTAGTTCACCCTTTGCTCTGATCCACCTAAGAAGGGGGCGTCGTTGTCAGCAGCACGTTGCCTTTGGTGGAGGACTACTTCCAGAACGCGGTTGCTCTGTACTGCGCACACTCATGAGAAGCGGCTCTGGTCATCTAGGATTAAACTTCAAAGTTTAGACATTGAGAGGTTGCGTTGCACTCACAAATCGACAAGTGGCGAGGTGAACGTGATTTCTGATTACATACAATTTGATTGCGCGTGACAGGAAATGAGATGAAAACAATCTCAGCAGCATCGTGATAGGATATACTCAAAGAAATAGCGTAATATGCAAAGCGGCCGTAACGTATTGGGAGGAAAAATAGAGAAGCAAGGATCTGGAGGATATCATGTGTTGTAAAAGACTGGGTAAGAGTTGCCTGGCGTGGGTGTATTGGAATCGTCGTTGTCGTTATCGTTGCCGCCGCCTATGTCTTGCACATCCTGCATAGTACCGATCTGGTGCTCCATCGCCCAGTAGCCGAGGAAGTTGGCGAGGTAGTCGGGGTGAACGTAGCCTAGATCCTTTACTTTCACGTTATATTGTATGGGATGTTGTATTCCAAAAAAGATCCGAGAAGCGGTAGAAAGGACTTGATCCTGCTGGCTCATGACTATGCAGATAGGTTCCTTCTCAAGCTCTGCTTCGCCGGGTAGGAGCAGGGGTTGGTACCCGTACGAGAACGCTATAGCATGCTCACTGGGTACAACGCCAGGCTTCTTGGTCCCTTGATTATTATAGGTAAAGATAGGGCTATACAGTATTAGTAATGTGTCTTAGATTCTTTGGTTGTGTTACTTACACGGAGTAGGCAAACCCTTGCCTCGTCCTAACGACGATGAAGCGCCGTATCTGACTATGCACATACTCTCCGTACTTGACTAGGGAGATAGAGTCATTGTATCTTGTTACAGTCGTTCCAGCCCCTTCGCTGAAGAGAACAGAGAAGACCTGCATATCATTAGTGTCAGCTCAAATGCAAGGCTGTGGAAGACATACCTTTCCAGGCTGAAAAAAGCTTCTATCCCTCACAAAGAAAGCTGCAAAAGGTTAACCAGGTGTGCGATAAAATGATCAGGTACACCTGCATGAATCCAGATGCTCATAATGGCTGTTCGGTGTTGGTTGGGAGTGATTGTAAGTGCCTTGTATAGCTTGACCTGTGCCTCTCTGGAAAGCTGAGCCTGCTTGAGCCGCACCATTAGATACCGAATCCACGCGATTACGCTCCAGTGGGTCCCAATCGAAGAAAACCCAGCCCTGTCCTGTACTGTTTTAGCAAGGTGTTGGATGATAACAGGCGTCCGGAAATAATACCGTCTACGAAATGCAACCAGTAATAACGCTGATGCCCCTCATCCCATTGTTTGCGCAGATACCTTGCATATTTCACGTTCCACTCTGGTTGCGGTGTTTGCGACATGTCTGAGGCGGGTACAGCATAATATCCGTGGACCTGTTGCGACACAGCGTGCTGACATGCCATCTAGCGAATACTTATGCGCAAATGACGAATCGCTGGCGAGCAGAGCCGCATCGCATATTAACTGTTTAGAGCGCGGAGTGTGCCTATACTATCAGCCATGTTGCCGATGCAGCATGCTGTCACGCATCTACGTGTTGATGTATGATGCGTGATGGTGGGCATCGATTGATAGCGGGGCCCGCATGGGACCGTCCAGAGCTGCGGGCGGTTCACCTAGCCTGATTGATCATTGGCTCGACGCGTAATCCTTGACGCCGCCGTTTCCGCGCATGGTCACCAGCGGGTAATGGGCTGCTCGGTGGCTTATAGCAGAATTAGTGGCGCCATGACCTAGGGGTATTATCGATCTGGGGCTTGCCCGATTGCATGTCTCGCCGCCCTGTGCCATAATTTGCTATTATGCGGCTCGGTCGCCCCCTAAGCTCTTTCCTCCGAAGGCATGCATTGCACGGCATCCCAGTTCCACCTCAAAACATGAGTTGTGCATCCAAATGCCTTCTCGACGAACAGAAGCCTTCGGAGCAGAGCAGGCATCTACTGGGCTGAGAGCGAGCAAAGAGATCGGTGGGAAAGGAAGCAAAGGCTTATCTTGAATGCAAGACACTGACGTTTGAGCAGCGAAACGGGTTCAGGATGGAGTGCTATACGTGTGGAGAGTCTTTCCAGGGCTCCGCAATTCACTTGCACGGTCAAGTACGACAGTGGCAACGCTCTCACATCGAACGGCAAACAACCAGCGCAAGAACAACCTATCTAAGCTCCCTAGCTTCGATGTAGAACCACGATTGCGCCCTGTAGATGTAGCTCCTGAAGTTCGTCTACTGCCTCCCCCACCACCTCCACCATTCATACCCTATAAACCAACATCAGGTGATGAACCACATAGCTTCCATCACGCTTTCCCGCCAGTTCCAAATCGCAAGCTCGAAGAAATGGAAACGCGCTTTGAGGAACTGCAAGACGAGAAAGAAGATTTGACAGGTACTCGGTTTCGGCTACAGCGGGACAGGAGAAAGGCTTCTCACCTTATCCGGGAGAAGACTGACGAAACAATGGGATCCGCTCTCAGCCAATTGCAAAGATTCTTAAAGAAGGAGGGCATCACGTTGCCTCAGGCCATACAAGAAGAGTTCGAGCAAATTAACACTTTGAGAGACCAGCTTGGCCTACGCGAAGCAGAATACGATGATGCCGAACAGCAGTATAACGACCAGGAAGTCAAGTTCATCCAGAGATTATCGATGTTTGTCAATGATTTGCTGGATGATCTCCCTCGCCCACTTCCTACAAGTAGCCCAGATGTTTTGGAGTCACAGACCAGTGGCGCAGCCGAGCTCACTTCCGAAAACCTGGATGACTGGACGGTCCTCGCTGCAAGAACCGAAGACGACTATGCAAATCCAGTAACACAAACACCGACGACAACATATACGTCTGTTGCAGCGTCGAATGGATCCACACTATTGACAGATTCAGCCACCTCTGCTACAAGCACTCAAAGACAATCTGCGCCGGCGCAGGACAAAGTCAATGTACAGAATGCTTCACGGTTTGGAAAGCGATCACGGTTAACAGTTCATCCGAGAATCCATGTGTGGCAGCTCGATATGATTTCTGTGTCTCCTCTACAAAAGGCGCATTTACCATACCAACCTCCATCGACTAAGCTATACGAAACTTCTTGGTGGGAGGGGGTTGGACAAACTTGCGACCTGATAAGCTTCACCGGCGCACAATTCTATATGGACCACTCGACAGCTTTGGAGAACAGCGCTAGCGGTCGCAGCATGGTATCTGAGTTGGAAGATATCCACTACAGCATTGTCAATGAGCAAAAGCTTCTTCCAAGGAAACCAAGTTCGAAGAGGAGTATATCAGAGGGAGAGTGGGCTTCTGATAACTCAGCATACCCTCAGGCCGTTCCTCGTCGAGCGTCCAAGCCTACAGGTGATGTAACGCCCAAATTGAGACGCAGCCAAACTGGGTCGACTGACTTTGAGACTACCCAATCACCTAGCCCTAACCGGAAACCGCTTGATAGGCACACAAGCAGAAAATCCGTGAATTCACACAGCATTGTTTGTCGATCTCCCCAGACAGACCTGCATGGAGACCAACGGCAGAGACGTCATACAACTGGAGTCAGTGTGCGTGCTGTACCTGGAATGGAACCAAAGGGTTTGAGGATGTTGAACTGTACTACACATTCCAGGCACTACTTGGATCCATTTTTGCTTTCCAGTAGAGAGTCGATTACCCCCAGGAAGGGAGAATTCATTTCCGTACTTAGAGACCTATATACGCACATTCCCTGATTACAAGAGAACTTGTTCATATGGAGTTTGACGACCCAGGATCCAACCCAGGCCAAGGTCACACTATGGAGTACTGCTTCCTCCACAGTTTTCTCCACTCAAAGCTCGGGATTCCTGGCTGTGAGATTACTCAACGACACGCAACATGATTTATACTTTTACATTGTCCTTTGCTATTTCTCCGCATACGCTTGGAATGAATGGGTCTTCCTACCCCAGTTGATTTCTATACGGACTTCTGAGCTGGTAAATCGGCACCCTACCAAAGTACAAACCTGACAGAACAACTATCCTGACAGAGCGCCTAGCCAGCCCATTCCACGGAACGCTTTCCGAGTGGCGAGTGCCGAGTTACAACACGATGGTTCTAGGGTCTTTAGACACGACCAGATTTACCTGTTGGTATATAACAAAAACCAAAAGGTGGTTTCCATTGGATAAGGGGTACAGATGGGGATTGGAGTACCTCTTCCTCACCTGATAGCAGGTTCATTTGATTTGATCCATACCCTTGACGATGTACGGTCCATGTACAATGTTCATTGGATACACATTCCATTCAAGGGCTCTACCGTGTTCGAATACAAACGTTTCACACTCCGGTCGTCTTAGCACTTTAGTGGCTGTTGGCTAAACTTTATTCGCATAACCTGTCTTCATCTGATTGGCTGTCTTGGACAGAGCTGAACAGATCCTCGACAGCGCTCGAAACCTGTTGAATTAGGAAAATCATGCGAATGGTCGTAACAGAGACGCATTGGCGTTACATTAGCTGCAGTTATCAGAAGCACCGGGGTCAACAACGCGATATCGAAAAAGCATTGGACCAGGTTTGCAAGTGTTGTAGTGGAATAGGCACACAACATCGGTAGGTTTGGAGGAGTTAGCCCTATGACTTTGCCTTACGTCTCGACCAGCCACTCCTAGTATGCATACTATGCCCCGCTACATCGCTTGCACATACACTTCCACACGTCTCAAAGTTGCATGCGATATGCTGGTCTGACATCCTAGAACCAGCAACAATCAGCTGAGAAAGGCGCTATTCCTGGAGAACCAATCACATAGCGATATTGGCGACAGACTTGGAATGAGATTGAGAGGACGACGCAACGGATTCGAACAAAAGCCAGGTAGCAGCCTGTGCAGCCTGCGCCCCATTCTTGGGGTAGCCAACGGGATCGATATAGTGATCAGCTGCACTTGCTTTTCTGCGCGATGCCGTGTCGCATTCCTACCACCCGATCCGGCCAAGCGCCTTTCAAGCCTACTCTGTCCATACCTTCATCGGTACAAACTTCCACACGTAACATAGATTGCAAGCCCATCCAGGTGGGATATTCAACTGGGCGCTTTGGACACTATTGTATGGCCATATTTCCCATCGAACCAATGCTGCTAGAAAAGATGAGCAGACGAGAGGGCGCAGTCTGAGACCTTGTCTGAGCGCTTCCAATCTCCGGCTGTAGTATGCCATGAGGTTGCAGGGTATTCATCCACACCCTTATTGACAGGGGTGTGGCACACCCAAATTGACGCGTCGACCGAGGACGTGGAACCAGGACTTCTTGAAGTAGCCACATCCGTCACTCTGGAGAAGCATTAGTGGGACGAGGATTCGGTGTTGAACAAGACCATCGGTAACATAAATGCGAGTCTAGCGACACCGCGCGCCTGCCCAGTGAAAGTAAACAATCATCAAAAGCGATCGCATGCACCTCAGACTCACTTTCTTGGTATCGGACTCCGCTGGAATCACTTCTACCATCATGGCATCGATACCAGTCGATCGAAGAGCTGCATTCTATGATACGTGTTCAGCCTTGTGCGTGTGTATATGCACCCGCCCCGCACTTCCCACGTGAGGACATGATACGCACGAAACGTCCAGATGTCGGGCGCGTATCAGTGTTATTGCCTAGGAACTAAAGCTTGTAGTGCATGACAGATGCCTTGCAGTTTCTTATCATCGCGCCGCCGGACAAGGCAAATGGCGATGACCAGCAAGGCATGGAAGGGCGACGAGGCTGCTAACCGAAGGAAACTCAATTGGCTGCAGGAAGGCTGCTTGCGGTGATGATGACATACCGGGACTTTCACATGCCTTGCCCGAACTCAACGGCTAATTTGCGACGCTCGGAATTAGACAACGTTCGTCTTTTAAGGAAGGAATGTCGTCGAAATAAAGTTGCAGCAAAGTCATTGATAGACGCAGATCTTGGGCAGATATTTCTGCACTATGGAGGTCCTTCACTGCCTGAGGCTTTCCGGTGAAGTTCCGAGAATCGGGTCGCATCTTCGCAGTGGAGCAGCGGCCGCGCACGCGAGACTCACCGCGGGAGGAGCGTCCCGCGCTCGCACCCGGCCGACGCAGCCCCGTTGCTAAGTCGCCGAATGCTAACGTGATAGCGTCGCCTGATCGCTTGTCATCGCTGCCGTCGGGCTTGCCTTGGACGCTGTCTGAGAGGCTCTTGCGCTTGAGGGGGCAATCCGCCACCTAAAACACATTTCCTGATGCTGATTGGCTTGACCCCAATTAGAAATATTGGTGACCATTACGGTGCCCAGTACGCGACCACGTTATGATCCTTAAGTTGCGCTACCTTAGATTGGTGGATATTGCGTTGGTCGCGGGTCTTGGTATTCGTGTTCACGATAAAACTAAAACATGCGCAAGTTCTTGACGTGAATGGGGTGGTTCACATCGCAGTCTCCTTGTCGATCGCTGTGCTAAGATATCTGACCTCGTTGTTAGCGTGCAGCATTTCGGCATAGCGCTTATGTTCTCCAAAAGATGAGCGATCACGACGTCCTGCTTGGACGAACTGGTTGAGGACTGTTAGTCTATACTAGTCTCCTTCTCCGTCAAACGTCAGCTGGCCTATTCGTTCTGGCCGACGTTGTAGATCAACCTGTGCGGTCAACACAGAGGGCGTTGTGAGCAACAATGACAAGACTCTTCATGTTGTCAGATGCAATCAAGGATGAAGTGAGTATCAAGTGTCAAACTGGTGAGTCCAATTGCACACTTGCACCAGTAAGGACAGGCTTGGCAAGGTTACGAACGAGGTTTCATTGAGTAGTCTATGGTTCATATTTCACAAGCACTTGATCAGTTTCACACTTTGGCGTGCATGTCGTCTTTGAACTTGGTCTCTTCATTTCTGGAATTTCTCGCTGACCACTCGATGCGATCTTTCGTTAACTGTGTATCCGTCGTCTTCATGATTTCCTCGTACTTCACATACGTCTGACAATCTACATCGAAGGATCCATTGCATTGTTTGTAAAGAAACGAATTTTCCAGATCATTAATCCTGCGTCACCGCCAATCTCCCAGCTCCCAGGTAGGCAGCGGTAACCGTGGACGCGTATCAGCATCCCTGCCAGCAATTCATAAACCCTAACCTAGGCAATGTTCCAGAGCCTTTCAAGGACCTAACACGTTGCGTACCTGCTAGTACTTTATCCGCCGAGCAGATCGACCCAACTTCTTACAGTATCATACAAGTTTTCAATCTGGGCCTCTGTAAAGCCGCCTTTGGCAGTCTGGAGCTCTGTCCGCATGGTGCTGAGTGTCTTTGACGGCACGCACGGCTCAACGAAGATGAGAAAGCATGGTTGAGAGCTATCGGAGCCAGGACATTCGGAGGATGAATGAAGGTGCACCAAAATCAAGGTGGTCTTGTTGTTAAGAACACCTTATGGGAGATATTGTCAGTACAAGGCCAATGTCCCTTCTAGATGGCCTTCTCACATGTCCTTGAATGACCCCGATCTATAGATGCGGAACTGTCCGTCGACTTCAATTCATTCAACGTGAGCTAGACAATCCTTTTGCCCTCTCACTGCTTGCTCTTTTCATTACTGTGTGATCTCGATGCAACTTGCAGGCCAAATAGCGAATGACCGTACAATTCTGTGCCCGTACGAGCCTTCGGAAAAGAATTCTCCTGTGATGCGGCAATAGAAACAACTACTCAAGAGTATATAAAAACTCTGAAAAATGAAAAAGACAGTAATGCATGCATATCTAGATCTGTACAGACAGATCAGATAGATTGAAGGACAGACAGTGATCTTAACGGCCTGCGTATGGTGCAGCCCTACCATGTAACATAGCTTAGGATGATCCGAGCGACAAAGAGAAAGTTCGAGGAGTTTGCGCATAGTGCATAAGTCTCAGTTCCGTTATTGTGCCTGCATCGCAGCGTCAAAATATTCCTTGAGTAGATACCGATGACCTTCTACCACCATTCCCACATCGAGAACTTTAACATTGTGCTCAACAACGTATGCCTTACCGTAGTTGACACGGCTTTCCACCTCAAGGTATTCACCTTCGGTCGATTGTACTTGAATTGAGTATTTCGTCAATGCCTCACCTGGAAGCTGATTGGGTGTGGTTGTCGTAGTATGAATGATGCCGTGATCGCTCATTCTCAGACCTGGCTTTGCGGCGCCGCGACCTCTGTAAGTTTGAATCGGGCTAATGAGCTTGTCAGATTGGTTTAAGGCAAAACATCTTGTGAGATCTACGTACATGCACTGGCTGAAGTCACCCTTGTTGCGAACGACAACGAATCGGCGTATTTCACTAAAAGCTGTCTCCCCATATTGTACGGTACTGAAGTGTGTTGAGTTCCGAGTCTTGCCAGGATTGATCTGGCCGGCAGGCTCTGTCCAAAGCATCTTGAAGACCTAAGAGCGCTTCGTTAACAGCATGGTTGTGTCGGTCAATGAGTTGTACTTACCCGGCCACTGACAAAGAACGCCGCACGCGACGGCTGCGCAACTCGCCGATACCCTAGCACACGTAAGCATGTGTTGATTTGCTAAAACATGGCGTCGCTTACTTGTGTCAAGCTGTTCGTGATTATAGCTTTCATTAAGATTTGTCTGGATATATCTTCGATCTTTGCTTTGTATAGTAGATTGCACATCGACAGGAAGAGACGTTACTGATCGACGTGAATTTGGATACTGAGAGGGTTGTCCTGTCACTCCACTTGGCGCCGTTTGCTGTGATTGCCTCGGCGAAGAAAGCGTGTAAGGGTAGCTAGGTTGAGCTTGATAAACCTGTTGTAGGTATGGTGAACCTCCTGAAGCAGTTGTGATCGAGGCATGAGCAGAAGGATATGACTGCGGACTTAGTGAACCGTACGCCCCATAGCCATATTGTGGTTGGTAGCTGTCTATCCTACCCGTTATCGTGTCATAATCAGACCCCACCGATTGATGTAGTTGTCCGCTTGATCTTACTCTACTGTCGTAACTTTGCGCTGCTGCAGGTATTTGCGAGGTAGTGGAACCCGTCGCAGGCCCTGACCAAATAGTATCTAACACTGTAGAATCATCGTCTGCTAATAAATATGAATAGTGACTGTTGTGTGGTGCTGACCATGTCCAAGGCCCGTAATGCGCCCGTGTTGTAGATGTAGTGGACTGCTGCAGAGAAGCTGTCGGTGTATATTTCGGTTGTGGGGCAGCTGTTGCACTGGTATCTAGTAGAGTAGTTGTGGAGCTAGACTTCTGTTGTGGGACAGCTATCCCAGCGGTTTCTAGTAGAGTGCGAGGCGATAGTACTCCGTATGTACTACGGTTTGCTACTTTCGTCTCTTTTGAAGACTCGGCTCTCGTCGTGTCAGAACTTTTGGATGAGTTGTTCGGATCCCTATCCATGTGTAACATACGCCATTGCCCCACTTCTGCGATACTTTGCACGATTTGATCACCCGCTACCACGTAAGCGATAGGCTCTTTATCGGAGGCAGCAATAATCATTCCATACAATGATCTGCTGTCCTTGCTAAACACCAGCGATCCGCAATCTCCGACTTCTATTGAACCTTCATATGTAAATCCATATAAAGATCGATATCTGTCACTGCCTGGTAGGCGAATGAGCGTAGGCACATGGAAACTTGCACCGTCAACGGGTCCATGAGTTGTGAATGCTGTGACTTTCGATGGGAAAGGTTTTGTTGCACTCAAGCGATCGTGTTGTCTGTCTCCAGAGCTGGTAAGATTGTCAAGCTGTTTCTCCAGCTTCGAATCGTTGACGGTGATGATGGCAAAGTCCAAGTCTTTCTGGCTAGTCGAGACCCGTCCAAGAACTACCAATTCAGATCGCGCCTCGTCGTCGACAAGAAAGGTCTCACTAGAAGCTCCCTGTGACTTTCCCAACCATGTACCATGTACTCGCGATGCTTGGGGTTTACTCGATACCGCCTTGGTAGAGCGTAGGTTCTGTGGAGTCGGTATATACTCTTCGTCGTAGAAGTCGCCGTCGGTATCGCTATCGCTATCGAATGGTATACCATCTACAAGGTCCCCTTCTCCGTCATCCTTGTTGGAGGAAGCCTTTGTCCATCCGTCAAAGATATGAGCGGCAGTCATATATCCGTAACCCTTGCCATTGTATAGAAGATTGGCTGTGGCCATCCGTACTACATTTTCATCAGTCTTAACGTAGATTGGCATTCCGATCGCTTGTAGATCTCTGTTCAGGTTGTAGTAGGCAAAGTTGGACGATAATGCGCTTGGTGTGGGTTCTGAGCTGGAAGATGAGCTGGGAGACCGGTAGAGTGCGGTACCATCAAGCGACCCATCGCGTATGCTTGCGACAGGGTGAATTGGACCAGATGGAAGGTATTTGAGAACTCCTATCTTGAACCCTGTGTCTTCCAAAATTCCGCTACTGTCAAGAGCAGCTTTAGCTTCCTGTCTCGATCGTTTATCTTCGCTGGATATCAGGATGATGGGCTTTGCATGCCGTGGGGACTTTCCTATCATGAAGAGCGATATGCAGACTTCACAGAATGATTCCTTTCTTGATTGATTGAGCTCATTCAGAAGGGATGATTCCATGCTTTTGTACTGTTGAGCGGCCTCGCCCTTAGCTTCCCAGCATCGATGACCTCTCTTCCAGTGAGGGTTAGCCCCGTAATCGATGTTAACTGCATTTTCGATGTCGACGGAGCTCTCATAAAGGCCCAGACTCTCCTTCTCTTTCACCTTTTTTGCCACAAGCTTCATCAAGCTGGGCTTGGTTCTTGACGTGACAGCCTCCTGCATTACGAAAATGGGCGCACTTTGCGTTCCCGGATGAGCATGTTGATATGGTACGTCAATACTTCCCGGGAATGACGCATGCGTGCTTTGCACTCGTCGTTGTTCTTCGTTGTAATGATATTTCCTCGATGATCGCAGTACCTAGGTAATGTGAAAAAGTCGCATCCAGCGGCAAGGTTCCAAGATTCAATGACCCCGCACCATCCGGTGAGTGCTCAGCCCCCTAAAACGCCACGAGGTCATCGCGCATCTCCTACCGAGACCAGATTTATTAAGACCATAAGAACGGCCCCGTCACTGGCAGAAAAAGCCGCAGAATGGGGTGAGCTCTGGAAAGCAAGGCATATACTGAACTGCGCCTGTCGACTTGGTATGTTCTAATGCGCATTAGGACGCAGCTAATGTACGCAGAGATATATGAATTACTATGCCTCTTTCAAGAAATGCCAACGAGGATCCTTTACCTATGCAGTGCAAGCGTAGTATCATACAGGCTCTCTGGCCTTGCGACACGATATCGCCGTTGACGGCGAGAGAGGTTGAACTCTGGAACACGTACTTTGAATATTACACGACTGAATGCAGGAAAGCAGTGGAGACAGATCATGGCCAGCATGTGACTGTCCGAACGCACGAAGATGTAGTCACGATTTCGCGGCAATTCAAGGAAGGTCTCACAAAAGACACGATCAAACGCTCCCTTACACTGCTTGATACGCGGAACAGAACCGAGGAGGTCAAAGATCGCATGGCAGAAGGTTCCGTTAGGCTTGCAGTGCGTTTGTTCTCGATGGTTGATGTGGGGCCCACTTCTAATAACTGGACGTGGAGTCCTCCTTCCCTTCCATGGACAGACGAACAGCTAGACCTCAGCGCTGTTTTGGCCAACCATTTTGTCGTCAGCACCAAGGATACTGGTAGTCTCATATTCGAAGATGAGTTTTCTGCTTTCAATCTGCAGCGCCTTGCTGGTCTTGACATACAATGGACGAATAACCTCGCCAATCACTTACGGCTGGTCGACAACGATCGGACACTCTGCATCTTTCATCACGCAACCTTTCTTCAACGTCAAAACAGGTACGAGCCTTCAGTAACTATAAGGAATCACTGGCTGATCAACATAGTAATCTATTCCCGCCCAATTTCATCAAAGAAACGCTACGCACATTAGATCTGTTGTTCCCGAGAGGTGATGTCGACACAAAAAGATGGATAGCTTCTCAACAGTCCCAAGACGCCGATATAACGCGTCCAGACACTTCTCTAATCAAGAGAGACCGTGTACCCTCCGCTGACCGTCGGGCCGTAAGCTTCCACTATTGGCGTGATGAATTGCTTAGCTTGAAGGAAAAGTTCGATCAACCGAAGCCAACTTCAATTTCCCAGTTTTGGTATGACCGAAGAAACAGGTCTCAGTGGTACACCTTCTGGATCGCTGTCACAGTACTATGTTTGACGATATTCTTTGGTCTTGTACAGAGCATCGAAGGAGCTTTGCAGGTCTACAAAGCATATCATCCAACATAGATACAAGGAGATAGGTATCCTGTACGCTTCTGCAAGTAACGAGATGCATGCACGGAAATTCATTATGACCACAGCTAAGCTAAGGTAAACCTCTAGGCCTTCTTCTAAAGTGCAGAATAAGAAGCCATCATATAAAACTGCTGACTTGCCTCTGATTCCACATTTGTTTCACACCTCCATAGTCATATCTCGCGGCACAAAATTGATTCTACATGTGTTATCCTATAAGGGAGGCGATTTGATAAGCCAGCGTACCCAACCGTACAGCACTTCACCTAGGTAAATAGAAATTAAGTGATTTACAGACCTAGAGAGATAGCGCACGTGAGTGGCGCCCATTGAAGCTAATCCCTCTCTTCAACTGAGCAAGCATTCATCGCTTTAGGTGAGCGATGACTGAGAGGCATAAACAAGGACAAATTCTCTCACCTGAAGCGCGGACCTTAGCCTAGACCAGATACCAGGGTACGTTAGTGTTGTCTTCGTAAGTAAGGTATCTATAATCTTTTGTGAAGCTGGCGAGGCCAGCTAAGGTAGATAGTAGCAGGAGTATTTGAAAGCTTCGCATGTGTTGCGCACTTTTGGAACGCTGATGCGTAAGAGAGTGGGTTCATTGGTGATATACGACGGTACCAAAGTGAGATTAAGGATGCACAATCCCGTTGGAAATGCGCTGTCATTCAGAACGAGTTGCAAGTGCCAAGTCACTGAAGCGACAACGCCACCATATGCGCCGTAAGCTCACCGGTATTGACCCCGCGTCAAGCTCAGCCCACCATGAAAAGTTCTCCCACTCTCTTCTCAGGGACGATTATGATCTCTATATATTATGATTGAAATCACCGAAGACTAACGCCACAAGCGACGATCTGTAAATCATGATTAAACCACGCAGTCGGTATGTCGGCTTGTCAGGATGTTGTAGATTTTACCATGGTATATCAATGGATCATAGAAGAAGAGTATCGGGCTAACGTCTAAAGGGCTATCTAATATATCTCAGAGAGTTGAATCTCATGACTGGGCGTTCCGACCAGCAATGCTCTGCCCGTGAAGCGAGCGTTGATGCGCTTCGTGATGATGAAGCCGGCTTCACTCGCGGCGATACACTAACAAAGCCCGCGGCAGCGCCTCTAATTCCATGTCCAACCTGCGCACTTAAGAAGGGAATACTACAAAAAAAGGTGCGCTTTGATGAAGCATGCGGGTCCATAGAAGAAGAAAAGAGAAACGAGGATGTGGTGCCTGTTGATTCACCATTACGCGACCGCCATATGGCACAGGACGTGGACGATAAAAGTCCGCTCAAGCCGAAAGGCAGTCCAGTATACTCGTCGGTACTGCCATCACCCGCACCACCGCCACCACCTCCTCCTCCACCGCCGCCGCCGCCGTTAACGGATACTCTCCGGTCACCTACACTCTTCGACGAGATCCCAGGGAGTGAGTATATAAATATAGTGGCCTTGAAACTTTTCTCTACCTTCATAGATGAAGTCTCAGGTTTCGCCGCACTGCAAAAGGAGGTAATCGGAATGCGACTTGCTGTTCAGGAAAGACGGAAGGAGTTGCACAGACTAAGAGAACATGTTTCCAAATGCGACATGATGCTCATCAACTGTATGCGCGAAAGAGTCAATGGAAGCTTTCCGTCAGACGACCGTACAATGCTCCGTCTTTTCGAAGCATCGCAGGCGGCAAGGGATGAGATCGGGCCTGTCGAATCAGAATACGAACCACTTGAAATCGTGTTAGGGTCCAAAGAGCATCAGTTGGTTGAAAAGTACGCCAAATTAGAGGGATCTTTCGAGCATTTTTCCAGACTCAATATAGAAGCGGTGACTAAGCCGAAGGAGCCGTCCGAAATCGAATACGAGGCTTCCTCGGTGGCCTCTGCTGCAGACGACAATGTTGCTCTTGGAGACACCGAGCACCTATATGGAGCTCTGATCGGAGAGAATGTTGGCATCGGTCAACTACCAAAACATGCTGCACAACTCACACGAAACGCCCAAGAGCCTTGGGTGCCTGCCGGTTCTCACAGGAGGACCGTGTCTCTAGGATCGACCGATATACCCAGACCTCGCAGCAGCAGTTTTTCAGATGAGAGGACCTCATTTAATCATTCGACAGGCACATTTGACTTCATCGGCATCTGGATCTCGGATATGACGAGTTTGACTGGGACTGGTGCCATGCTTCAGGAACGGCCTGACGATGAATCGACATTCTCTAGGAGTAACTATATTGATATACCTGATGCACTGCCAGATTTTATGGACAACTACTCGGTCAATCCGGGGCTCGAGGAAGGCAATCCTTTGCTTTTGCTAGGCGAGAATAACGAAACTCGTGGTATTCTTAGTGACTATCTTGTGAACTTCGAAAGCACACCTGATAGAGTCAACCGCTGGATATTGCACCAACTTCGAATCTCACCACGGGAGATATACAACCTGCACAGAAGGATCGCGGAACACACAGGGGAACCGTTCCACGGGTCTTCTTCGATACTCAAAGCCTGGCCGCATGACAGTCTTGGTCGCGACAATTCATATGATCAAGGATCAGTGGAATTCGAAGGAAGCTATCAGAACCCTCAAGCACTTGGGTATCATGGAGCATGTCCTCCTGAATGTCGCGATACACATGGTTGGCAAAACAACGATGCGTGGCTAGCCCATCAGTCATCCACCTTCTCTACTGCAGATTTTACCCCAAATTTACAACACCAGCTCCGATCAGAGTCTATCAAGCTGAAGGAACATGAATTATTGTCAGCGCTCTATGACGAAGATTGACTAAATACTGCTGAGGGACGGTGGAGCAGAGTAAAGCAGGTTTCTTTGAGGCTCGGAGGTACTGATAATCTCATCACGATACCCTGGCTTGTAACAGTATGCAATAGCCTCCGCATCATACCACTTCCCAGTTACTTGTCAATCATGTCGGTTGTTGATATGGCTTACTTAATTTACATAGCTCGTGGCCGAGCCATTGCTGACTGACATCATCCTCAAAATGTTTGCATCTGAAAACGGCCTTCCAGCAACAGCGTGAGTGTTCGTAGCCATGGCCTGGACCTCCGTGCATTTCCTTGGCGATGTGCATGTGTCCTGCAAGCCTCCTGCAAGTGTATCTAGTCATGAGTCATATATGCACCGCCCGCACAGCTCCCACCCATGTTCGTCCACCAATTAATGGCCGATGGCAGAGCCGCATGCCTTTCGACCGCGCTCTGACCATTTTCCCGAACTGGATTTCAACCATTCATCCTCGTCACAGTTCCATGACCATCTCTTTCGTGGATTCTATCTAACTGTTGGCTACGGAACTTTCAATTTTGGTCACTTTACTATTGGCGACCAGGCTTCGGGATGCATTCAGCCGTTCCTTCAGCCGTATCGGATTCGCTCACCGATGTGGAATACAGCGTACAGCTCATTGGTCGATTCAGACGGACTTGTCGCCACTAAATGACACCCAATAACCGACCGGAAAAACACATGTATGGCCCAAATCAACTTGTTGGAGAGCTGCCTCACTCCCGAGGTTGTTTTTCGTGGATCAAGTCGTCCACCCACGCTGTGCCACCAATCGGATGAGAATAAGCAAGTACCTTGTCCTCAGGCTTGCCTGTGGTTTGTTGTTAAGAAGGGATGCACCTTCAAATAGAAAAACAAGGCATAAAGGCACATGGCTATCCTTTCTTGAGCGGGGTTGTAGGGCGACAATTGGTAGAATGGCAGTGAGCAGGACAGTAATGGGCTTACGTATGCTGCAGGATGTAGGTCACACGTCGGTTCCCTGCTGTTGGGTCGTCTCTGATCTCCAGCTCTATCATATGGACAGATTCATGGTATGAGTGTGGCAGACTGCATCTCCAGCCTTGTGAGGCGCATGCACTGCTATGATCTTAGCCTTTGGGAAATCGTTGGGGCGGCGTGTGAGACAGGAGCTAGGCACCCTCTTGCAGCTATAGTGGGTCGAGTGGGGTCGCAGCGGACCGTTGGTACCCACCGATGGTGTCGTGCATAAAAAAGCAAAAGAGCGAGACTTTGTCGTTTTCTTCGGTCTCTGTTCAGCGAGCGGAGAAGTGGGGGAGTGACAAATGGGAATACAAAATCGCGGCATCGATGATATGTTGCCACCAATGCCATTCGGGCATCACTTTCAGAGCTCATCTTAAATACGATACTCATCAATACAGTGTTCGTGAGCTTTAGCAAACTCCTTCCATATTGAGCATACCGCGCGGCTACCCATCATCGATACCGGCTGTTGTGTACCCGCCGGGTCTGTACCACCGGCACTTATCATTCTATCGGGCCGAAAGAACGACAGCCGTCCATTCTTCGGGCTCCGATATGCTGACTCCTAATCAGGAGAGGTCACGAACCTGTAAGCAGACGTCCTGCTGATCACCAACCGCGTGGGACATATCAAGTCCCGCCCGACAGAGTGGTCAAGACGCAGGCTGAGTGCAAGCCCGCACGAGGCTTGCCAATAATGGAGCGTTTGTCCGACCGCCTTTCTCACCCGCTTATCAACATGCTTAAGTCGGAGTTTCAGGTGGTCTCGGATCGAATGGCGTCCCACGCTGATGAGCTGATAGATGCATTGAGCTGCTGGACGCTAATATACATGAACCAACCACTGCCCGACAAGGAGATACTAGGAATCGGAAGGTCTTTCCGATGGTGCGGCGCGAAAATGAAAAACGTAGCATTACCGCTGTAATTTGGTAAGTAATACACTATCGAAACAATGCGACATGACATGGGTCAACAATGAACGCGGGAAGACTGGCCGAGAGATAATACAGATGACGTCTTGTCACAGAAGCGGACAGTCTTGCCACGCCACTGGGTGCTTTCACATATGAGTAGTTGGATGGTATTCTCCGATAGAAGGGGAGCTCTTACTCCGCTTGTTCTTAGAGTGGGGAAACAGACTCCGGAACCAAGTGATCGTATTTCTACGGGCTTGAGGGGTGGGCCGAAGTTTAGGCGTAATTTGATTTGCTGTCGGGTTCAGAGCACCTTTGATGGCTGTAGCGGGCAGCGGTGTGAGTGGTGCGCAAGGACTTGGTGAATCGGAGTGCGCAGTGATGTCGAAGTTTGGTTTGTTACAAACAATTTTGCCGTAGTCAGAACTGGTAGGAAGGGATGGGTGTAGGTCGAATGATCTGCTTTGGTGCGTCTGGTCAAAATGTCTGTCCATCATCGTAACCTCCGTCATCGATGCAGCGTCGTCGTGCTCTTGCGCAGAGCGATATGTCTTGTTCTGACCATCATGCTCGGTTGCCATATCGCAGCCAGGTTGATGGGTACTTTGGACACTATCTTTCCGTGGTGACATATCGCCAATGGCAAGACAAGTACATTTTGGCTGATGTATGCCCATATCCGATGAGACACCGCCCCTGAGTACGTGCTGTCGTTCATTCAAGCCGTCCTTGATTGAACTTACTATTTGCTCTTCATTTTCAGCCTCTATTCGTTCCGTGATGCGATCGCTTGGTGGTGGTGTGGGTGACAGAGGCGCTATAGTTGGGCCATCTTCACAATCTTGTCGTGGTATCTCATGAGACTCCGGAGGTCTCGAATCCACGGTCGTCGGTTTCGGAGGTTGTATATTACCTTCCAGTTGATGTTGCATCAAGAGAGAAGACGTTATGCTCTGTGTGGAGCTGACGTCGTTGCAAGACTCAGGCTCGTATGAAACTTTACTTAGGGAAGCTGAATACAGCTCGCTGCTGTCTCTGATCTCACTAAGACTGTCTTTACTCCAGAAGCGCGTCGCTCGAACTCTCCAGTCAACTTCAGCTGAGCTGTCTATCCCGTTGTCTTCAAGCGCGTTCAAATATAGGCGTTTTTGAACGGCACTTTGCTTGAGGTGCATCAGAGACCATTCTCGTATCTTGTTTCCTATAGCAGGACTACAACGATTGAACGGAGTTGCCCTCTCGGTCTGTGTTCTCCTCATAGGGGCTGAGAGATTCGATCCAGAGCTGAAGAGGTGCGTGGAATCCGAATATCGCCTGGTCGGGATTGACTCATTCAACGCCAGATCCAACTCTTCCATTTTGGTTTCCTGTGCTTTTGCTTCTGAATTGAAGATGTCAAGTAAGACATCTCTGTCATCGCTCGTAGAGGCCATCACTTGATCTTCACAAACTTTGTCTTCTTCAGCAACAAACGCTTCATTCTCACCAGCCCATTCGAAATCGTAACTTTCCCTTTGTGACAGCTTACCAAACTCCCTCCTTAAGGTCCCCAACTCTATGACGGCCGGATACTCTCGGCCCGTGGGCGCCAGCAAAGATGCGCTCATACTGACATGAGGTATAAGAGGCAAAGACGACGTCCAAATATGTGGAGGAGGTGGGGGAGGCGGTAGTCTCGCCACTTGACTTGGAGACAATGATCCCACCGGGCAAGGTGGTAGATCATGAATTGGCGGCTTTGACACAGTTTCGGATGGTTGGCCTTGAGGAAAAGTAGGGTTGTTGAGCTGTGGACTCGACAGGATCCTGTTGATATCGAATTGGTAGAATCGATTCTCACGGTTCATAAACATCCATTCTGCACCAGTAAGATCCTCCTCGTCCTGTAGGTAGTCCGCCTCTGCCTCCCCAAGACCATCGCGTGTTTCTCTAACCTTATCATATGCTTCGAGGAGAGTAGACGGGAGCTGTTCGAGGTGATTGTTGACAAATTCCCGTACATGGTTCATGAATCTGGCTTCAGCATTACCGGCGTTAATCCGTTTCTGACGAACCTCGCCAGCAGCTGTCTTCACCCTTTCTCGTTCGATCAGCAGCTCCTTCCTGGTAGAAGATAATAAAGCTTGTGTGTTCGACATTTCTCCCAAGTATTGGCGGATGAGAGAGGCTAGCGCGTCGAACTGCGTAGTCGGTCGTTCACCAAACGTAGCTTGATGTGAGGTTTCCATAGCGTTACGATGAGCGACTCATGAGCTTGCATATGTGTAAGGAAAGCTATGGGGATAGCTATTGATATGGAATGTTCCCTTGCATAACTGTGGCGGCAGGGTTTCCTTGTTGATAAAGAACCCTTAGATCACTCAGCTTATGCCTTCGAAAGCATCAGCTATGTTCTCATACCGAAGTTCGAAGGTAGGCGTACGTGGTCACCATATGGCGTTGCGTGCTACATAAGGGGCAACGCAAGACATGTGTCGGCCATTCGGAGGCTTGAGCACGGAAAGGAGCTGAAGATGTCCAGCCGCTCATCATTTGTACCGTGGGTTGCCTTGGAACAAGCAAATCAGAATGCAGCTGGATGTACCCATCCGGCCTGTTAGTGCCACGGCCGATATTATCGGGTTACTGGGTGTCGGGATAATACAGACCGTTTTTGATTGGGTTGCCGCGTTTCTCATTTCCATACCGCGGAACCTGTCTAATGTGGAAGCTAGCAGTACACTCGCATACTCATCACGTACACGCTCGATACGCAAGCAAGAGCAGATGAAGCGCATATGCAGGTAAGTGTGGAGGTCGATCAGTTTCTCATGGCGCGCACCACACCATTCTCAAGTCGTCTGGTTAAGACAGCAGAGCCGCATCGCGCGACATGCTCCCGGCTCCTACCTCTATAAATTCGGGCTCAGTCACCGATAACAGGGAAAGCGTAATCCACACAATCGCAACGCGCAGACCGACTCTACTGACGTGAGTAACACGAACTGCACGGAGTGTACAGTCCCTGTCGTATGAAAGCCCTTTGAGCGCCAGCAGTTGTATCCGGTAGCATCGTGCAACATGTCGACCAGCAACTGGATCTGGAGCGACCAATATCAGGACTACTACTATGTCACGTATGACGAGTATAGTAGGTACTGCCACGTTTCAAGTGAATTTCCGAGTCAAACGAACGTCCATTGATCCAAATAGACAACCCGGTTTACCACTGGTCCAAGCAAATCGAAACGCGTCCTAGGCAAGATTCGGGCCCGCAGCTGAGCCATGCCTCAAACGTGGCACAGATGCCTGACCCAGGTATGACGCAGTGACCCAACAAATCAAACAGGTGTCACTAAAGTGTATCATGCAGCTCCACCACAATTCCGTTCGTTGACAGGCGCTATTCAAGGCACGCCGCAAACCGGATGGTACGACCTTCTAGACTCAAGTAAGCATATCCTAAACGCACACCTGCTTGACTGATTTGTCTCCCTTAGGCTACCGAATGAGGACTGGGGGTGAAGCCCGTGATTTCTTCGTTGTCGGCAGAGTCTTTGCTATGCTATACTCTGAGGCTGCAGGTGGAACTGCACAACCACAACCATACAACGATGCATATACCGTCGTCCGTTTCAACGAAAGGGTACACACTAACATTCGACGCTTCGTAGTGCTTGAGGACAAGCATGGTTTCGTATACGCTTGGTGAGATTGACTTGGGTGTGAAACAGGCGTCTCGACTAACTTGGCCCAGTGGCATTGGCACTTATTCTGGTCGTGGGGTCCTCAAAGAAGGTTGTGTGCCCTGGGAACATACGATTGCTTACCTCTCGGGAACGGATCCGGGATCCTGTTACCTCCCTGGGGAGTGGCATGCTGGAATGACTAAAGAGCCTATAGAGATCATACCCGTTGACGCCACGATTAGGCTTCGATCAGAATCCCGCATCCGTTTCGGGAAGATGTACCCCATCGAAAAGAACGTCAAAGTCAAAGACATCGGCCAGGTCCACCCGAGCCATTTAAGCAAGCTTCTCAAGTATTGGAATGAACGCGACCAGCCCCCAACAGCACAGTATGCGTATCCTGCTGAGAACACCAGTGTCCCACAGATCTCTTCGCCTTATTGAATACGTTCGCTGTCGCTCTTTACTCTTTATTACGAAATTGTGAATCCAACGGCCTTTAAAACAACCGCGAGCTCCGAGAGCTGCTATGGAGGGGAGGTGTTACGTTTCCGGGCTATCGTTGTCGCGTCTTTCACTACCAAATACGTTATATAACCCAATCAGAGTACGATCTCACCCATGAGCTTGTCTTTTGGGCCCTTGTGCATCGTGAACCATCGTGGCCATTCTGCCGTCTATCAGAAGAGACAACCACGACTGTCTTCCAGCGTTTTATTCTGCGAAGCGGTACATAACGAAAGCTGCCGCTCCACCAGTGGCTGTGTCCGATCGAAGTGCAAGCGAGAGGTATATGTGTGGTGTATCCGGTTGCATCGTGGTCGTGGTCGTAGTCGAGGTCTACTTGTCGTGGCATGCGCTTATGCCTCGCGATTCATAGGTACACGGGCACTTGCTCGTCGCGAAAGACAGAATCCAGGGCGTCATCGTAAGTGTTACGGGCGCTTTGCAGGGCGCTGGCCGATAGCGCTCGTCGAGTCGCAAGGTTGTGCATACGTGGTGGGAGGACGCGCAGCGGAAGGCGACAGCGGGAGAGTGGGAGCTTACCGCGTCCAGTGGGTCGGCGCACCGAGCCCCGCCCATAAACTCGGCCATGTACATCAGATAACACAAAGTAAGGTTCATTTATTATATTTCGTAAGATTGATGGTAAACCTTCGCAGAGAAACTTATACATGTTTCAACGAAGCAAAAACTATTTTATCTCTTTCCCTTACCCCTCGCGTTGAATGTCTTCAACGGATCAACCTTGCCGTTCCTTCGTACTACCCTCCTACCCTTGCCCTTGTTATATTGTTTCCTCACCTTCGGTATGTTTAGACCCACGAAGCCGACATCCTCGGGCTTCTTTCCACCTGGCAGCAGATAGTCTGGGACGTGCTTGAGATGTGGTTGTATCCTTGCAGGGTGGTTCAGAGTCTGATCATGGCGGAGATGTGCGAGCGCTTCGGGGTTCTCTTCAAAGTATCGCGAGAGCTTCTGCGACTTGGCCAACTCCATGTGGATTTCCTTGATTCGAGCCTCGCGGATAGCGATTCTGGTCACCGACTTCAACGCATCTGCGAATCGGTATCTGAAAGGTTCTAGACGCTTCATGTCGAAGTTGTAGTTTTCCAGCTTCTGGCCTTCCTGTTGATGCTTCTCCACACTCGCCAGTACCTTCTCATCATGTTCGCACCCAGCGAAGGTGGTTGGCTTGTGCTTGCGGTACTTGTCCTTGGGGATGATGAACGAGATGGCAGTTCCAGACTTGCCGGCTCGTGCTGTACGTCCAATACGGTGGAAGTATGACTTGTAGTTTCCAGGAAAGTCGAAGTTGATGATACAGCTGACGTTGAGGAAGTCGATTCCACGGGAAACACCAGAGTCCTTGCTCTCTTTGTCCTTCTTCGCCTTCTTCTTCGGCCGTGATCCTTCATCCTGTACGCCGACAACGTCGGTCTCGTCGCTCGCGATCAGGATGTTGTACATGTTCGTGTTGAATGACTCAACAATGTGCGTGCGAGAAGCCAATGGGAGCTCGGAGTTGAGCACGATGGCTTTGACCGCAAATTGTTCCAAGAAGAGCTTGACCCGGTATGACCTGTCCACATCGCCGACGAATATGATTGTCTTGCCTTTGATTAAGTTGAGCTTGAACCTAAAGGTTGGTGGTCAGTATACTTGACACGTTCTGTTCGTGCGACAAAACTCACATTGCGTAGATTAAGAGGAATTTCTCGTCCTCTGCCACCTTCAGTACGTATTGCTTTACTTTCTGTGAGTCCTTATCCAGGTCTGCAAGCTTGAGTACAACAGGGTCGGTGCAGAGCAGGCTGCCGAGCGACTCGACATCGGTTGAGAGGGTAGCGGAGAGGACGATCTTCTGGACACCGACAGGTATCTCACTCGCAATGTTCTCCATGTCCTCAGCGAATCCGTAACCATTGATCAGGTCACCCTCGTCGACGACGAGTGTCCTGATGTCGCTGACTGCGAGGTTCGAGCTGTTGATGTTTGTCCATGCTCTAGCAGGTGTTGCGACGACAATCTCAGGCTTGTCGGCGAGGGCTGCCTTTGTGACGACTTCTGACTCCTTGCCCGCGATGTTGCGAACCCGAATTTCTTGTCCGCAGTGTTGTGCAAGCGACTTGGCTACTGTCGCGATTTGCAAGCATAGCTCTCGTGTGGGTGCCAGAATGAGGGATTGGCCCTTCTGCTGCAAGGTCTTGTGCAGGATGGGAAGCAGGTAGGCGCCCGTCTTGCCTGTGCCAGTTCCGGAGCGCGCAAGAATGTCGCGTCCCTCTAGAGCTAACGGTATCGCCTGCGATTGTACCGCCGTCGGTGATGCCCATTTCAGGTCGCGGATTGCTCTTAATAGACGGGGTTCGAGTTGTAATTCGGCGAAGGAAGCGGCGATAGGCACTTCAGGAACGGCGGCAGTCGCTGTTTTAGCCTTTTTCTTGTTCTTCGCTTTTTTGGTTGGTGTTACTGTCGTGGTGGGAGCAGTCGCAGTCGCAGTCGCAGTCGCGGTCTCGGCAGGTGTCGAAGGTTCGGGCGAGCTGCGGGGCTCGGATTGCGACTCGTCGCTCGATGTCTCCTCTGGCACGTCGTGCTCGTTAAGTTTGCGCTTCGCCATTGTGTCTGGATATGATGTCAAACTACGACAAGTGTTGCGATGTTGTCTCGTTGAAGTTTGCGTTATCCATAGATTCTCTACAGAACTTCTGAACTTTTTTGGCGCTAATGCGGCAGGGACTTGGCAGGACCCACAGCGGAGGAGCACCTGCTGAACTCCGGTCTCGAAGCTCCTTCACCCCCACACACCCCATCGTGATTGACCTGTTTATCTATGACATTTGCTCTGCAGAGCTGCCCTCTATGAAGCGCATAGGTACCACATGGGATGCACAGCATTACGATACAGATACAATCTCTCGCCGACTAGATTCTAGCTATGCACTCGCTAGGAAGCCAGCACAAGACGAAAGATGCGAGCAGCATTCTCCACCATCACTACTCGAATCTTCGAGCATGACATGCTAATCTCCCCTCAGCCAGGCCTCAACCTACAATTCCAAGCAAGCCCTGATTCGTCTTACAGTAATCGTCACACGTAGTCTGCGATCTTATGTCAGCTTGTATCTTTCGACACATCACATATACCTACTCTGGGCATGCCCCTTCTCCCGCCGTCCTGTACCATCCTTTCCAACGCCTCAACGTACTTCGTAATCTCGTCGCTGCCCAGCTTCTTCAACGCCTCAATAACAGCATGGATGGTATCCTGGTCAGGCCCTTGATCGCTCGTACTCATCAAGTCGATACCTGCGGGCGTATCTGTGGAATTCACTGCTGTCGAATAGCTGGCATAATACGGAACTTTGTTGATATCGCATCCCCAGACTAGAATACTGTACTGGCTAGTAGCGCCCACAAGTATCCCTGTTCCTGCATAGTCGAGCACAGTTGGGAAGTAGGGGTGAGGTGCATCGACACCATAGGTTGTTATGATGCTGTCATTGCCTGGGAACTGGAACGAGAAGAGATCATTCACAAGTCCGGTAGGGTCCGAGGGATCGATCGGCGTCGGGTCGTATTGCACATTCCGCATAGCAGCGTACTGAGGATTCGACGCAAGGATCATCGACCACGGCTTGAAGTAGAAGCCAACGGGTGGCGCCGGCCATGCTCTGCCATGATGGTGGCCATGATCCGTAGTGTTGAAGGTAGGTGGTATGCGAGCCCGCACGCCTTCCGCGCCGAGTTCCCGTGGACATCCATCTTGGATGGTGTAAGCAAGGGCACGGACCCCAATTGCGAGGAGTATCAAAAGCGACAACATCATACCGGTGGCTATTCAGAAGACTGACGGGGATCGATACCCTTCTATATACCTGGGTACTCCAATATCACATCAGATAATTTACCAGATCAGGAAAGAGGCCTGGAGCAGTTGCTTACGGCGGTCGCACTTCGGCGAGATGGACAAGCTCCGCAGGGGCATAGACGCCACCACATTACACAAAGCGAGATCCGTACAACCCTGGCGTCCTTTACTACACCTTCCTGATTGGGCGCCCGGACTGCTTCGACATCGACTCTAATATCATGACCATACGAGAGCCCCTAGCGTAGGAAGGCACTGACAGCTACAAAGCCACAAATGCACACGCAGACCCCGCCCCAACCGTGATGTTGCCTCCAGCAATGGCCAGGATCTTGCTGGAACCGGGAGATGAACTGTTACACAGGCTTCTTGCAACCGAGAGGGTTGTGACACCGTGAGTAAGCCGGGTGAAGCCGTAACCGTCGATTGTTTTTCTGTGGCGCGACGCCAGCATACACACCTCCTGCGTTGGATGTCAATGTCATTTGTGCAATGATCGCTCGCAATCGTACCTGTCAATTCTGCACGCTTAGACACGCATGCTAGTGAGCTACTCGTGGCACCTCCAGAGTCGAAGACAGGGTCGGCCCGTCTCTTGCCTTCGATCGTGTCATCATTTGCTTGTGTTCTTAACAATACGTGGAGCTCGAGGTACAACTAATGCATACAGGGTGGCCGCGGTTCGAGGCCTCAGCTGCCACTCCTCAACGGCTAGTGCGGATGGATCAGGGTGCATGACTGGAACTGGAACAGAGTTGTTTTTGTGCGTAAGAGAAGCTGTTGTCGAGTAGTGGTGACAACCAAACCTGATTGGATATCAAACCATGAGGATCGAAACGGAAAGTGAACGTCTCATACTGTGAAAATCGGACAGCGTCTCTGTCTGATGTGAGTATGCTGTCGAGGTTGATTGGAAGGAACAAACAAAGGGCCAGGGAATTCGAATCGCAAAGCACGTGAAGCGATACAGTAAAGAGACCAGTACCATGAACACATGACTTCAACGAATACCATAGACCCAGAAAAGTTCGGGGTAAGCATACTTTCGACAAGATGGATAAATGCTTCAATCTACGAACCTTTGGCTATCCCCAGATGTACCAGGCAGAGTGCGAAAGCCAACAAAAGCCGCGAGCAACATGACAAAAGCTACTTAACGACTCGGATGCGGAGCAGATGCATGATTGGAAAACACCGGAATCTCGCAAAGGTGGTCCCCAAAGTCAGCGAGTCAACGTTGGAGAGTCTTTGGAGGAAGGGCTACACTGAGGCGACCGACAACAAGACCATGGAGATGAAAAGTGAACGAGCAGAAGGATAGATGTTTAGAACAACACCAAACGATGAAACACTTCGTCGCTTCGTTCATCGAAGCGCTACACAAAAAACACGTCCCTAGTACGATGCGAAAAGAAGCCCTTAGCAATCATGGATGCCATTCGACTAACGTCCTCCCTCGTACCCAAGTGTTCCAGCTCTCCACATTTCCCCTGCGGACGACTTATGGTAAGAGTGGCTGGCATTTGTCGAAGTGATCGAGTAACAGCAACATTACAACGATGCACGTCGATCATCACCGTGGAGAAAGCTGGGACACAGGGGTCAGCTCCTGCAAGCCGACTTCGGACCCCACCGCCAGCGCCGTCTCATTGGCTACCAAGCCATCGCTTATCTTCAATCTCCTGTTTACCTCATCGAAACCACCAACTCCAACATGCCTCCAACATGACCACCATCTCCACGCCCAGACCCAAGTTTTCCTGCCCAAGCAAATACCCTTACCCGTCGGCCATTCATAATGCAGCAAGAAAAGTTCCGCTGCACCGTTCGGTCCTGCCCGCCACTATGAGACAAGCGTAATGCATATCCGTTTGCAAGCACATGTTCCTTATCAGCATAGGCGAGCCATCCTGCATTGCCCAGTCGGCTAAGAGCTTCAAACTGTCCTACAACAAGACTTTGTCGCTAACACAAGCTTCAAAATTGCGTAGCAGACAAGAAGTTTCTGGGCTTGGCTCTCATTCCACGTTCCCTAGTCTTGCAATGTGCCTATCTTCAACCAATCATGCGCCAGCTGAATTGCAAAGTGAAAGTGGTTGGTATGTGCCGTTGGAAATGCTCGAGATAGCAGTCTTGGGACCGAGCTGAAGCCGGAAGCTGGGGGACGGTAATCGTGGGGATGCATTGAGGTATAGATACATCGTCTGCCCCGGCGAGATGGTTTGACAGCCAACGCTTTGTTCTGAAGCTTAACCTCGAAGCACGCTCCATCTTTCCACATGGCTGGTGGTGGTACTCCCATTGGGCCTTCGGCCTCACCTCTTGGTCAAGCTTGGGGTTATGGCATCGTATTGGGCGTCGGATTTCTCTTCGCACTGGGCATGGTACGGGAGATTTGATTAGTAGAAACATCAAGGGCTGACAATTTCAAGGTGTTCACCACATGGGTTCTAAAACGCTACAACAATGAGCTCCAAACGTCTGAGATGTTCTCGACTGCTGGTCGTACGGTCAAATCTGGTCTTGTCGCATCAGCTGTAGTATCATCCTGGACATGGGCCGCTACACTTTTGCAAAGTTCATCAGTCGCTTTCCGCTATGGTATGTTTAGACCTGAATCGCCCTAAGGTCAAGTATTGACCATTCATAGGTGTCTCTGGACCGCTTTGGTATGCTGCCGGTGCCACTGTTCAGATTTTGCTATTTGCTACCGTTGCGATCGAACTGAAGAGGCGAGCTCCTCACGCTCATGTAGGTGCAATATGTTCCTCAGCCTGGTATTAAGTCTGACCATATGATAGACGTTCCTCGAAGCTGTGCGCGCTCGTTATGGAAAGGCCACTCATTTCGTATACATCACTTTCGGCCTTTTCACCAACATACTCGTTACAGCTATGTTGTTGACTGGAGGATCAGCCGTCATCAGCTCTTTGACTGGCGTGCCTACGGCAGCGGCTTGTTTCCTACTTCCTCTGGGTGTCGTCATCTATACGATGTTTGGTGGAATCAAGGCCACCTTCCTGACGGATTACGTCCACACTGTCATTCTTCTTGTAATCCTTCTGACCTTTGCCTTCACCACGTACGCCACTGGCGACCGGCTTGGTTCGACTAAAGCGGTCTACGAGCGTCTACAAGAGCTTTCAGCGACGGCACCTGTTCCCGGTAACGCTGGAGGAAGTTATCTCACAATGCGGAGCAAGGACGGCGCCATATTCTTCGTCATCAACATCATTGGAAACTTCGGAACTGTCTTCATGGACAACGGATGTAAGTTATCTGCTGCTAGAGGAAACCGAAAACTGACCGTTCCAAGACTACAACAAGGCTATTGCCGCATCCCCGGTTCACGCTCTTCCCGGATACATCATTGGCGGGTTGTCCTGGTTCGCTATTCCGGTAAAACTCTCGATAGTCCATACCCAAGTCTGGTGCTAATGCTATTATCAGTGGCTTTGCGCGACCACCATGGGTCTCGCCGCGCTTGCACTACAGAGCACCGAGTACTTTCCCACATATCCCAACGTCATGGACGAAGCTTCGATCAGTGCCGGTCTCACGCTTCCATATGCTGCAGTTGCGCTTCTTGGATCCGGAGGAGCAGTAGCTACACTTCTCGTCGTCTTCATGGCTGTCACATCCGCTTTTAGTGCGCAGCTCATTGCCGTCTCTAGTATCCTGACGTACGACATTTACGCGACCTACATCAACCCAGGCGCAAGCGGCCGACGTCTTGTTTACACGTCACATGTATGCGTGTGCGGCTTTGGGCTGGTCATGGCCGCTTTTTCAACGGGACTCTGGTATGCTGGCATTAGCATGGGCTGGCTGTACGTCTTCATGGGTGTAATTATCTCGTCTGCGGTAATTCCCGCAACTCTCACGTTGATGTGGAAGGGTCAGAACAAGTGGGCAGCAACTTTGTCCCCAGTACTGGGCTTGTGCTGCAGCATTATCACTTGGCTTGTCACCACCTCTAAGTTGAATGATGGTGTCATCACCGTCGCTACGTCCGGCGCCAACAACCCCATGCTGGCTGGTAATGTTGTTGCGTTGCTATCGCCTGTCATTTTCATTCCAGTCTTGACGTTGATATTCGGAGTCGGTGAGTTTGTAATCCCCTCGGCTGAGCGCATGCTAACGAAGACCAAGACAACTACGATTGGGTATCAATGAAGAATATTCGCCTTGTGGACGATTCGGATGTCACAGCAGCCGCGCACATGGACTTCGAAGCTGTGCACGGCCGTCATGCTGCCCTCTCACCAGAAGCCGAAGCCGCCGAGCAAGCCAAACTATTCCGCGCCTCCAAGATCGCAAAGATCACCACTGCAACCATGACACTCGTCCTGCTCATACTTTGGCCGATGCCGCTTTATGGCTCAGGTTATATCTTCAGCCAATCATTCTTCTCGGGTTGGGTCATCGTCGGCATCATCTGGTTGATGTGCAGTACTATGGCTGTAGGTGTGTATCCTCTATGGGAAGGCCGTGAGAGTTTGGCAAGGAACTTTGGTGGCATGTGGCGCGACATCACCGGAAAGGGTGGTCGTCGCGGAGGGCCGGTCACAGTGGTCGAAGGCGAAAAGACGGCTGAATCAGGCACGCACACGCCAAAGGAGGCTGACGCGAAGGCATTGGAGGAGTAAGCGTTACATGTAGTCGAAGATCATCCACACCGCTCTGTACTACTACCAGGTTATTTTATATCCTGTACCTATCCTCATAATCTTTTGGGAGTCCAATCTCTATAACATTGAGATCTTTGGGAGTCCAGTGTTCGCGGTGCGACAATGGCGGATCGATGGAAGCTGTCCACAAAAGGTAAGCGTCCCGCTCGGTGTCTTTCCACGCCTTCTGAACTTTACATCACCACAAGCATCGACCCGGTTACTGGTACCTCGTGATATCGATTATGGCTTCGTCTAACGCTTCCAAGATGATTTCGGTGCTTCTTCGCCCAACGATGTGGCCGTTAACCACGTTGTGCAGCGAGCCTCATGCCGCGGACCCTGTACGATGCATGCGACGACGAACGCCTTCCTATTTCCAGAATGCGGACACCGCTCTAAAAATACGCTACTGAAGAGCGAAGAACTGCGATTGCAGGAACAATGTTAATTGTCCGGGGTAGAATCCAGGTACCCCGCGACCCCAGTGCTTACCCGGTAATAGCTTCGGGGCATCTGCGCCGAGAGGCAAGGGTGCTCTTGTCTAGCAACGCGCATGTCTGCAGCGATATATAATACCCAGAGAAACTATGGATTTATTTCCATCCTCGCCAAGAATACTCGCGCATCATTGTGTTCAGGATGAGCGCATTCAAGTTACTCGGTCTTGCTGCCCTGGCTGCTGCGGCGCCAGTAGAGGAGCGCGCAAAGAAGCCCAAGAGTTTTCTGAAAGACCTT
Source organism: Alternaria postmessia (assembly GCF_024291825.1). NCBI lineage: Eukaryota > Fungi > Ascomycota > Dothideomycetes > Pleosporales > Pleosporaceae > Alternaria > Alternaria postmessia. Next base: position 199,631 of record NW_026260092.1, read on the forward strand.
GGAAACTCAACTTGGGTTATTGGCAACGAAATCTGGAACGTTACACAGAACCGCCAGTATGCTAATAAGTTGTGGTACAACGGGAAAGATCGCGTCGGGAATGCTGTTGGGCATTATGTTAGCTACAGTACGTGCAAGCAGAGCGCTGGACGAAATAAAGGCATCACGTCGCTAACCAATTCGTAGATGGCGCCGCATCTGATCTGAACTGGACGTCCGCCGCGATTGTCGATTCTGACACCGACTACATCAATGTCAAGTTTACGGCGAAGGAAGGCGACTTCCATTGGGTAATCTACGACGATCTCCCAGGCGCATACCAGTACTTCGTTAACCACGCCCTGCCTACACTGGGCGAGTTCCGTACTTTGTGGCGTCTCGATAACGTCTCGTTTCCTCGCAGCCACAACAACGTAAAAGACGGTGTACTTCCTGCATTAGAGGAATATCGTCAAGCTACCAACGTCCAGGATGAAACCTGGCAAAAGGCTGACGGGTCATACTTGACAAAGTACGACTGGAGCGGCTTCGTCCGAGACCAGACATACTATGGTGTCTATGGCGACGAGGTGGGAAGCTGGTACCTCAACCCTGGAAAAGACTACTACAATGGTGATCATCTCAAGCAAGAGCTTATGGTATGTCCGATTCTGTCTTGCTAGTAGATGATGTCAGACTGACTGATGAAAGACTCATCGCGAATCCCAAACTGGAGACGCAGTTCAGCTGAACATGATCCACGGCACACATTACCAAGCCATTGCGCGCGATTCCTTCGCTGATGGCAAGATCTGGGGCCCGTGGCTTTGGTACCTCAACGACGGAAGCAAAGATGATGCTGCAGCTCGCTGGGGAAAGGAAGAAGCGGCCTGGCCTTACAAGTGGTTCGACAACAAGCCCTACCAATCTCGCGGCAAGATGCAGGGCAAGCTCCTCCTGAGTGACGGACGCCCAGCTGCTGGCGCTGCCGTCTTCCTCGGAGACAACCGCAACACTACGGTTTCAACTCTTGATCAAGGGCAGAATTACTACTACACCACCTATGCCGACGAAGATGGCAAGTTTGACATCCACGACATCCGCACCGGCACATATGCGCTCTACGCTTGGGGCAACGGCGGCGCGATTGGCGATGTTACAACAAACTTTACCCAAAACGATGTCGAGATCCGCGAGGGCAAGAACACAAATCTCAAGGAATTGACGTGGAAGGTCACCGACAGCAAGAAGCGCATCTTCCAGATTGGCGACTTCGATCGTACGACTGACGGGTTCAAACTTGCTGACCCAGCTCACCCATTTGAACACGGTCGCATCTCCAAATGCCCAGGAAACCTTACCTACACTGTCGGGACCAGCTCTGCTCTTGACTGGTGCTTTGGTCAATCTGCACTCGGCACATGGTCTGTTCTCTTCCCATCCAAGAGCACATCCGCCGCAAAATTGACGGTGTCACTCGCCGGCTTCTCACAAGGCTCAAGCTGCGACATTTTGCTTAACGATGTCAAGGTGGGAAACATCACGAGCGCCAGTCTATTGAACAGCCAAGACACGTATCGTGGTGCTACACGAGCGGGCGAGTGGAGATTACTCGAATTCCCGATCGCGGATGGGGCGTTGAAGAGCGAGGGTAACCGCCTAGACATCAAGGTTACTAGGACTACGCAATGGAGAGGATGGCTCTGGGATAGCTTGGTCTTGGATCAGGTATAGATAGTATAATGAATGATATGCAACACATGTACTACTACTGTGTTTAATTCAATCCAAACTGAACTCAATTTGTGAATGTGCAGGCTCAATAAATGTACAGACTGTGCGCGTTTTGCAAGTATAATCCAATGACCGTTGCCCTAGAAATCAGGCCTCCAGCAGACCCAAAGGCACATTATCCATTCTCGTTCTGGCAATATGATCTCAGTGACGAGGCCGCAAGTTTCCTTGTTCTGCGCAGTCGCCGACGTATGTGGCTTGGATAGGCTAGCGTTGTTCTGGGCGCAAACGTCATACGCTCGCCAGACTCAGAAAGAGCACGGGTGTGACGCGCCGTGTCGGTACACACTTTGAAATTGCTAACAACACCTAGATTGCAAAGTGAAATCGGTCATGCCAATTCATATATCTAGCAGTCAGCTCTGGTGTGACGAGCTGTGCTGTCTTCTTCCTCGAGACCCGCCCTAAAGGCTCATGACTCAATGAAAAAGATACTGGAAGTTGAATTCCAGTAGAGACCTGCCAATGGACGACATGCGTCGTGTGGCTTGACACTTGGTCTGTAAAGTGTGAGAGTATCGCTGCTGATGCTAGCGCACACTTGGAGATGTCGAGATGTTGAAGTCTCGCCCAGCCATAACACACAAGGAAACTATGGTGACACAGGATCTACCGAGGGCGTTTTACCGCCACCCGATTGTCGACAGTCTTGAACATTGACGTTTTACCGTATCCCGTTCAAGTGCCGCGGTTCGAGAAACACATTCGCATCTCAGGTTTGTGACAACCTCAGACAATCCCTGTGTCTCTCTGTCGTCGATAGGAGATCCTCGTACGTGTATGCCATATATCATGGGCCACTTGACCTGTCAGAAGTCCTCCGAAGAGAACATCTTATCGCAGATATCTTCCGCACGCATAACCCGAAAGGGCACACTGGCGGCGGGTCGAATCGGAAGTGGAATCGAACCACCATCGTTGTGGTGTGTAACAAGGCCACCAAGAAGACAGCTGGGGCAGCCCGTCTCTTTACGGTTCTCGACCTGACATACATGCAGAGACCATCACCTATCTGAACCAGACGACGGACCCTAAAGCATGAAGCCGATCGATCTGCCTGGGCACCCCTCTATCTCCGAGAGATTCAGTGAGGTGTCGGAGTCAGTGGTTGTGTTGCAAGAACGCTGAATGCTCCGATCTATGTCTTGTCAGAGAAACCACTCCTTTCCTAGACTCAGCATAGACCCTGCAGAACCTCCACCCAAGAAGACTGGAGGCCAGCCGGTTGATAGTTCGAGCTATCAGCTGCTGTGGGGGTCCAGCAAACCTGTTGGTGTCACTCAGTCGCGTTCGCCAATCGACTAGTATTCTCGGTTCTGTAAAAGTGCGAACAAAGAGTTCGCCAGAACCCAACAATCTGTACGCATATCAAGTCAGATTGAGTTATAGTCGATAAATGATGAATTGTGCGTTACCTTGATAGCAGAAGTAGAAGTGTCGGGAAATATAGTCGATCGAGCGGCGGCGCGAACCGAGATACCAAAAGGTTGCGAAGTGCACCGCATCTAGCGATTTGAGTGCGAGTTAAGAGAATGGAAGAGAGACAAGGTGGAGAAGCGACATGCGATAGATAATGAACGACGCTAGACCTGAGCTTGGGCCGAGCTAAGTTTTGATAGTGAATGGTGAACTTGCGGGTCATACGACCAAGCTGTTTCGTCATTCTTTAGGCTACAGCGTCGGATTTATCACTTTCACTGTGGTGAAAGCTTAGCTCGATAAGGAACAGAGCAAGTATGCTTGTTGGGTGGACATGTTCTTCATGAACTATCACGCCTTGCGACAGAAAGATTAAGACATCCAACGGGAATCATCCCCTTACGGACCTCGATTTGATGTGAACAAGCCAGCAAATATACGAGAGCTTATCAACGAAGACTTCCCGCTAATAGAGGGTCTGTAAACTATCCTTAATAAGCCATTAGCGGTCAGATGCATTTCCATCCACCTCCTTTCACTTCCATCTACGCGACCCTTGACGCAACAGGCTTTCATCACGTCGCATTAATTGTACTGAGCCCTATGATATCCCCATTCTCCGCCAGTTCGTCAACCAACTTCGACTACAATGTCACCTTCACGATTGCAATCGCTACACACGGGGCAAGAACGCCAAGTTGGTGGGGCACTGAGAGTAGCTGGAGGAGCTCACAGGCCATGTGAAGACAAACGTTCATAAGGAAAAGGTGGGCTAGAAAGAGTGAGATACGAATGAAAGCTCGAGGGGTTATTGAGGAGGAAGAATGCGACTGAAATCGAGATTAATAAGACTTACTCACAGAAGAAGCGTGAGGAAGTTCTGGAAGCTAAGATTATTGGTGATATCAAGTAGAAGAAGTGCAAAGTTGTCGCTGACTCTGCATCAAAGGGTAAGGTTGACAAGGTTAAGCGGATTTCCAAGGTCTCCTGGTGGAGTTGCGAAGCTGCCTACCTGCTCTTCAGGCTTGTTGCAGAGTATATCCTCATGTACAGTCGCAGACAGATTGATCGGCCTTTAGCAGACAATCCAACATAACTCCATGAACGGACCAGACTTATGACTCGCTCCAGTCTTGACCAGCTACCTTTATAATCCGACCGTAAAAGCTCACAGCCATACACACACAAAGCACATTTCACGAGGTGGAAGATCAGTACGAGTGACTTAGTATCATTCCTATAGTCCCTTGCTCCCAGTGCGATGCAAGTGCCTTTCCAGTCCCTACCATGCCATGCCATGCCTAACCTATGCACCCACCCTAGCCGCTATTGAACAAACAGAAGTTCAATCAAAACGAAAAGAAAACAAGGCTAAATTATGGATACATGGGAAGAAAGATCAAAGCGAGTGTAATTTGGATGCATAAAAAAGCAATCCACCTCCAAGCGTAAAACCGGAAACGCGCTAAAAAGGTTTGAGGGGACGGAGGCCGAGTCCACCTGAAGTTTGAAAATGCAGAAAAATTTCATGATACAAACACCATCGCTGAAGCGCAAGGTTGAGAACGCTTGTTTAAAAACATTCGCTATGAGAGAACGCGAAGGGCCGGTTCAGATGAGGCGGTGTGGTAGTTTGCAGATCGAAAAAGAAATTCGTGAACGGCTGTGGAGCCGGAAAAAAAGGCAACGCGTTTGCTGATGTCGCAGATGCCGGGCCGGACAAGTCTATTGTGTCGTGAACTCGTGTTTAGTGGGTATCAGTTTCTTTTGGGCGATGTTGCTGGGGCCGCACGGTTGTGCAGACCCCTCTGGTTCTGGAACGTTGTGTTACAAAAATGAACAGTATGCTATCGGGGACTCCAGAACGGTAAGGCTCTACGGTCGTATCGTCCCCGTGGTTTTGTTGATACATGTGATATATTCCTCCTCTTTTCTTTGCTCTCTACGTTGTCGAGTTCCTTTTTGCGCTCGATATCTGGGTCGTAGTAATGGGATGCCGTAACAGGGACCTTGAATTCCTGCGTACTGAGAGGCAGTGTGTACTTGAAGTTACCCCTCACGATCAACTCGAAAGGATATTGCAGGACTTCCTCCCATCGCTCGCTGCCTCCGGCTTCTGTCTTGTTTCCGGGGTGCAAAAGTCGAATCTCACCAATAGATTCGGCGCGTTTCCGCTGGAAAAAGGAACCTTCAAAGTTTAGTGGTGAGTCGAAGTGGGCAATGCGTCCTAGAAGCATGGTACGAGGTTCGCCCTCAATGGGATCGGTCCCTTCATCTACACCAGTAATCGAGATCTCTGTAGTTGCTTCTTCTTCGATGGGTGTCCAGTGTTCTACGTCGTCTTGTGGACCGTTCCCGTGCTCGCGCCACCAAGCATCTGACCCGACGTGCTTGCTCTTAGCAAACAGCGAGACCTCCATGTCAGAGACGGTAACGCCGATGATGTTAGGGTTTACCGCGTTGACTATGAGATCCAGCATAACCTCCTCTTGACTCGCTACAACATTCTGTATGTCTCGCACCACGAGACTAGTGAGAGGCTTCGTGGTAGCAAAAACAAGGCCAATAGCGCAGAACACAACGACGAGCAGTAGAATCGTAAGGACGAGGCAGCCCGCGAAACGGCGACACCATCCGCCATCGCGATGATGCCGGCGCTCTAGTTGGCGTATGGTGGTGGTATTGCGCTGGCGGGAGGTTCGGGTAGAACGTGGACTTCGTCCAGATTGAATCAGCGGTGTGCGCTCATCATCGGCAATGTTTTCGGCGTCGATATCGTATGCTGCAGAATATTCTCCACTTTTCTTGCTGCCATTGCTATGACCGTTCCCAACATTGAAGGTGTGGAAGCGAGGGCTGTTGGGTTGCGACGCATTTCTTGATGACGGGCCACGTGCGCGCGAAGACTGTGGTACCGATGTGTCACTCTCCATAGCAAGGTGGCTGAGTGCGCCGCGACCCTGGCCATGTCGTCCAATGTGGTGATGATGACTGCCTCCACCCGCTCGCCCGGAGCCTATCCGGATGGTGCCCTCGCCTCGATCATCGCCGTCAATGCTCGGGTTGTTGTACGGGTTCGTGAACTTTATGCTGCTCTTCTTACTTGGGTGCTTGTGCGTGTCGCGTATCTGGAGTCGTGGGTCCGTGAGGCTGGCTAGCGACGTCATGCTTGGCGTTCGTGAGTGATGTTGGCGGCTGCGGTGCGGCTGTTCGGGAGGGTTCGACTCATAGATGAAGGTCGCATCGGAGTCAGAGGAGTCGGCCTCATCAACCGCGCTGGCCACCTTTTGTTCGAATACATCGGCTTTGGACGAAGCTGTACGGGTACTTGTGTTAGTGCTTGAATAAAAATATTTGAGAGGGGGGCGAAGAGGAGCCATGCGAAGCTCTGAACTCGGGGGCGACATGGTCAATAACGAGCGCCGGTCGTCATACGAACGGTATGAGACGGGGCTGCCGAATGACGGGTTCATGCTTGAGCGAGAACCGGGGTCCGGCCGGCTCGGGGTGTAATAGTGGTACGAAATGTGTTGCAACCTACCAGTGCCTGCATTGATGGACGCGGCTTTGCGCTTGGGGGCTTTCCTTTCCTTCTTGGGTCGAATCGTCTCGTTGCTGGCCTTTAGTCGTATTCCACCATCTACGCGACCAGACGCGGACCGGTCCTGGTTCACAATGGATGGCTGCGCGACAGAGGGCACGGTCTCAGTTTCGACCGTCATGTTGCGGAGGGGCGGGTCTCGCGATCGCGTCGACATTGAAGAGAGGGAGGGCTTTGCGGAGACGGTGTGTGGGCGATGGGTGTACGTGTTGCGCTGCTCCTGCATCTTGCCCTTCTTGGCGCTCTTGGTCGCGCTGTCGCTACCACTCTCCGTGTGCTTGGTGTTGTCGTGCTTGGTGCTGAGGTCTTCAGTGACTTTGGACGAATTGACGTCATTTCGGTCCTGATCGGTTTTGTGGGCAGTCGCTGAGGGAACAAAGCTAAGAACGAGGTTAACAAAGTTTGCGGATGGGAACGGAAATTGGCTCCGTGGTTAGTCTAACGTGCGTCGCGATGACAAACAGTGGGGCCGTTGCGGGGAAAGCGTACCTTTGCGGCTCTAGACCATCAAATCCGGGTGTGGCAGGCAAGCTAGATTCTTGCACCGTTGCCAGCTTGGGAGCCACGCCGCCGGAACTCCGCGAGGTTGCTTTGGGCGCAGGCTGTGGCTGAGGCTCGTCGGGGTCGCTTGCGGGCGCCTCTTCTCTCACTGGGAAGCGGGAGAGCGAGGCGGGCGACGAGCTCTGGACGACAATTGAGGGTGCAGATTGAGCTTCGGGCTTCCTAATTTGCGCACGCAGCGAGTTTGTGCGCGAACGTGAGCGGCCGTCATCGCCCGGTGGTGGTGATTTGAGGCGCGGCGAGAGGGGCCAATGGGGAGTCGTCTCGCCAGAATTCGACTTTGAAGATGGCTTGGAAGGGCGCGGGGCTCGTACAGTGTCGGTCGATGAGGTAGGCGTGAGCTCAGGTATGCTGGTGGAGGACAGAGCTCGCTGCACCGTCGGGGAGGCATGGCCTGGGGCGGCGGCGGCGGTCGTCGAGTTGGACAGGCTGGAACCTCGACTTGGGCTGGCATCGGCGCTGCTCTTGCGTGTTCTGAAGGAAGGCCTGGCAGTCGTGCCTGCGCCCGACGGGGTGGCATTGCGCTTGTGCGGGCGAGGAGAAGCCTCTCGCGACGACAGCGGCGAGGGGGAGTTGGTCGCATGGAACAGGCGCTGGCCAGCCGAGTTTTGGCCCATGGGCGGAGCAGACGTGTCTCTGGCCATGTCTGCTGTGGAGTCGTCGCGGGTGGTTGACGTAGTGGGCTCTGCACTCTCCTCGACGCCTGTGAAGGACTCAAAGGCGTTGAGTTCGTCAGCGGCGGTGGATCTGGACGAAGCCATCATGGACGTGCTTTTGCTTCAATGGGCCAAAGCACTCGTGGCATCTCGTGCGGGTTCGGGCCTGGACAACAGCGCGGCCCGGTACGAATAGGCGGTCAAAGCGATGAGGCTGCTGTAATGAGTACGACTACGCGTCAAACGGTTGTTGGGTAGCGTGGGGACTGAGTTGTCGCTGTCGGAACAGGGGGGTTGGCAATAGGCGACGATGTAGACGGTTTAACGTCGTGCTGAAGCGCTGCAGGTCGATGATGTAGGGTAGTGTAGGATCGATCCAAGGCAGGATGCCATTGTCGGGCCAGCCCTGGGCGGGAACGCTGACGAGGCGCTTTCAGGCTGCAGGCACAATTTGACAGCGCATCACAAAGACGTACCCGGAATGAGACGAATAATACAACTTCGCCTTGTCAGCTGCGGCCTGCCCGCCTTATGGCAGAGCCCTCAGGATTACCCGTGGCCTGTACAACCAACACCGTGATAGCGATAGCCAGAAACTAGGTTCCCTTCAGGGTTTCGCGCCATGTCGGCACTCGAGCAGAAGCAAATCCCATGCACAACACAACTGGCAAGTGAGCAGCACCCCACGTACTTCAGCAACCATCCCACACCTGCTCACGTAGTTTCCTGTCTGTCACTCGTGGGTCGGCACGCTCTCACCTCAGACGGGTATGAGTCTATCCAATAGTCCCCTGGGGGATCCCACTGTGTGCCGGCTGCTGCCCTTTAGCCGGCCGAAACACCATTGAGACACTGTAACCACGGGAGCGCATTGCCATACATGCCATACTCAAGAGGCGCAGCACTTTCCCGTGTGACATGATGGATGGTCATCGATCATGGTCCAATTTCGACTCCCTTTGGGCCCGCGCAACAGAGTGACATCTCTCATGCCCAACCGACGGCATCGGCAGCATGCACTTTCAACTTCTTTGAAAACGCCGAGAAGACTTACCAGCTCCAGAAGGCGAACAAGAGACAACATAACAGTCTCATTTAAATATCGAATTCACGTGCAAATAACACGTCGCATGTTCTTCCCCATCAATCCTAGATCCGAGCTTGCACCGGGCTTTTCCGACTCCGACCGTCCGTGATAAGATCATCTTTACATCTAATCAGATCGAATTTTCCACGCTAGTCTCCTTCACGAACGCCTTCACTCCACCCTACTCATCCTTATTGCTACTCTAGGTATCGATTTTCTCGTACCAAGCTATGCCAAGTCCTCGAGACTGTAGTATAGTCATATAACCGGTGCAAAAATCGAAGGTGCTTCCAGTGATGTGGTTTGGGAGGGGCCAATGGTGGATCGATGGTGGTCTGAAGGAGTGCGTTCCTGGGTCTTATACGAGTGTTGAACGGGTGTATTAGGGCTCTAGAAGCTTGAGGGTGATATAAGAGTATGCTGCGAAGACCTGTACTGCCTGAACGTGGCATCTCTCGTTGCTGATCTCTTCCGCCTCGTTCTCTGGTCACACTGTGATCACTCCGCTCTCTTCAATTATGCACTTCTTTGATCGTTCCAAAGACAAGGCGACTGACTCGGTCGAGCCCGTTGAGGCTTCTCGTCAAACTAGCGATGCGGAAAAAGGCGCCCAGACAGATGGCCCCCACGACACGGTCAGCGACGAAGAAAGTCTCTCCAGCAACGCTCAGGCAGGTGTCAAGGCCGTCCAAGCTGCAGCATCAGTATGGACAAAATACCATCTTATCGGCGCCTATGTTATGTTTGTCACCCCCTTTCGTTCACATCTTCGTCCAGTATGTTCACTAACACCCACGCAGCATCTGGTGGATCTACTTCGTCACCGCCCTCCAAGAAGTCGTCGTCCGCGCCATGAATCCCTATGTTACCAGTGCTTTCCGTCTGCACTCTCTCACTGCCGCTACTGGAATCATGTCATCCATCATCGGCGGGCTGTCCAAGATTCCCTTGGCTAAGCTACTCGACATGTGGGGTCGACCTCAGGGGCTCTTACTCTCACTGTTTGTATGGATGGTGGGATACATCATGATGGCTTCGTGCCAGAATGTAGAGACATATGCTGCGGCGCAAGTCTTCTCGTCTACAGGGTATGTAAATCGTGTTCATTACCGATCAAGATGAGGAAATGGTAACGCTGACACGATGATATCCAGATCACAAGCAGTGTCGTACATTCTTACTGTCTTCATCGCCGATACCTCGACACTCAAGAATCGCGCCCTCATGCTCTCCTTCGCAACCTCGCCCTACGTAATCACAACTTGGATCGGCGGTCCTGTCGCTCAATCCGTTCTCGCTGGCCCCGGCTGGCGCTGGGCGTTTGGCATCTTCACAATCGTCATCCCCGTCGTCGTCGTTCCTCTTGCAGCCTTGGTTCTCTTCAACGATCGCAAAGCCCGTAAACAAGGTCTACTCGAGCCACGCCGCATTGACTGGAGCCCGGCAGCCATCAAGAAGTTCTGCATCGATATTGATGCCGTGGGAATACTGATTTTGGTAGCAGGCATGGCGTTGTTCTTGCTACCATTCAGTCTATACAGCTACCAAGCGGAGAAGTGGAAGAGTCCCATGATCATCGGTATGATCGTCGCTGGCTTCGTCCTTCTCATCGCCTTTCCCATCTGGGAAAGGTTCTTCGCGCCCGTTACGTTCATCCCGTATAAATTGCTTCTGGATCGAACCGTCTTCCTTGCCGGCGTCATGTTCGTCTTTGTTTACTTCAACAGCGCGGTTTGGGGATCATACTTCGGCTCCATGTTGCAAGTGGTTTGGAACCTCAACGTCACTACGGCCAGCTATGTCCAGAGCATCTACCGCGTTGTCTCCTGCTTCTGGTGCTTGGCAGCCGTGGGACCAGCAATTAGGATTACAGGAAGGTTCAAGTGGGTTGCTGTCTTCTTTGCACTGCCGATTGATATCCTAGCGCTGGGACTAATGATTCACTTCCGTCAGCCTGGAACATCAGTGGGGTACATTGTCATGACGCAGATCTTCACGGCAGTGGCTGGAGGCACCATCGTTATCGCTGGCGAGCTGGCCATGATGGCGCCTTCGGATCATCAGCACATGGCTGTCATTATCGCCGTTCTCAACCTCTTCTGCTCTATTGGTAGCGCGGTTGGAAGTACTGTCTCCGCTGCTATCTGGACTGGGACCTTTTACAACAATCTTGTCAAGAACGTTCCGGCTGGTGTCAATGTTGCGGACATCTACGCTTCATTGCCGAACCAGCTATCATACAAGTGGGGATCGCCGGAGAGGACTGGTATCGCGCAGTCTTACGCCGACTCGCAGCGACTCATGTTGATCACGAGTATTTGCATGCTATCATGCGCTCTCATTGCGGCTGCATTCTGGCGCGATATCAACGTCAAGAACATCAAGCAGGTCAAGGGACGCGTCGTCTGAGCGGTATCCAGATACGAGTAAAGAGGCCATCATGCTTTTCCGCACGGAAGCATGAAAGCAATAGCAGAAGAATTGTACGTGCATAGACAATTCCCCGTGTGATTGTTTCAAAACGTCCATGGAAAACCACATAGATCATATATATCCAACAACCACCATCATCACGCATAAAGCTCATCCCCGTCGCACATCCTCTTATCGATAGACAACAGCATGATCCTAGTCCTTGTAAGCCTGTGTAAGGTGCGCATAAACGTGGTAATCCCATCTGATACAGGTCCGAGCTGGGATGTGTCAAACATGCCACCAACCAGATCCCAGCTGTCAGTGTTTCGGATGGACCGACTCCACAGCACATGGTATCTTGAAAGCTGAGCAACCTTCCAGAAGGGTAAGAGAGATTGCACAAAGTACTGTTTCGTGGATCAAGAGGAAACGGCGACGTAGGTCGAGTACGTGTGTGATGCGGGGGTTGAGCCTGTAATCCATGCTGAACGTGTAGCGACTCTATATATGTAAAGGGTAACTCGCCAGCAATACGTATACAAGCGACAGCTTTTCATTCTACTTAATATCGATTCCCATCGTATCCACAGTCTTTTCCGATTTACCATGCCGTCATTCGCTTTCTGGAAGAGCTCCAAAGCCGATCCTACGAAGAAACCACTGCTTACTGAAGATGCTGCAACCGAGCAACCCAGTATCCTCATTCCTTTGGTAGCAAAGGACTTGGACCTGAATCCAGATGGCGAAGATTCCGGTGTCTTCCTTTTTGACGATGACGCTATGCCACTACAATCACCACGACCTGACCTAGTATCAGAGACCGAGCCGCTCATTGCATCACCATCTGCTGCTGAACAAGATCTTTCGACGAGGGAGTCGGAGCAAGAAGTCCACTCCAAAGTCAAAAATTACTCGAAGAAGCTAATTTCTACCGACAATGATGATCCGCCAGTACCACCACCCAAATCGTCGCCATCAGGGCAACTCCAATGTGCTACTGCAGCGGATGAGTCGCGTGCCATCGTCAACGAAGAGCGATCGGAAGCTTCCCAACAGGCTCAAGAAAAACTTCCAAAACAGCTGGAACCTTTGTCTGCCTCTCCTGAGCAATCGATCAGCCAAGAGAATCCCCTCAAGAGACCAGTACCATCCACAATGGACAAAACATCGACTCAATCCCACGACCGAGACTCCGGTGTGTACGTCTCAGACGACGAAAATCTACCACCACAATCGCGGCCCGCATCTCTTGCGCTCAGCGACTTCAACCAGCGATCAAGAAACGCATCCGTCGCTTCAAAGCACACTGCTTCAGCATCGACGTCTTCGCCTCGGCAACGCACAGATTCAATCGCACGTCTGAAGCGACCCGCAGAGCTGAACCTAGGGGCAAACCCAGTATCCGACTCATCCAAGCCACGCTCCGAGCTCGAGAAGCGGTATGATTTAATCCGCAATTCAAAGACACAATCCAAAGCCGCTCTGAGATCACCCACAGCACTACTACAGGAACGACTCAACATGTCGACGAAGAAGGAAAGGGTTGAGGAAGAAAAGACGCGCGTGTTTACACCACCGAGGCAGACGACAAATGGCTGCTGGCTGCCAGGTCCAGGTGCTCAGGTGGACGCGTTCACCAGCACATCAGTTCGTGCGCGGACAGAAGCTGAAGGTCGACCTGCGTGGTGGTGCAAGGTCGACAAGCTCGTTGTGTTCGACGGTATTGACGTTAACAGCGAGGGAGACATGAAGATTTACACCCGCACTAGCAAGGGTCTCAGCATTGCTCGTCGACGCGGCGATATGGAGACGATTGTCATTCCGATGGACTGTGCACACTGTCAGGAGATGTTGAACCGACATGAGTGGAAGTACGACATGCGCGTATGTAAGAGAAGTGTATGCTGGGATTGCAAAGAGAGGTGCAAGTGGGAACTGGAACAAGAGCAGCTTGTTCATGAAGAGACAGCAGCCAAGGCGGATGGCAACAGATATCGCGCGGACAGTGTCTTGCAAGACGAAGAGCCAGAAGAAGAGCATATGATGCAAAAGATTGGTATTGAGCAAGAACGGTCGATGAGCCCGATCGAGGCAATAGGTGGAATTGAAGAAAGACTAGAAAGTAGGACGGTGGTCGCTTGAGACAGAAGTAATGTGACGCGAGCTCCATAGGAAGGGGAACGCAGAACAAATCCAGTCATGTGCACTGGGCAGATGAGCGCTAAGGCTCAATCTCTGTGCTTATGACGAGGCGGACAGAAAGGGAAGGGGCGAGTAGGAGTAGATGCAAATCAAGAATACGTAGTCGACTGACCTTGTCTTGTTATGCATTACTACAGATTTCTCGCGGTTGTATGCTCTCGCTATTCCCAGAACGTTCTTCATCGGTGTGGATTGAAGATGTCAGCGTAGTTTGAGGAGTACCACTCAGGTACTGCGCTCGTTATGTGCTTGTTTCATCGGAGAAGTGAAGCCAGGATGTGCGTATATTGTTGGGTACATTGGGTCGCGGCGCGTGAGCAGTGGAAAGTCTTGCCCCTTCCTGGATAATACTCTATAGATCTAGAGGTCACCTTCAATCCAGCTCCATTGCGTCGTCCATGTATTCAAATGGTGTATCCTCAATCTCCATGCTCATATGTCCGTACATATTCTTCGGTTCAAAGTCTTGGCTAGTCAGTGCACGCCCATTTGTAGCGTCGTCGGAATGCTGCTGCACTGCTTCGTGAGCAAGGTCACATCCGCCAATGATATTGCGCAACATATCTTCTAGCTGCAAGTTTTGAAGCGTAATATGTGCGCGCTCGTCGCCGTCGGATATGCCTGCCTTGCTATCCGCATCTTTCCAAGCATTACGGTATTCTTTTGCGATGCCTAGTTGTACACGGACCTCTTGTAGACCTAGTGATCCTGCCAACGGACACTTCTCGTCATCCAATGCTTCTAGAAGGTTGGCGTGGAATGCATGCGAAGCCATCGGTCGCGTTCGGTGAAGCTCGGGGTTGGTCTCGTAACGGAGGGCATTGAAGTTTATGCGCGGCGCAGAGGTAGAAACAAAAACGCCGAATATAGCGAGACAGTCTGTGATGTAACGCTCTAGTAGCGTGTAAAACTCGAAGAAGTCTACCTTGAACATGGATTCGGCTTGCTTCTGCGCAATGTCAGTCTCACGGCGTCCAGGCTGTTGAGGCTCGTAACCACTTACACTCGACGCGCCGCTACCCATTGCATGCTGGGACTGGTGATCCCCATTTTGCTGAGCAGCTGCCTGTACAATCTCCATGGTTCGAAAGTAAGACACCATGAGCATTTCTGCTTTCCACCGGACGCGTCCTAACAGTCGCGTAACTCGATCTTTGTCCTGCTTGAGCTTATCGGCTTTTGATTGCGCTAGCCTCTCTGCGGGCGTCTTCGGTGCAAATTTGGAGGTCTTCATTATAGCCGTGATTGGTGTCGTCTCGGTCGGGGTGGATATCGAGATCAAGCTATGGAACTGAGTAGCCGTCAAGCAATTAACTACCTATCAATTGAGAAGCACCAAGGGGCGGTAATATTTATCGCTTAGAATGCATCGAGCTTCCACGGAAATTTCACTACACAAGTTGAGCATCGTAAGGATATAGCGTGAACATGACCGCGAGCTGTTGCGGACGTTGTGTAAGAGCAGCTGGTGTTGACAGTTCGTGCCGAGGCTTGCCGCTGAGTCAGCCCCTGTTCTGGAGCACTTCCGCCTTGTGGTTGATTGGACATCAGACGTTTATACAATGTGGAGGACAGTAGATATCTTCAAAGGACAATGGCAGAACACGATGTCTATACAAATGCAACGCGACTACTGAAATTCTTGCAGCTATCCATCCACCACATCATATCATCGCCTCATAAAGGTATGCTTATCCCATAACCCCTGGAACGCCATGCCTACAATAGTTGATCTAGAAGTTACCAACAACCCTCTTGACCATTCTCCTCATACCCTCACCACTAATTTGGACAGCACCCTCAAGCTCGGCACTGCGCAATACCTCAAGGAACTCCTGATTTTCCACTTGTTCACTAGCGCCTTCCCTGACCTTCTTGACCAGGTCGTTCATGCGCACGCTCTGGCCAGCAGAACCAAGCTCGTCGAGCGAGGCAAGCACCGCGCGCTTGAGGTCTTCTTTCTTGCGGCGATCGCTGGTCGAAGTGCCTTCAGTGAGAAGCGACATGTCGATAAGACCTGTACGTGCATCCGTAGCTGCCTGCTTGAGCGCTGACTTGATGAGACGGACGGCTTCGTGAACGTCGTCAGCCGTAACTTCTTCTGACAAGCGCATCTTGGCGTGGGCTTCAGAGAGACGGATCATTGATTCTAATTGACGTGTAGTTGCTGTAATTCTTCGCTCTTGCGAGCGAATGTCAGCACCGAGACCACGCATCGCAACGTAAGCATCCACAAGAGCTTTCGATGCAGGCTCGGTGATCTTTGGGTGGATATTTGAGCGCGCATAGGAGATGTATGCGGTCAAAAATTCGATAGGCATTACTTCGCTCTTGGAAGCATTCTCAGGCGTATCTTCGAGATACATGCCGACCAAATGACGAGCCATGCGACGATCGTTTTGCTCGTCAATACGATCCAGGACAAGATACACAAGATCGAAACGTGAGAGGAGTGTGGGTGGGAGGTCGATGTTTTGAGGGACGGGAAGGTTGACGTTGTATTTCGATCCGATAGGATTGGCGGATGCAAGAATCGAAGTACGGGCATTGAGGGTTGTGATGATACCAGCTTTGGCGATGGAAACTGTTTGCTGTTCCATAACTTCGTGGAGAACGGATCGAGTTGCCTCAGACATCTTGTCGAACTCATCGATGCAGCACACACCACCATCGGACAAGACTAGCGCACCAGACTCAAGCACCAGCTGTCGTGTCTCAGGATCGCGGGTAACGTACGCAGTCAAACCGACAGCAGAGGAACCCTTTCCAGAAGTGTACACACCTCGTGGCGCAATTCTGTGTACGTACTGCAGAATCTGAGATTTGGCTGTGGAAGGATCACCACAGAGCAGAACGTTGATGTCGCCACGGTACTTCGGGCTACCTCCTTTTTCGAACTGCTTGTTAGTGCCACCAAAGAGCTGGAGCAGAATGCCCTTCTTGACATCGTCCATCTCGTAGATACTGGGCGCCAGCGAGCGAGAAAGGAGTTCGTAAACGTCAGAACGAGCACCAGTAGCCTTGATCTTCTCCTCTTCCTCTTCGGAGACCTTGCGGGTTTCTTCCAGATCACCAGCTGCGTGCTCAGCGAGCTCTTCTTCGATTGTCGATACGTCAATACCGAGTCGCTTCTTGTCAACTTTCTGAATGTGAAGCGCATCGACATATGTCTTGAAGATGTTCTTTACCGATCGCTGACGAGGATTGATGCGGACCTGGTTACACTTGAAGATACCAGTGATCTCAACACGGTCACCGGCTTTGCATACATCGACGAGCTCGTCATATGCGCACAGGG
Source organism: Alternaria postmessia (assembly GCF_024291825.1). NCBI lineage: Eukaryota > Fungi > Ascomycota > Dothideomycetes > Pleosporales > Pleosporaceae > Alternaria > Alternaria postmessia. The sequence continues at coordinate 216,643 of NW_026260092.1, forward strand.
ACACTGAATGCGGTGTCTGACCGTCCGGCATGTCATCTGGTGTCTCTTGTAGCTTGATGACCTGTTTGTTTGCAAAGCCTGAGCGGTTGTGCACGATCTGCATCGAGTTTGGCGACTCGCATACGGCGCGCGGGCACTTGGTGGGCTCGGTGATCTTGCCACGGTCAATGTCGACCCTGACGGTATGATTACATACAGAGCAGCGGAAGAAAGCTAGCCAAATTAGCCAATGACTTTGACAATGTTCTTGTGAACTTACCGTCCTTCATGTCTGGGATGATAGGTGTAGTTCTAATCACCAGACCCTTCACACTGACAAGCTTGTCCATGTCGCCAGGGTTGAGCTCGCGTAAGTTGATTGTATGATCTAGACCGAATGGCCTTACGTTGTATGTTTTCTGGTCAACTTCGCTGACCAGATTCGGGATTTCCGCGAACGGAGCAGGAGACGGGGCGCCGGGAGTAGGCGCATCAGAGCTCAACATGGGCGGGAGCGAGCTTGAATCGCGAGCCCTAGGTTGAGCAGCACGCTGTGCTTGTGACATCTGGGTTCGCATCTCTGCCATGCGCTTCTCAGCAAGTTCGAGCATGGTGTCCTTGATTGCAACATCCATGATGGGAATGATTTCGTTAGGGTAGGCCTGCAGTTGGTGCCAAAGCTTTCTGGTCGGTGGGTAAGCCTTGAGATTGCGCGCGTCCAAATTCAAAGGCGTAACACCAAGCTCCAGCATCATCTTCATGATATCGACATATTCCCTAGCCATGGCCGGATGATTATCTGGGAGATTCATGCCCTCGTTCAGCTCGCCGTCCTGGATCATGCGATACTTTCTTCGGAAGTTCATCAAGAAGTCTCTCATGGCATGTCTGGCGTCTACGAGCGATACGTTGGTTCCCCAAATGACTCGAGAGGAGTTTCCGCCCAAGACCTCCGCATCTGAAGTATCAGGGTTGATATTGGAGAAGGTTGGTGCGTCTGAAGGTTCCTGTACAGGCATGCCATTTTCATCGACAAATAACCTGCGTCGGCGATTGGTAGAGCTTGTGCCAAAGACGTCTGAGTGTATGTCGCTTCGTCGATTGCGAGCCGCGGATTCGGAGCCACGTACGAAAAGGGCACTGCTGCTGCTTCCAGGGACGTTGCTTTGGGCATTGCGGGCACGGCCAGGGCTAGAGCTAGATGCGTAGTGAATGGGCGACGAATCTAAGTTTGTCAATGACATTTCTAACACTTGATATCGAGTACTCCGTACCCCCCATCGTCTGTGCAGACGCTTTTGGTGTCGCACCACCATCGCTCTCATCCTCGCCATTAGCTTGTCCTGCGCCGGAGGGGTTGGCAGGCGATGAGCGGAAGAAGAGCGGGGATTGTGTCGAAGTGGTCTGGAACCTTGCGTTGCGTGGAGTTGCTAGCGATCCACGTTGTGAGGCCTGCGAAGCCTCAGACTGCAACTGCTCATCTGGACCTGCCGGCGCTGGGCTGCTGTCAGGTATCTGAGAATTTTGACCACGGGCGCTTCGTCTTGGAGTCGCCGATGCAGAAGTGCGCTCGGAGCGGCGCTTCGCTGGAGAAGAGTCCATGGTTGTGGCACTCTATGCAGCAGCAACAGTGAATGTGTTGTTGTTGTTTTAGAGGGGTTGCTAGGGATGGTGGGCTTGTCGCGCGCTCTCCTTTCGACGCGTGGGCACTGGGACGCGTTCAGTCTAGTCTACAAATGGACGTAAGTGGTCTTGGCACCTCAATCGAAGCCGCAGCTTGGAGGCTGAAAGACAACTAACAGTCAACTAAATTTTCATGAAAGACTGGAAACAGATGCAAGATTGTCGTAGTTCAACACCGCAACGTTCCGCTGGTCCATATGTCCACACGCTGTAAACTAATTCCTAGGTAGTGGGGCGGCAGCTAGCCCCGCCGTGAACAAATGTTTACAAGCAGGCAACCACATAAACCGACATATATCAACTGAGATCTTTGTTCTTCTGTCTCTCCAAATTATAAACCCGTCTACTTCAATTCCCATTCAAACATGGCTCCTCCGTCCAAGCTCGCTATTGCAACTGGCGTCGTGACCCGCCTTGTCAAGGAAGAAGCAAGCTACCACAAGGAGATCGAGCAGCAAGAGGCGCGCATCAAGAAGGCCGAGACCAGTGAGGGCGACGATAATGCTGAGTACACTTTGAGGCAAGAGGTATGCGTGGCCACCAAGAAGGATATCTGGCACGCCGGGTCTAACAATAACACAGCGTCAAGCCCTCCAAGAAACTAAGAATGTTCTGCCTGGCATGAAGATCAAGATCGAGCAGGCAGTGGAGAAGCTGGAGGAGGAGCTGGTAAGTTGACGATATAGTTGAGCTGAGTACCTAGTACTGATAACTTGTAGGAGAACAACAAGGAAGGCGGCGGCCAGGCATCACCAGAGGAAGTCACCAAGGCGAAAGAGGCTGTTGAAAAGGGCAAGGCAGCCATGCGTGAGGCCGCTTAGACTCATGACCACTGGAGAGATAGATAGTTGATACTGCAGTTGGACATGGCACCGCTGTAAAGAAGATGGAATGATACCCTGAACACCGCGCTATGCAATCAAATCATCAAGCAGACTGCTGTCCAAGCACAATCACGACTCGTCCATCTTGATCTCTGAGCGATCTTCGCCATCTTCCTCTCCATCTTCAAGGTCTTCGCCCTCTTCAAGACCGGAGGAGTCACCATCATTTCCATCTCCTGAGTTCGCCCCCATATCTGCCATTTCCGTATCATCCGCAGCACCAGATCTGGTAGGCGATGGCGCAGCGCTGACGTCCCGCGATAGAGGCTTCAAGCGATCCTGTGGTGGTACCCTCAGAGACGAACCTTCTCCACTCTGACTGGCATGCCCTGGAGTCATACCACCGTCCGGCCTCGGGGTGCCAGCATGGCTGACATCTCCTCTGGAAGTGCTGCCCTCGCCCTCACCATCCTCGTCTCCATCCTTCATCATGCCCTCCTTGCGCTCAGCTTCCTCTTTCTCGTCCTTGATCATGCGTAACATGCCGCGTGCCTCTTCCTCGATCCGTCCGAATTGCGTGCGGCGCTCACTCCATGTATTCTTCGCCGATTGCACTTCGTTTCTGAGTTCTTCTATCTCCTGGTCCAGCTTCTCGTGGGCATGTGCTTGCTCGTCCCGCGGCTTCAGCATCTTACTGCTGGTGATCTTCTCTGTGAGCTCGTCATACGTCTTACGTACGGCGAGCGTCTCTTTCGCCTCGACTAGTCTGATGCGCAGATCTTCTATCGTCTTGCGCACGTGCTCTTGCTTTGCCTCGATGGCCGTCTTCTCAACAGCGTAACGCTCGCGCTCAGTGTGATTGCTATTCGTAGTGAACTCAGATCGCAGTATCGCAAAGTCTAGTAGCGACAGCTCATTCATGATGTCTTTCCGCCATATCTCGATATTGTGTGCTTGTTGCTCGCGCTCGACAGTGGCTGCTGCTGCTTCCTCCTCTGCGGCAGAGGCATCTGGGGGCGGAGAGGGGAGTTGTCTGGGGCGCGCATCCTCGAAGAAGTCTGGCTTGAGTATGCGACCGGCGGTGTTTGTGTACGGACGAGCTTCGACAGCTAGTAGGCGGGATACATTATGAAGCGCATCTGCTGGAATTAGTAGAAGCTACGTGCCGGATGTTAGATGGCCTACCTTCGTCCGCCTGGGATAAGAGGCCCCAATCCTTGATCGCCATTCTTTCCCGTTTAGGCTACTGGCGTAATGAGGTTATTGGTATAGGGTGGGTCGTTGCCGTTGTTGAAGTCGCGATATTGAAGTTCCGCGGGTTGACGAACGCGTACGACAAGGGTCTCTGTTAGCGTCCAGCACCGCTACCAGACGTCAGCGACAAGTCCCCAACACCTTCCTCATCACTTTCGCCTTCACCTCCCTTGGTTCACTTTTCACTAAGTCGCTTAACATTGTTCTGGCAAGCGCCATCTATCCAGTAAACCTCTCCTTCCGAGCTAGCCTACCGAGATGCTGTCGTGAGTTCCGTGGGGTCCTCAGCCCCATCCTACGGTCCACGCTGCCCTCAATCCGCCTATTCATGATTCACGTCACGTAGCAGTCACCCTACCAACGAGATTTCACGGCAAACTATATTTATACAACCAGCGGCTCTTGAATCTCCGCATCGTTCAACCCTCGACTTTCGCCTCGCAACATTCCGTACCCTTCGCTTTTGGATAGACCCCGTAATAAACCGTCCCATCACCATGCCCGTCGCAAGCCTCTTCGAGCTGGCTCGACAGCGCCTGATTAAGAACATCGACATGCTCCGAGATGTTGGCGATCTACCCTACTCCTTCCTGCAACCAGTCCTCCGATTCGTACAAAGCCCAGACCAGCTCCTGGAGCTCGAGGCAAACTGCCCACAATTACTGGGAGAGACGGGCGAGATTTGGCTCCGCTTCATCAAGCGCGACATTCCGGACTGGGAGAAGAAGCCGCACGAGCCGCGCGATCCTCGAAATTGGAGCAAAGTTTACCGCAAATTGAAGAAAGATGCGGAACTGGAGAAAGAGGCCGACAAAGAGGCCCTCAAGCAGCAGATGCAGGCGCTGCAGAAAGATCGCGCACAGAATAAGACACTGATTGTGGAAACCAGATTTGGATACGGTGCTGGCGCCAGTAAGATGTTCACTGGCCGGACTACCAGCAGCTGGGGCCAACCCTCGGGTGCACCTGCGAAGACTGGCAAAGCCGCCTTCGATAAGCTGAAGCGTGGCATGTTCGATCACGGTCGTGAACGCCCGAAGGCTAGCCACATACCACAACATCTTCTAGAGCAGAGGAAGACCACCGTTAGGCAAGCACCGGCAAGGATGGTTAGAATGGCGGAAAACGAAGCTCCACGAAGCATGGTAGTGTCCAGACAAGCTTCGGCATCTATCAACAACAAACCCGAATCTCGCCCAACGCCGTCGTTATCCGCAAACCGCCCGAATATTACACAAAGGCCAGCACCACAGCAGCGCAATCCTCCACCACCCACGCGGACGTCGTTACCGCCCGGGATGTCGTTCAGCGCACCCAAGCCAAGAGCGCCAAACGGACAGTCAGCGCCTGACCCGACTCTGAAGAGGAAAAGGCCAGAATATAACATGTTTCACACAAAGAAGAAGAAGATGTAAGGCGTTAATGGGGCTAGTAGTGGCATGACGTGTGTATAAGAGCTACACGTATAATCGGGCTTCTTGATACGGGTCACCTGGATGACCCAACATAGGGCTGACCACATTCGGTTTGTGGTTTCAGTAGCATCTACTTTCTGGAGTTGAATTCGATAAATTGGTTTGTGGAGTTTGGAAACTTATTCGGCGGCGTTTCACTTTTGGTATCTCCGTACTTTTGGCATATGACCATAGACCTCTCTTCACGTTTGTACATTTATCATTACCTTTGATCAGTCTCTCTTACCTCGTAAGAACAGTGATGTTGTATCCCTTGATGAGTCAAGAGCAAACCTCCCGCTGTCCAAGATCTCAGTGGTGGCTTCTTAAAGTGATAGTTTGCCTGATCATCAGAAGCGGACGACGACCCTAGTGTAAACAAAAGGGCAAGAACGTCTCAACCACGATAACAATCTTCTCTCACCGGCAATCGACTCAAACCCCTCACCCACTTTCTCCACCGCTGCCAGTATTACACTAACGACATGATTACTGCTCGTGACAGAGAAAAGGCGGCTCCTGTTAGAGCGTTGCAAATACCTTTTCGACTACTCGACTTGCCGGTTGACATCGTGGGCGGCATCTTCGATTATCTTGAGGATGAAGAACTTATCCGTATACGCTACGTATGTCGAGCGCTCAACGCCAATTCGGCAAATGCCTTTGGACGACGCTTTTTCCGTCACCTCATCGTCATCCTGCACCCTACCAGTCTTACCATACTATTTGAAATCTGCCATCATCCTGTATTATCCAAGTATGTCCGTCAGATCACCGTGAGCGGCGAACGCGTTGGACACAGCATATATAAGAATGCCAAAGAAGAAAGAATCCAAAAAGATCTCCAAGTCAGTGTTCAGCGCTCCGGCATGGATTCGTCGATCCTCAAACAGGTATTCCGCAAGCTTGAAAACCTAGAGATTGTTCAAATCGATGTGACGAGTTTCCATTATCACGTCCCCGAGCCCGACGACGATGGTATCCGGTGCGGACAAACTCATATACTTTCAAAAAAGGCACGGGCGCAACGCAGGCCAACAAGGAGGCGTGGAGACAGTGGCGTAAATCGAGTATACGACTTGGTTCTGCAGACTCTTCAGGAAGCCGATTTACACGACAGGATAGGGCTGGGTTTCCAATTCTGGAACGCAGAGTATTCCAACGACGACAGGATCACATTTTTCGACCTCGACTCCGCAGTCTGGAAAAAACATTTCTCAAAAGGAGTACGTCAGGTTTCGGTCTGCGGTCAAGTCAGTTATACATGGCTTCAAAAGTTGCTCAGCATGGCCTCAGATTTGCGCAAGTTCGAGTGTCACGGCGACAATACTTTCTTAGAGCTATCTTACCAGCCAGCTGGATCATTCCAATTCCACTGGCCTGGCTTCTCGCATATTCATCTCGAAGATATGTTTCTTTCACACAATGAGTGGACAAACTTCCTACGACTACATGCTGCGACTTTGAAACATATATCATGCTCATCCATAGGCTTTCCGCAAGGAGATTGGATCGAACCATTACAGATCATCGAGACAATGCCTCGGATTGAGTGCCTGTGGCTCTTCAGACTTCTCGAGAAACTACCCTACCCACATACATCGTGGGCTGTTAGGTACTGGAACCCGGACCAGGACGATAACGTCTTGCACCTCGTCGACCCGGGGCAGGTGGGACTTGCTCTTAGTGCCATGCGCAGCCAGCCGAAAACAACGATTATGGGCTATAGGATTACGAGTAAAGCAGGCGGAGTATATCTTTACAAGGTCGCGTTTGATGTTGGTGAAGCGGCATTGGAAGGAGATATCGTCTATCGAGATGGTGATTGGGTGTTTGCTGAAGTATCGGCAGACTTGTGAGAGCCTCTTCGACGCTAGAGGGAAGCCGGCCTATACAGACATTTCCTTGAGCTTGTATTTCCAGAATCCAGTATGATGGTTATGTTCGGGTGGACTCTGAGTAGAGTTACGATGTACTGCTTCCGTGAACTCCCCGTTGTTCATAATATGCATATGCATTTGATAGCTCGAATACATGTACCCGAGTCATCTAATCTTAATGCAGTGTTTTCCCCTCATCGCGCCTCATCTCCATCCCCGCGAGTTCAACAGGAGGCTGCTCAATCTCCACAGGATGATGTTTGTACGCCACCGCTCCTGGACCTAGCTCCTGGATGTGCTTTGCGTGCACCTCGACTGGTGTGACGGTTGTCACGCCTGTAAGCTCTGCAAAACCTCGTGCCCCCTGCAGACGTGCTGAGTTTCGCTTCTTCATGAAGAAAAACACTGCCAGTCCGACTATGATGCCCAGCGCTATTCCTCCACCGACTGCCGCCCCCACTATTGCGCCTGTCGACGGGCCCGAGGAGGCTGGGGGAGGTGGGGATGGCGACGGCGACGTTGTGGAACTAGGCGTAGATGTTGTAGACGGCGAGGGACCGATGGCACCAGCGTCACAGAAGTCGATGCTGTAGTATACGAAAGTTGAATTGTAGCAATCGATCGGTTGGATTTCTTCTTGGTAGCCGGAACAAATGTCGACCGTCGTGTCGTTCATGTAAATGGTGACTATACAGATTGTTAGCATAGCCGTCCGGACTATCGCGTCCTCATTCTCGCAAAGCACATACCAGCGCAGCCTGGGTCCAGTCCCACGACCTGGAAGCTCCCGTACGCGCCATTGCGCCTGAGATCTGTACAGGTGCCGTTGGGGTAGCCATTTGGTCCTTCGATACCTCTCAATGATTCTTGACAGTTATCATCGGAGAAGAGTGCGATCTGACTCGTCGCGATAACATGCGCTACGAACGCGCTAAGAAGGACGAAAAAGAGGTTGTTCATCGTCGCGATGGTGCGCGCTACTCTACCGGCAGATTGCGTATCGCGATGAGGCTAAACAGACTACCAGAATACGAGAGCGCCGGATCAGCTCGTGGCTGTTATACCTACAGCTGGCGAATGGGGCCAGAATCACTAGTCATTCCGAGCGACTTGGATTTATCTGCCCAGCTCTTGGGAGACGTATCGATTATAGCCTTACAGGATTGACCACTCTTTTCCTTGCCCCAGCATGCAGGGTGCGGCATGGGTAACGAGGGGCAGCGAATGGAGACGATCGTTTAGATTGCATGAAAAGCCACGAATCGTCTTTGCAGGATCCGTGTGCGGCTGAGATCCTTGTTTCAGTTTTGATGCTGCTAGCTGAACTTCCGCATGTCAGTGAATGGCGTATAATTGTTTGTGCGATGTTGCATCCTGAATGATAATGTTATTGTGGAAGCATGTACTAAAAAGACTAAGCTCGTGAGTAAAACTGTCCTGCCAGTCAAATTAGCTTGCTGATTGAGCATAAAATGAAGTATTGGCCGTTACCGCGGGTGGCTTACTGATCGTGGGTAATGGAGTGCCTAAACGATTTTGAGAGGATACGGGTCCTAATGCCGGGGCGAAGGATTTGGGGGGTACGTGTACGGCTATCGCCTCGAGGCTAAGACTCTACTGTAACATCCATGCAATCTTCACATTGCACTGCAGCAAAACCAGCACAACACCCTTCTCAATACCGAAGTTTTGCCATGTCTTCTGAGTCGCAGCCAAGGATTCTTCTTTTCGGTGCCGGTAGCGTAGGAACAGTATATCTGTACCTTCTCAGCAAGGTAGCTTCAACTACTGCCGTCTGCCGCTCGAACTACGAAGTCGTAAAGAAAGACGGCTTCACCATTAATTCGTCGATATTTGGCCAGAATCTGCACTTCAAACCCAACGTCGTACGGGATTGTGAAGAAGCAGCATCTCAATCGTCGGAGCCATTCGACTACATCATCGTTTGCAGCAAGGCTATCCCGGATACGGTACCGAAGCTTATCGCTCCTGCTGTAACACCTGGACATACGGCTATCGTACTTATTCAGAATGGCGTTGGTATCGAAGAAGAATACCTAAGGGCATATCCGGACAACTCGATCATTAGTGCAGTTGTGTATTTACCTGCCACCCAGCGGCCAGCCGGTGTCATTAAACACGGCGAAGTCGAGCAACTCCAAGTCGGAGCCTATCCATCATCTGCGGAAGCAACGCATGCGAAAAACTTCACAGAGCTTGTCACTTCTGCCGGTGCTACAGCGGAATTCTATGACGATGTTCAGCAAAAACGATGGTTCAAGCTACTTGTAAATGCGTCGTGGAACCCTATATGTGCTCTTGCTCTAAGCAAAGACACGGATGTACTCACTGCTTCGGAAGAAGCGAACGGTGTGGTTCTAGCCGTGATGCTGGAGATTCGCGATATTGCAGCTGCTCACGGATACGAAATCACATTGGAAGAGGTAAACGTTCAGCTCGGACGGGCGCAGGCCAGGATTCCGAACAAGTCCGGTATCGAACCCAGTATGCTTCAAGATGTTCAGTCGGACCGAAGAATCGAAGTAGAGGCTATTGTAGGTAACCCGGTCCGGATGGGTAAAGAGAAGGGTGTGGCATGTGTGCGGTTGGAAATGCTCTACATCCTCGCAAAAGCTTTGGATATCCAGATTGGACGAAGAAAGTGAAAGTCGGTTTAATTCAGGAACTGTGCATGTAGGTTAATCTCCATTTCACTCCGATTGTCTTACTTGGTCGTGGATGTTTATCATCTGTTCTATGCACCAAGTCCAGCGAGTCCCTCGTCAACGATGCCTTCATAGCACCATCCTTTGAGAGGGCGTGCTCCTCTACACGCAGATATCATTTAGGATCTGATGATTTGACTTCGATAAGTTCCATCTCTGGTCATCGTCCCATTCACTCCCCATTCGCCACCGATATTGCGCCAAGCCCTCCGTTTGTCCAGCACCGCAATTTGCGACTCGCTTCTGCCTTGCGATATCAGTGTTATTGTTTCCGTAGTGAATTGTTATCTGAAACGGACCCAGCCACAGTCGCAGCCGAAATATCTTCTTGCCCACGCACAGTACAACACATTTCCTCATCGTCCATCCTTCGCTCAACTGCGCGCAACCGTACGCCTAAACGCTCTAACTCCGATACCACGACTATCAGAACATTCGCAAGGCATTATTCGATCCTGAGAACCCGTCATGCCCCTCTTCCCGAGCTCATGTGTCGCACGTTTTGCTACCAAGATGCATCCTGACACTGTCGCTATTCTTTTCTGCCTTCTCCTAGTAACTCTCGGAATCGGCCACACCATCGTGTCCTCTGGAGTTGTTCCCAAGGTCATCGATTGTCTTAGCGAGTGCTTCGATGAACTATACTGGGAAGTAAACTATCTTTACTGGAACATCTGCTATGAATATAGCAATAACGGAGTCCCAACCTGGCTCCGCGTCCTTGGCCTCCTCACGGTCGGTGTATGTACACCACGTGTGCTCGCCGAGTTCCTTCTCAAGTTAGGCGTCTTTTCCGTCGTCCCCAAGAACAACCTCCATGAACTTGCCGAAAGAGGAGAATCGCAGAACACGAAGAAGGCTGCTACTCCTGCCTCCACCCCCGTTATACCAGCACCTCCAACACTAGCGCAAGAAAAACCAGCTCCTCCCGCATATCCACCACCCTCTCAGTTCCCCTTCAAAAACTTTTGTGGAACCGGCGAGTCATTCGCGCATCTTGATCGGAACAGATCGATGCAGTATCCAAAGATTTGGGGACAACTACGTTGCGCTGACCGCAGGTGGATGGCTATGTTCATGTATATGCCAGGAGCATATATGTCTACAGACGACAAGAACGTCGACACGGAAGATACTACGTCGAAGCCTCAGCATGTTGCGGAGTCTGCGATGAACAACATGAAGGATGATGTAGTTGTCACGCCTGCTCATAAGGCCGTTGAACTGTCTGTCCGATCTGCTCCCACGACGACACCAACGCCGTCTGCTTACACGTTGGCGCCTTCATGTGAACCTCAAACAACTACAACGTTCACTCCGGCAACTGTTTACAACTGTCTACAAACAGCGAATTCGGCAAGAATAACGATCGAGTACCACGCAAGACAAGCGCCTATTCTCCAGGCTGCGATGAAAGCTTTTCTTATCGCCGCCGATACCAAAACCGAATGCAGGTCTTCGGCAGGTCAGATCTTTAGCTTGATATCGAGTGCGGCGAATGACCTGAAGCCCTACTTCGAGAATGGTATGACTGCGGAACAGTCCTCCGGTCTTCGTTGGAACGCCTCCATAATTGAGTTTTGGATGTTCTTAGTTCCTGTAGGCTGGTACATTCAAAGGTATTGGGGCCCGGAGCTTATAACCTTCCTCGAGCTATATCGTGAGTTCGCAAACTATCTGGGTTTGGAGGAGATGACCCAAGACTTGGATTGTACTGAGCCCCTACCATCACCACAAGCTCTCCAAATCGTGGTACAGTCAACTCAAACGCCCCGTGATCACCCGCCGCAGGTGGCACAAATGCCCTCGTGGTCGACGCCGCAGCGCAATGTAGCGGTAACCATCTCTAACCAACTGATGTCGTATCAGCCAGTGGTTCAACAACAGCTGCCCCAACCTCCTCCATCGGGTACGCAATTTTCGCCAGCATCCAACATGCAGACGCCGCCCCACAACGCCATGGCTACTGGATACAACCCGACTACTGCGGACCCCATCGCATCGCAGTCGCAAAATACGCCGAACAACCCCGACCCCTCATCAGTACAAAGCCAAACGCTACCGCCAGTGGACTTCAAAGATATTAACACATGGTCTGGGCTGAGTCATAAACAGCTGGAGCAGCTCGTACCGAGTTCTTTTGGGTTCAAAACGGATATGGTCGCTGGAGATACATTTTGGAAATTCACTGCTTCTGTTGACTTCCATGAGATCTTGAATGGTAAAGCGCCCAAACAAAGAACTCCTGATTCTGTGAAGGCCAGTTTGGAGAAGGTAGCGTTGAGCTTTAAACGCGCAGCTGTCGTCCTCCGACTACAGGCGAAACTCGGGGACTACAGCAAATACAGCGATACATCTCAGCCTACCATCAGTGATATCACAGCACTGATAAAACGGGCGGCACAAATGACAGATGCTTGTGGTGGTCTCGCGAAGAACGACGCATCCCTGAGAAATTGGAAAAATGCATGCGTCTTCTTCCACAACGCCGTGTACTGCGAGGACAAGGAGGTTGGCGACATACTCGATCGACACTATGACGATGGCGTGTGGCCTCGTCTCGAGAGGACATGGGAGAAGAACAGAATGAGATGGATGGACAACTGAGTTCTTTACGTGCTACCGCCAAGAGTACATAGGCATCTCTGGTACGCGCTCTTTATCGCATTGACATTTCTGCAGCTTCTAGACGCGTCCCGGTCTCAAATGACTGGCGTTTTGATCAACGTGCATAACAGCCGTATACTTCGAGGTCTATTTTTGATTTCTCCTTTGTGTACCTTGCGTTCCAGCGAAGATACCCAAGTCATACTCACAGTATGACCTTTGTTTCTAGCGTTCTTGTTCTTAGCAGTCAATATCGGGTCAGCGCATTCGCACCCGCGTTTGTATAGATAGAAGATTTCAATGTCACATCATTGAAGCGAGGTATTTCTTGTGAAATCTTGTATTAAGAAACAATCCCTAACTAGATATTCGAAACAAAAGTAGTGTACATGTATCCAAGCAATCCAGGCACGATCGTCTCTTGACGAGATACATTATTCGCGCCGTGTTGGATGAGGCGACAAAACGCGCTTAGTCGACCTAAGCAGCGGTAGGGTTGACGTCGGAGCAGATGAGAGCCTGGCCGAGGATGGGGATGAGGCAGCACTTGGCCTGCTGACCTGAAGAGGCGCATCCATCGATGAAGGCGTTGATGGTGGTGGGGGTGACGGCAGCTAGGGGAATGTTAATAATCTGATTGTTTGAGAGATAGAGGATGGGAAAGTCATACGAGGAGCGCAGTCCAAGTTGGCAAGGTTCAAGACGTCGGTAGCGCAGCAGACAGGAGTGCCGGAAGCGCAGAGTCCAGCCTGGCGCTCATCGAGGGGAGCGGCGAAGGCAGTGGTGGCAGCAAAGGCGAGAACGGCGGTGATGGTGAACTGCATTTTGAAGGTTGGTTGGTTGGTTCTTGAAAAGAAGGAGGTATTGGTTTGGAAGTGTGTTGTAGAGTTGTTGATGTGGATTGATGGTGTGTGATGATGTTCCAGTTGTCGAGGTCTCATTGCCCTCTTTATATGTTCTCAACCCTCAATTTGTTCAAGGTTCATTTCAAGTACACCACACTTGATCGCATTGACATCGTCATCAAACACCAGCATTCCCAGAGTACGATCGTCATCGCCGCCAGGGGATCAGGTCAGAACGGGAATGCACGTCCATAACGGTCAACATAACGGTAACGGGGTCCACCTGGCGTCCCCAACTTCTTCATGGCGAGTCTGTACCCGGTAAAGAGTGACGTCGATCGAAGCGGGTTCAGCTTTAATGTTCCTGGCTGATCCTGTTGACTGGTTGGTACCGAGGGTGGAGCATCTGTTAGGGCTGTTGATCTCGAAACGTGCACGGCTGGAGTTGCTGTCGCATGAGGAATGGATACTGTTAAATGTAGATCGATACCGGAGGTTTAACTGTTCGTGGTAGGGATCAGATACTGAATGCGAGGTGTTTACAGACTGGGCATCTTTTGGCTGCCCCTGGCGCGTAGTTTTGCGGCAGGGCGTCCTAGCTGTACGACCGGTGGTGGCACAATATTATTATCGAGCCGCTCATAGGGGCTTGCGACTGCCCCGAATATTGTCATAGGGCACTCAGACACCACCTAAGATCTGAGGCTTCAGCGCCAGTGACGTACATAGAGCTGGGGTGCCGGCTAACGGAGCACTCGCTCACAGACCTTGCATGATGCTCATCTCCGAGCGTTAAGTTCATAGTCAACTCCTGCATAGCCAAGTTGTTTTATGTGGTCCATTTACACGGCATTCACGATGGGAATTGTATCAATGCAAGCATGGGAATGCTCCCCGACATTCTGGTCACAGCTTCGCCATCTCTCAATGATCGACTTGGTGGAGGCGAAGCCCTGATGTTACCCACATCATGCGTTTATCTCAAATCTTTCTTTAGCAACCGGTAGATCTCCAGTAACTGATGAGCCACAGCGAACAGTGGCAAAAAGCTCTCAACCGCCAACGCGTCGCTGAGGCGTGCTCGCATACAAGGAGGGTGTGTGACGAGGTCTAGAAAAACAATCGAAACGTGGGGCTAAGGGGTCTGACAGGGTGCAATGACGAATGGAAATCTAGAGCCAGCTTCCAAGGAAAACCCTGTAACACGATGAAAACCTGGTGATGGTTCGGTTAGCGGGTGATATAGCACAAGGATGAGAATGTATAGGCATGTACAAACAAAGAAGTATATCGGATTCTGCAGTTCTCGCAGGGCTGGCCGTTATATCCGAAAACTCTATTAAAGTTCAGGTAAGGCAATCCGTAGTCATCCGGTAGGCACAACGGTCGATTTATTCGGTCCTAAATCGTCGAAAAGAACGTCTTCAACTCAGGAGAGGTTGTGAAAACGCTTGGAACGGAACGTTGCAGGTGCATGCCCAGGCGGCCGTTAAGCCCCACACGTCCACGCCTTACCTCATTCAGGCGTGACAACCCGACCTCGCTTACATGGATCTACGTCACAGCAGGACCGGTTCCTGACAGCGCAACAAGATCTAAACAAGTCGTGCAGAAGGATTTACATCATTACCATCTGGAGAGCCAATAGCACAGAGCGCTCAATGTATCTGAAGTAAATTCTTTCAGGCGAATTGCATTCTTCCACGCGATCCTGTCAACGCAACAATGGCGTCCTGGCAGCAGTGGCGCAGAGGCGAAACCGCGAGCGGACCCTCGGCAGCTGAAGGCGGTAAGTGTAGTCTATGTAGCGGACAGTCGGCAAACCTGACGCGACGCGACGCGATGGGAAATGCTGGGGAGCATGCTTCCGCGTCATGATGGGTTGTGGTTATGCGCAAGCAAAGTTCAACACACATAAGGGTTTTGTCACCATACCCGAAGCTCCTCGGCAGCAGCTCATGCTTTACGCTCCTCCTTTGTTGCGAAATTTCACTGAAACACATGGCAACAAGCCTCATTTTTGGCACGTCCATATCTTGAGATGCTAGTTCGAACTTGTCCACTGTTCAATGCGAACTTGACCAACTTACCCTTCACACTGTTTGCATCAAGACTACAAGGCCAAGTACGTTCGGCGCTGAACAGTCGTGAGACGACGAGGATTATCGAGACGCAACAGCAGTATTGAGCGACAGATTGAGTGTCTCGAAAAGCCTGAAGAATGTCAGCGGATCAGGCACCTAACTGACCATGTTCACTGCAGGAGAGTGCAACAATTCAAGGATCTCGCAATAGTGCGTAAGCCAAGACGCCTCCTTAGCCACCCTCGACTGATGGTTGCATGGAGTCAATATCAGATTCAGCTCCTCCGTCCTCTTTTGGAGTTCGCTTGACCATGTAAAAGGTAAGGTAGAGAGCATGAAAACACCTGGAACTTGTTTAGCCACCGGGCGATATTAGATCTGTCCGTGGCTCAAGACTTTGTTCATTGATAGAAGAGGAAACGCAATGAACGGGTCATAGCCGGTGTTGATCGGTGCGTCGAACTGTCTAGTGCTGACCAAAGAGGCACTCACGTCCGCGTCACGAAGCGACATATAGGGAGTGTTTTCGATCCTCGGCGTCATAGCAAGATTGAGACTGCTATGTAAACCCGCAACGGCCAAGAATGTTGTGAACCAGCTATTGTCTCACTGACAGTCTAGTTGTACAGAACCATGAAAGCCGTCACCAAGCTGCTGTCTCATTCAGAAGGACATGTACAGTCCCAGCAACGATGACTATACGGTTGATCTGTGTGCTAGCGACAGCCTCCTAGAGATTCACAGGCTGAGTTTTAGATCAGATCGTTTGCTGAGTGCGTGCTTGCAATCATTCCACGACATGCCTTGTTGGCTGGAAGGCGAGACGCAAAGTCTAGACTGACGACAACGACGGTACCGTGTACGGGAAATCAGGCAACGTTGCAGATTTGCTTGTAAAATCTCGTTGAGAATATGCGGTACTGGTATCAAGATTCTCCAGTGTCGGTACGACTAAGTGGACAAACAGAAGGATACAAAAAACCAAAGCGAACACTGTCTTCATTTATTGCGTAAGCTCGAACAATCGTGACAGAGACAACATCGCCTGCGTCCTGATTGGAGAGAAGGCTACGGCAAACGAGTGCATGGCGCTTATCCCAGTGCAGATGCTAACGCTGGACAGGGCTCTGACAGAAAGACATCGTAGCAACGAAACGAGATACTAGCCTCCGCTCAGGTACTCCAACCGTTCGCAACGGGCGGATCTACCCCAGATCACTCGAAAGCTTCTAAATATCCCCAGAGCTAGGCCTGAACGATCCGGCGAGCGTTCGGCTGGATCCCATGTCTCAGCGCGACGGTAGCACCACACTTAGGCACGTCCTGGAGTGCATAGGGCTGAGATATCTGGGGACTAGTCTCTGTGCTACGTCTGGGCATGACTAAGAGTAAGTCCAGCTTCCAACGTCGGAGGGAAGGAGAGGAAAGATGGTGCGAGGCTACATGCGAATGTGGTACATGTACGCTCTCTTGCCTGTGGAAGGTGTTGGGCTGTAAAGGACGGTTGTAGCCCCTCTATATTGTTACGCCAATGGTATCTTGTTGGACTGGTTGGTTCACTCGGCATGTACTGTGTAGCCACAATGCTGAAGCTTGTCCTTCACGATGATTGCGGGAATGTTGCGATGGCCAGAAGTCACGACAGGCTCTCAAGCTGGGTACGTACGGAACACAACTTCAGCATTACCTCGGTCTTCTAGTCTCCTGGGTACAACGGATGAAGAGCTCTCTAACCGCCGGCTGGAGAATGGGGTAGGATGGAGAATGCGGTGACATGCGACGGAGTCATGATAGGCCTGATGGGGTTTTCCGATGGGTGAAGTCTGATTCGCACAACGCCAAGGCCGTCACCCGATGAAGGGCCGGCCCTCACACTATACCTAAAAAATGTTGCCGCCACGAAGTTCCCCGAAAATGATACAGCTAAGCTGCAGATTTTTCCTGCTGGGAACGCAAGGAACGGCCAAGCTACACATTCCACACGGTAATCCCGCGATAAGCATTGCCGCTTGTACCTTCGCGATCAAGGGGACGCGAACTGGCGGCGCCAACCCGCACGTAGCCGACCTAATCCCGGCTCGAAAATTTCGATCACCCTACCGTCACGGTTCAACTTCTGCATCTTGCGCGGCGAAACGAGTGTGTTGCCCGCCAAGTGGAGCGACGATGAAAATTTGGACGGTCGACTGGCTTTCCAGAGCGTGGAGTACGCCGACGGCTAACATGATGGCTCATGGAGTATTGCGCGATGACTCCACTTCCTGTGACCGTGTGTTTGATTGAAATATCGATTTTGTCCCTGGCTCTTGCGCCTTTGACATCAACCATCACGACTTCGTTGTTGTTGTGCACCTTTTGAAGCTCAAGCCCTGTCTTCGGGTTCTTTGCCGACACCACCACCAACATGGCATCCGCCTCTGAGGAAATTACGCCCAAGATGGACCAGCGGTCGGACAAATCGGTCTCGCACTCAGCGAGCGACGTTGAGAAGCAGGCCGCTCCCCCCAAGGATGAGCTACAGCGCAAGCTTTCGTCCCGACACTTGCAGTTCGTAGCTATCGGTGGAACAGTAGGAACTGGTGTCTTCATCGCCAGTGGTGGCTCCATCGCTACTGCTGGTCCTGCTGGAGCACTTTTGGCTTACGTTTTCGTTGGTACCCTGGTCTACTCTGTCATGCTCAGTTTGGCTGAGATGGCTACCTACCTACCCATCTCTGGTGCATTCACACAGTATGCTGCTCGTTTCGTCGACCCTTCGCTAGGTTTCTCCATGGGATGGATTTACTGGTTCTCCTGGTCTATCACATATGCGCTCGAACTCACAGCCGCCGGTCTTATCATCCAATGGTGGGACTCGGACCTCAGCATCGGCATCTTCATCACCATCTTCTGGGTACCGATCACGGCTGTTAACTTTTTGCCCGTCGATATCTTCGGAGAATTCGAATTCTGGTTCGCGCTGATCAAGGTCGTTGCCCTTGTTGGCTTCTGGATCTACGCCATCTGCATGAACGCAGGTGTTGGTGCGCAAGGCTACATCGGCTTCAAGTACTGGGACTCCCCCGGTGCTTTCGCCCCTTACCTGGCCGAAGGACCTGTTGCCAAGTTTGTCGGTTTCTGGGCCGTTCTCATCCAGGCCGGTTTCGCGTACCAGGGTACTGAGCTCTGTGCTATCGGTGCTGGAGAGTCCGCAAACCCCCGTGTTACCATGCCTCAAGCCATTCGCAAGACTTTCTGGAGCATCTTCACCCTTTTCGTCTTCACCATCTTCTTTGTCGGTATCCTGGTCCCATACGACAACGAGGCTCTCCAAATTGGTGACACAAACGCTGGCTCATCGCCCATGGTCATTGCTTTCCAACTCGCCGGTGTTTCCGCCCTTCCTGATATCTTCAACGCCATTCTGCTTACCGTGGTGCTTTCAGCCGCCAGCTCCAATGTCTACTCCGGCTCTCGTATCCTTGTCGGTCTTGCGGAAGAGAGGTGTGCCCCTGCGTTCCTCAAGGTCACAAGCAAGCGAGGTGTCCCATACTGGGCAACTGCAGTCACTGGTGCCATGGGTCTGTTGGCCTACATGAACCTCAGCGCCAACGGTGGAGAGGCGTTCAACTGGCTCCTCAACATCGTGTCAGTCGCGGGTTTCATCGCCTGGACTTGTGTACTGGTCTGCCACATTAGCTTTATGCGCGCACTCAAGGCCCAAAACATTGACCGCGACACCCTCCCTTTCAAGTCATGGGGCGGCCGTCCTCTCGCCATCTACGGTGTTACTTTCACTGCCATCATCACCATCACGCAAGGTTTCACCGCATTCGTCCCGTGGAGCACTGAAGACTTCTTCATTGCGTACATCAGCTTGATCCTTTTCGCCGTCCTTTACCTTGGCCACAAGATTGTTACCAGGAGTAAATTCATCAACCCTGCCGAAGCCGATCTTCTTACTGGAAAGTTCGAGGATGAGATGAGCGAGACTTGGGAAGAGTCATCTGCCTCAGGATGGAAGAAAATGATGAGCAAGTTCTTATAGGCATTGCTCCATGCTTAGACCTTTGCAACGAAAAGTGTTTTGGATTCAATCCGATGGCATAGCGCAGCGTTTAGAGCATTGCATGGCGTTTTGATTTCTAGCGTTTAGGTTGCAGATACCAATGTTAATGTTTACTCACTTCACACATCACTCCCTGGTCGTTTGTGTCTAGTCCTTCGATTTGGAAAAAACATAATTTCACTTGTGTTTATTCAGCTGTGTGGCTGTGCGATGATCATCTTGATCATCTTCAGTCTGTTGATCTACACCGCCACATTGTGGCTATGTGGCCATGTTCATCCACCATCGCGATCGCCCATACAACATGCTAGGCTACTAGGTATCAAGTCCATCATTGTACGCCAGTATTGCGATGTTCGTCTAACGTCCATCAGTAGGAAAACAGGTTGGGTTGATCACTGAAACTTGACTGAGGTACGACACGCGCAGAGTGACGTGGTGGGCGTCTTGAGCCAAGCCTGCAAGTCGAAGATCGTACTGTTTTGAAACCTCAAATTCATATTCTCATGTTGTGGTATCATGCTACATTGTCGTACAATCCAAACATAACTCCGTCGCTAAGTAAAAACATCGTGATCAACTCAAAACTAGGTCCTCGCCTCATTACGCGCTGACCGCTGGCTACCACTCACAATCACCTGAGATACCTCGTCTTCCCTCTTCTAAGACCACAGCCTCACAACTTCTACAACACCCAGTCCCAACGCAGCTACCTGTAAGACGCGGCTTGGCGACAGCATGTCTGGAGCAGCGCTGCTGGAGTTTCCCCCACTTCCCTTGCCTCCTTTTCCTCCTTTACCACCGCTGGATGCTCGTTCTTCGAGCTGGACTTCTGGCGCTGTAAGCACATCGCGTGCTGATAGTGCGTTGCGGAATTGTTCGCGAGTCTCGATGGTGACAGGCTCGGCCACCGCGTCTGGGTTGGCGACAGGAGCCGGGCTGGCGAGCGCGAGAGTCGCAAAAAGCAGAGTTGTTGCCGCAGTAAACTTCATTATGGATGATGATTGAGGTAGGTTTTGAAGAACAAGATTGCAGGGGCAGCGGTATAGAGGTCGGAATTTTGTAGATTGAGCACTTTATCAAGATTGCTTGTTTGATAGATAAGTCGTTGGAAAGATACTTTCGTATTACTTGGAGCGTACTGCGAATGTTTTGTAGGAATGTACAAGAACAGCGGCATGTGTTGCATTTATGTATTGTAACTACAAGCGGTGTGCCTTATGATGCACACCATGGACGCCTTACACACAGCCTGTGAGATCGCCAACACAGCCTGCTTCCAACCTGTCGCGACACCTGTAGTGGTCTGTGACGTTGGTGAAGTTTGCACCAATAGCGACAGCTCTATGCGACCAATCGTAGTCGGCGGGGAAATTGGCTGACGACTTGGCTTTCTTGGCGGTCAGCTGAACAAGCGTCCTGTCCCGCCTTTGATCGCCTGTTGACAGAGCTTGTAGAACCCGAGTTGGGTATCGCGTCGTGTGTGTAACTCATTCGACTTCCAACCAATCGACCTTCTTAACAAATGACAGCCTTGAGGGATACGTGTATCCTGGTATAGGGTTACGTCTTGCCAGCTATGCGGCCAGTGAAGATGAGCGGAGGGATCATCCATGTCCTGGTAGTTTAAGCCATCCAAGGTTGTGGCTGATGGGGCCTTCGCGAGCGTGGAGTTGGTTGTGTACGAACAACTAGCAAGACGTTCCCGAGCGCGTCCCGTACGACCCCGATAGATTCTGTTTGCTCTCTGAAGTATACTGGTCCTTGTCCTGACTGGCAGGTATATGCTGGAGGCGAATGGGCCATGCGCGTGGTTTAGCTGATGAAGAAGGAGAGTTTCGCATTGCCTTTGGAAAGAACTGCCGTGCCATCGGACGAAGAGCAGCAATGCTAACGAAGATGATTCCTAAGCTGCATTCTCCTACTGTCAGGATAAGACATACGACACTTTGATCTAGACGTTTGTCAGCTAGTGTCTCCGAACTGCATGAACACCATCCACGCAAGTCCTGCGGCTAATCGATACGATGTGTTTCTTTGGTTGCTAGATCCGAGAAGGCCCTACTGCTGACGCTTGAAGTAGAATCTTACTTACAGGTGATATCCAAGACGCGTAACTGGTGTAGGTAGGCAATGCGAACAATACCTACAATGCATGCACTGCGGTGGGTCAGCATGGTTCGACAGCATGCCATATATGCTTGTGACACACCTTGCACCTCCTGCTAAAAGCATACAGAGAATGACTCGTTGCTTTCTTGGTAGATTCAACTTCCAAAGATGGGATAAGGGTAGCACAAAGAGGAGGAGATCCGTCGCGACATTGACGGCGGAACTAGCATAGAGATAGCTCACGTAATCCACGCATACTGGTTCAATAGTGAAGTTCCACGCTCCTCGGACAGGACGGCACTGGAAGATGGTGACAAAAATTCCTGTAGATGCTTTAGCATGTGTGAACATGCGGGAGGCATTGTGTCTTACCCGTAATGAACAGGCCTAGAATGATCACAGATATCGCGTACAACGCCGCGCGGAATGATTTGTCGGGGATGAAGCGAAGGTACTGTGATATGATGGCGAGTTTCGTTAACGCAATAGCGAAGCAGTATAGCACCTGGCAGACGAAGAGATACTGCAGTGCATTAGTCGCTGCTCTTTGACTTCGGAATGTCAAACTTTCTGGCTACCGAACGCTAGCTTGGAACGTGGCCCTCGAAAGTGTGCTTGTACTTACCAGTATACAGTTCTTCAGTGTGTCAAACAGCGTCGGTATAGGCAATAGCCAAATATGTCGCCCAAGACCATGGTGAGTTGCTACGGTACCGTCAGCCCGAATCAATATACCAGATGGTTGCTGCTTACCTGCGATGCACATTCCCGCTAGAGCGACCGTGAAGACCGCGGCGAAGATGATGAGGACTGTTGTCCATTAGCCATAACCTCTTGTTTTCTGTTTAACACGTACCATCGTCTAGAAAGATATGCCGAACGTATCTTGCTCTAGAGAAGATTCGTAGAGCGACAGTCAAGACGACCAGGGCGATAAAAACGGTGCAAGTTATTGTAACAGCGCCAAGTCGTGATGAGTGGTCGCTGAAATCGAACTGGCTGATATCGACTTCGATGCCACCGAAGTAAACGGGGTCCAGATTAGGTCCCGACTGGCTCGCCATCCTGCAGGGACTTGGTGTTTCCTGACAAGGTGATGAGAAAGAGTACGTTCTGCATCAAGATGTATGAAATGAAGAATCCCATGGGGATTTGAGTCGCCGAAGAACTGGGCCGCGACCGGCGCATTGTTAGAGAGGCGAACCGCCTGCAATAGATGCGTAATAGACGGGTTGTAACTTTGATCGTCCTTAGTGTCACCTAAGACCATGTGGCGTCTTTCATAACTTTGGGTGAGACCATACTATTATCGGCCGACTACCGCCGGTGAACGCAACACTAGAGGTTAGTCCAGAACGTGGCGAAGCTGTTCCCCGGATGAAAAGCAAGATGTGACCCAGGTGCTTGGAACTCTATACTGGGTAGTGTGCTGAACAGACTTTTGATGCCTTTCAAGCTGAACTCGTGCTCTCGTATCATCGGACGGCAGGGCCTCTACGATGCAATGATAGATGAGTTGTCTACCGATGTTAGGTCCCGAGGTTCGAGCTATTGAGGGTGTGCGGGCCTGCGCTGTGCGGCTAGGTGCCAACCTCCTTGATTCCCACACCCTTCTAGAGAAGAACGAGCCCACATCACCTTATGCAGGCACCAGTAGAGTCGATGACAGGTTCAGGGCGAACCGCACCGTTGCTTTCACAACCAATCATCTACGTGATTGGCCATGATAAAGAGACTGACAGGACATATACCTAAGACATAGTGACCCAAACGTTTCGGGCGGCCATGCATTGTCGATCCTAGATGGGTACAATAACCGTGACATCAAATTAGTAGCGCTCTGTGCAGGGCCGAGGTCAAATGGTCTGTAGAATCGCTGGCTGACTTGGGCATGGTGAAAGTCTATTGCAGATGGATCTCCTGTGGCGTCATTTGATCCGCGATCGCTCCTTTCCGCGTTCTACGACGGTAGGCGATCCCATTTGTCGGCAACAGTCACTAAGATAGTTGTAGCTCTTCAATAGTTGCTCTCTCCTTCTCGCCACGCGTTCAGGTGGTTAAAAATTTGATAGGGTACCAAGGTAGGTCGCACACAGCAGGTGGTGATGTGATTTGGCTGAGAGGCGAATATTCACCATTCCGATAGCCACGCGGTGGCAGCGATGTGTTTCGATGAGAGATCTGAATGTGCGGGCAGGTGCCTGACAAGCAGACCATGGCGCCGGACTACGTTGACGGCGTGCGACGATGAGTGCGGGATGAGGAGAGAAGCGTACTGACGGGACGCATCCTGACGGGTCGGGTTCGTGTCCGGGATGCTGATCCTGTGGGCTCCACAGCACGGACTTCAACGCCTCTTCTTCCCACCAAGGTCGCAATCATCCATCTCTTAAGGTACCCGTGCATCTCCATCGATTTGGCGCAAACCTCCATGAATCGCGAACATCTCCATGCATGCGCTCATTTCCACAAATGTATCGTGCACTGTTACATACCTTTTGTGTTGAGCTAAATCTTCTCATCCCCGCGGCGCTCACTAGTCGACATGTTCGCCCAGCAAATTATCCATGGGTGGCATAACCTTTCCCCGAGTCTTCCTCACCAAAGTTCAACGTCCTAGAACTCACCTCATATCCGAACTGGTTGTTCCTGCGTTCTTAAGTGCCTCCCAAGAGCCTTCCAAGAGCCCCCGCATACCTTCATCCTCGGTATACTCATATGTAGTTCATTGCGTCATATGCTGCCCAACCGGGCTGAACCATGCCTGCCACGCGGACATACAATCAATGCATAGGTATAACTACACCTCAGGAACAAGAGATGCATGGCTACGTACCCCCGGCGGTGGTGGCTTCCGCATCTTGGCGACATCGACAACAGCGGAGCCCCGGAAGACGCGTCTCCCACCGCACGTGGGGAGCTTGGCCAGCGGAGACTCAACAAAAAGAGTGGCAGACTGAGGCCTGTAATAAGTAAGGCCAAGTTGACAACTGCCCAAGTATATGGGATAGAAGGAGGCTGAGTCGCCGACAAGACGCCCTAATGATGCCGAGTTCGAATGAGCGATAGGTGCCGCGACAACGCCGATGCTTGAACCCGGAGCCATGGGCGGGAATGTCGTCTTTGACGTGCGCTATTCTGAGACATTGGTATATATGTGGAGGCGGGGTAAGGTATTCTTGCTTTAAGAAGCGTGATCTTGTTTCTAAGGTATCCCCGAACTTATCTACAATCGGTAGCTGATATACAATTTGTTGTTGAACTACACTCTGGCATCCCCGGCCTTGCTCGACTCTTTCAATTAGACTTACAATGGCCACATCGACAGACCCGACTGTGCCGCTCCCCACCACGACCGACAATGACGATGATGACGACGATGATGTGACTTCTCTCGCACCTGGACCACCTGGACCACCAGCCCCAACACCGAACGCCTCTACAACATCAGCATCAGCAACAGCAACATCATCATCACCGCTGTCATCTCTAACGGGCGTCCCCACTCCAAATTCGACTGATGCCTCAATTTCCCCAGGCCCAGCTGCCACGTCCGGAAACAGCGGACTTAGCGCTGGTGCCAGCGCGGGCATTGGTGTGGGAGCTGCTGTTGGGATAATTCTACTATTGCTAGCAGGCTGGTTCCTTGTACGGAGAAGACGTTCTGGATTGTTGCGCCGTCTATCGAAAATATCCGCCGTCAGCAGCGGCACTACGCACGACCTAGAGAAATCCGGGATGGGAATGAGCCCAGAGATTATAGAACATGGAGCGCTTGGCCCGGCGGAGATGGAGGCTGGAAATGCAAGTGAGAGGCGCCCTTCTGAGCTCGCCAGTCCCGTTGTCCCTGTGGAGGCTGCTGGTGATCGAAGATTTGCTGCAGAATTGCCAGGCTCTGAAGTTCCCCCAGCAGGCGTGAGGAAGGGAAGTAAGGAGCGGCTGTTTCTAGATTCGCCGATTGATGAAGAGGAAGGCCGGTTCGAGAAGGATTTGAGACCAATCGACGAGAAGAAACCACCATTGTGATAACAGACATGTTGTATGCTAGTGTCTCGTTTATCCATTATAGGCGTCATCGGAATATACCCATGTTAATCCATCCGTTATGGCTGGCAGTGTCCGAGATCCGATAGACCTTCTTGTGTGCGGCTGAGAACGTCGACGGTTCTGTCATGTTTGCTTTGTTTGTGGAAAGTCCCACAAGGTCGTCGCTCAAGTGTTTGTGTTCTCGCGATGACCCAATGGGAAATGCGCATTTGGAGGCGGTGAGATTGGTGAAGCGTCCTGCGAGGAATAACACCATGACGAGCGTAGTAATGGTGAAACCTCGCCAGAAGAGGCTTCAGGTGGTGAGACTGTGAGCAGTGGTAGGCGCGAATATACGGCCTCAAGGGTAGGGCCTGAAGGCTCCGGCTCAAGTGCCATACTCCACGTTCTCCATTGCTCGAGTTTCTGGGCGTACAACTCTTCCGCTTCTTTCGACTTGTCGTGGTGGTTGTCATTTCCGTCCACTTCTTGCACAGCAGTATCGCCGTGCAATTCAGGTATATGACCTGCATCCAGCTCGTAGATGATCTGAGCATCTACTTCGACAGGTGGTGGCGGTGGTGGAGGTAATGATGGTGAAGACGCAGGCGTGGCGGCCCACCAAGCCTTCTCTTGCGGTCCGGCTTCGGCATCCATGATCTCTGCCTTTGTTGTATGGAGTTGTGCTCTTCGAGCTAGTACTCGGTTTCTCCGTCTGATGGCAAAGAAGGCGAGAATGGCAATGACGACGACCGACACGGAGCACGCTACTCCAATGGCAATACCACGCTTGATACCAGGGAGAGCCAAGTCGGTTTCCAGAGCAGTTTCTGCCTCAATCGTCGTCGTTAGGTTTGAGGGTCTCATAGTGGGCGATGGTGCGAACGTCGCCATGGTTGCGGAATTCACTTGAAGCTTCGCATATGCATGAGACGTGGAAAGAGGAAAAGTTTAATGCTTCATTGCAGAGTGCGGCTCTCGGGCATATGCAGTACATGATCGGGACATATTGCGGCGCAGTTGTGAAGCCTGCATGATCGCCGCACCAGCCTAGCAACAAAACCATGCCAGAGGTGGCTTCGGCGGCTACAGCTCATGAGACTGGGGGTGAACACGCTGCTCTGGACCAACCAAGCCCCGGCGCGTAGGGGCAGTGCAACAGACATGGAACGCGGCATAAGCCTCTGTGATGGGTATCACGATAGTTCTCGCGTGGTGGAGAGGAACTGGGGCCGGTAAGATGTAAGGGGCATGAGGCTGAATGCTGGTGTTGCGGCACCGTAAGCGTGGTTGCGTAACAAGGCGTCACGTCATCGTCTGCCTTCTGAGCATGAAGCCTGAGCAACTACGGATACCATGCTTTCATCAATCGAACGTTTGTACTCAGGATGTCTATGTCGCTTTGCACCAGTCTTCTCTGTAGCCGTGAGTGGTTTATCCGATGTAGGGCAAAGCCTGGCGCTAAGCGAGCACCTTCAAACCACATCCTGCCCAACTCTGCGACTCTGTCCTGGCATGGAACAAAACTTTGTTTTCTCCACCACCCTATCCCCGGAAACATGAATTGCCACAAGCTCGGCTTTCCCGCCTGCCGCTGTCAGCCACGGGTTTGACGGCAAGCATCATGCTGCTAGGCTGCCTCGGGGTCGCGGGGATCTCAAATCGCTCAGCCTCGCTGGCAGCCTGAACCTCAGTTTGGAAGCGGCCCCATACTTTGACGTGTCTACCTAGTATACAAAGCTTGTCTCAATAAAGATACTTCTGTCGGTGTCTAAAATAACCTTCAAGGCGAGTCAGTTGTTAAGCTGCCGTTCGTAGTAGCAACTGTTCAGAAGACGGAGCTAGATAGCTAATCGTTCACGATTTGTCGACATTGCCATGTGGTCTCCACGCCGCCTCAATGCAACCTGTGCAACCGGAACTCTTTGAATTTGACGCTCTCATTGTGAGGCAGAAAACTCAAACGGCTAACATGATAGCATGTGAATCTGTGCAAAGCAAGATGTCGCAGAAGGAAGGCTGGAGTGGAGAGTCGGTCTAGGTCCAAGATGGATTAGCGCAGCAGCGGATGACGCTAGGCCGAGCCTCATCCATGTCCCCCAACGCGAACATCGGCGCATTGGTTCCACGGCGACACAGCAGTTTAACAGCTGCGCGCATGCGATATTGGTTGATGCGCATGGGCCCAGCATGAATGAAGAGGACGACTACGAGAATGGCAACAGTGAGAATACCCAGCCCTCTCCACATAGCTGTCGACTGACGGCGCGCAACAGGTTCCGCCGAGGAGGAAGATGAGCAGGAAGAGGCAGATGCCATGGACGTAGATGAGGAAGAAGAGGGCGACGATGGGGATGACGGCGACAACGATGACGACGACGCAGAAGGGGATAACGATAACGACAACGACGATGAGGACCAGGACCAAGATCAAGACCAGGACGAGCCCGACAGCCCTTCACAGCGACCGCGCGGTAGCATACCCAACGGAGGTACGCCTGGACAATCAGACCCAAACCCTGCCGTCACCTTCACATCGCCCAGCCCTCGGGCAGCGGCTTCAGGCGTGCTCGGCAATCTGCCCTTCCGTCCCAGCGTGCGACAAGAGGCCTTGAACGCGCCCATGTACGATATAATACCCACCATCGCCGCGCCACACAGTACCTCGATCAACGCCATTACGGCAACACCGGACATGCGGTGGGTTTTTAGCGGCGGAGCGGACGGCTACATACGCAAGTTCAATTGGGTAGACACGGCCAATGGAAAGCTTGCCCTGACCGTGGCCCAGCGGCATCCTTTCGTTGACTCTGTCACAAAGGCGGGAGTGCTCTTGTCATACTGGGAGAACGAAGACAGTGCCGCAGCCGAGACCTTGTCTCCTGTATACTCGCTCGCAGTCCACCACCAAGCCCTATGGCTGCTATCGGGTCTGGACTCGGGAGGCATAAACCTGCAATCTGTACGCCATCAGGAAGGAACACGCATACATACGCTCAAGAACCACACCTCGGCCGTGTCCGTCTTGACGTTGTCGCAGGACGAGACATCAGTATTGAGTGGTAGTTGGGATAAGACCATCAACGACTGGGACTTGAATACCGGCCAAGTCAAGAGGAAGTTCGAGACTAGCGGCGGTCAGATCTCCGCAATCGAGCAACGGCCGCTATCTACGCTCCCTATACCGCAGGACACCGAAACCCTCCCGCTCTCCAACGGCACTTTCTCTTCCAACAATGCCGCCCGACCCCGACCCAACGGCATCCTCTCCAACGGCGTCGATACAAAGCCCGTCATACCAAAGGAGGAAGGCACAGAAGATGCTCAAGGATCTCCAGACGACTCGTTGTTCGGAGACAAGGACCAGGACTCGTTGTTCGGCGACGGCCAGGAGAACAACCTCTCAGCCACTCTCCCTTCGTTTGGGGACGATGACGACGAGTTCTCGAGAGCCATTGCGAATGGCATACAGCAAGCCGACGAAGATGCCAATGCCGATATGGATATGATGGACATGGGCGGTCCTGTACAAGCACCCGAGGAGCCAGCTGCAGAGGAAGCGAAGGAACCCCCAGCAGCCGCTGAGACACAACCAACAGCAAACGGAACTGCAGACGCCCAACTCAATGGCACTTCCAACGGCCTGCCACATGCAGAGGATACCGAGAAACCTGCTGCCACGTCCGCAAACCAAACCGAACAGCCAGCTTCCTCCGAGACAACCTTTGTCGACGCGTCAATGGACGGCACATTACGTATCTGGGACCGCCGGCAACCAAACCCGGTCGCACGCATAACACCACCACGAAATACGCCCCCATGGTGCATGAATGCATGCTGGTCACCAGACGGCAACTTCATCTACGCTGGTCGGCGAAACGGCACAGTGGACGAGTACAGTCTACACAAAAGCCTACGAGAACCGCGACGAACATTCAGATTCCCCAGCGTAAGTGGCACTGTAAGTGCCGTCCGGGCTATGCCCAATGGACGACATCTCATTTGGTAAGTTGACCACACCCCCCTTCATATGCGCACAGATACACGTGCATCGTGAGACAAGTGCTAACGTACACCAGCGCGTCATACGACATCCTGCGCCTCTACGATCTCACACACGACGAGGCAGGCCCGAAAGCCGGCGCGGCCGCAACCCCCTTCTTCATCGTCCCCGGACATCGCACCGGCGTCATATCACAATTATACCTCGACCCAACCTGCAACTTCCTCATCTCAACAGGTGGAAACAGAGGCTGGGAGGGAGCATCCACCGAGGTGATGCTTGGCTACGAGATCGGCATCGGATCTTAGCATGGAAGCGTTCTGATACTATACCCATTGTTCGCGGCGTTTGGAATGGCGTTCCTTGACAAGGTGGTTTGCGTGGACTTTTGTGATTGGGCAATAAGAGTAAAAAGTCAAGAGTTGAGAGTTTAATGTGTAAGGATCGTGACTGCAACGCGTGTGCTTGGTGACGTTGAGACATACGCAAGTGCTGATGTCGAGAAATTACGACGAAGCCGTTAGGTTGAAGCTTATTCTTCTTTTCTTTTTCCTCTCTCTTGTGCTTGTTGCAACCATTTCGTTTATTCTGCCATTGCAGCTGATCGACTACTTAGGAGACTCGGCACTTTCGTACCGCGTCGATTATGTCACGCGGAACACGCGTCCAGCATGATTTTGCGACACCGGAGATGCGGGGTAAGATTGATCAAATCTTTACCAGAAGCGCTTACCATCCCCCATAGCCCGAGACGATAGGAACATTGCGGAAGGAAGAGAGTAAAGAGAAATGACGTAGTCGGTGAGAGCCTCGTCGTAGCAAGGAGAAGCATTGGGCACAAGAGTCGGGTAGCCAGTACGCGCGCGCGCACGCAAGTCAAATAATTCTCGGATAGAGAGGGGCGATCTGAGTCCGTGGTGTTGCAGAATTAGAATGGCAGTGGGGCCCTTTCCAACATGCACCCCGCGGACACCACCCCTGGCGTTGACATCGGCACAAGTCAAGTACCTAACAGGTTGGTATGCCGGCATTGCATGTCGCCATCGGCACGGTGAGTCGGCGTTTGGTGGAGGGATACCAGCGGTGAGCGCCTCGTATGTACGAACGGAGACGAAACGAAACGAGAGATGGTTGACCAATGACCATCTGCTCGCCCGAAACCGAACGCGCGCGTCATAAAAGTCCGAGGTGGGCCGATGCTGGTCCGATTTGTGTTTCAAGAAACCTGGAACAAAAGAGTCCGAAGTGTCAAAGACCCACAGGTATGGTGTTTCTTCCTTGGTACAAATGCAGGCAGACGGTTTGGGGAATCCCTGCTTGTGATTTGTAGGCTAGCGATGGAGTTAGCTCCCGTGCGCTCGCGCCTCGTAGATCGTATCGCGGAAAGGAATGGCGGAAATGGCGGTGTAGAGCGGTGAAAGGCATTGGGATATGCGACTTGAAGGACGTTGAGGGACTACGCGACGAGGATGTAGATGTTGGGTGGGAAAACTTCTAGTCTTTCTAGGGTGGTCCCAGCGGTGAGTGGTAGATCACGGTACGCGTGCCACTGCATCGGTCGATTTGTGTAGACTAAGGACCCAATGATTTGAAAAAAGCAAATTGTGTAGAGAGCGCTACTGCGACATGCAGAGTTGTAGTCCACCAGAAGCAGTAAGACGCGGTGCTGTCAAGGCTGTCAAGATGAGAAGCGCTGCAACAGCAACGCCTGCGTAGCGTGGAAGCCAGTATGACAGGGAAGATTATGCGCTTCGTATACTGTACCAAACTGAGAGAGGACTGATCGAATCAAAACTTGCACGTTGATTATGCGCGTCAAAGAACGACAAGTTTCTATTCGTAGACGTTATTTGGTTCGCATTAAAAAATAACAGTAGGGCTGTCCAATCTCCTGCTCGAACGCCTCTTGTTGATGGCGTAAGCGACTTCTAGTAGTTCTGGAGAGAGGAGCCGAGATTGACATGTGTATGCGCAGTCAATCAACAGGGTGGGTGGTATCTCGAGCCAGGGGATGTGTCGCATTCGTGCACGCCGAACATCAGTCAGGACATTATAAGCCACTGAGGCGTTCACATAGTCGTTTTGAGAGCTGATGCTGAGCAGTTGAGGTCTCTTTTGGGGCGTTTAAGCGAGCGGAACGCATCAAAATCCAAGCATTTCAGGCGAGGCCGACTCATCAGGCGGCTCAGGGTTCAGGTGACACCGTGGTAGGTGAGATAGAGTTCTTAGTCAGGTATTGAGGCGCACGCCCATTTTGGCGCCGGGAACCGCGGTACTGACCTCCATCTGAACATTGTCGTCGTTGACCGCGGGACGTCATAGAACAGTGACTGTAATAACCAAAGGCCCAACATACAGGTCGCGTGTATGCAGACTACGTCAGTCCATCTCTTGTAAAGCCCAAGCGGAGTCGGGCCGTAACGGAGTCGTGAGGAGAGGAATCTTGGAAAACAGTAGCAATCTCGCAGTACTGGAAAACTGCACAGTGGAGCCAAGTGATTATGCCGCGTTATCCCAGGTTGTCAAATGATATGGTAGTCCTCCCTGGTCGACCAATTTATCAAACTTCGAATGGTGAGCAAAAGTCACGATGATCCAAGGTCAAATGTCGCTTGTGGTGTATTGGAGTCGCATCAGCTGAATCAGACACTCAGCTGAAACTCCAGCCATGGCCTGTTGATGAAACCTTCTGAGAGGAACGCCGCCCGGTTCGGTGTAGTACACCGTCGGCTGCAGGCACAGAACAAAGGTTCACGCAAGCAGCCTCGTCATGCTCACGATAGGTATCGTAGGGCGGATGTAGCGGGACTCTAAGCAGTTCAGTCATGACCTCTCAGAGACACAAGCGAGGCGGCGTGTGAGCAGAAGAGGGTGTGAGGTGGACCGAAGAGGGCAAGCTTAGAATGAGGCTGAGTGGGAATGGAGAGAAGGTGATGGTATGCTGTGTGATCTGCCCCGCCGCTAGCGCAGAATCGTGACTACGTAGTGTCTTCGGGCCTTTGGCTCCACCGCAACCCACTCCTTAGTCCACCTTTCCTCTTGACGCCTCGCTGCAATTTGCACGATCGCGCTGGTCAGTCTCTGGCCATAGTTTGACATTTAGCGGTAATACATCGATCGACAGTCCTGCATTAACGGCCGTCGAGTCCGCAACACCTAGTGGCCAATGCGCGCGTGCAGCCTGCTGCAGGTCATCCTACACCGAGATGGTGTGCCGCCAACCATCTCATGTGGTCCGCCAGCCATCACTCTGCCTGTCACCCAGTCCCTTGCGCCCTGGGATCCCTACCCTATTCTGTTCACGCTGCACTAAGCTTCTCATCCACACCGCACGCTAATGCGTATGCACTGCACATGCAGGGCACCTCTTCCGGCTGCATCTCTCGCCTGCAAACATAAGTACCCAAGGGAATCCTCCAGAATACACATTCGGTATCAGGATATCTCGAGGAGGATAAGCCACGGTTTCCTACTAACGGTCGCTTCTTGACTCGTCCCCTACCAGGCAAACAAAACACTTCCTAGGCAGCACTACCATTGTCTCATCGTCGCCGCCTCATCCACTCCGCCTTACTGTGACTCTATCAGAAGCTTACGCCCAAGTCACGCATATATTTTGCGTGCGCCACTCACCACTGGCTAAACTACAAAAACAACCTTCCTCCTCCACCACTTGTGAGCTCTCGTTACCGAGTGTTCGCAAGCTGTTGTTTAAGGAAGGACCGGCCAGGAGCCGGAGCTGAACACCATTCTCGGTCACATCGCCTTGGTCAAGGTTGAATCAAGCGCTAAACCGTCGCTACCCGTTCGACGTTCATCACTCCTTCGAAAATTCAAGGATATTCTATTAATCATGCCTTCCTATCTACGAAGCGCCCCCCGTTCCTACTCCTTCCCGCCCTGGGTCGAGAACGGCAACGAGGACACACATGAGAACGACCTTCCAGACATCGACGAAGACCCCTTCTCGCACTTCATCTCACCACCAATCACTGAAGCTGATGACCCGTACGAACTGTCTCTCAGCGCTGGCATTGACTTCCAGGAAGGACCACGCGCAACTAAGTCTTCCAAGTTCAAGTCCAACGTCGCCAACAAATGGGCCCGA
The DNA here is from genome assembly GCF_024291825.1 of Alternaria postmessia. Taxonomy (NCBI): domain Eukaryota; kingdom Fungi; phylum Ascomycota; class Dothideomycetes; order Pleosporales; family Pleosporaceae; genus Alternaria; species Alternaria postmessia. The sequence continues at coordinate 250,276 of NW_026260092.1, forward strand.
TACGTCAAGCACAACCACAGCCAGCTCCACAACCAGTACCATGCACCTACCATCTATGAAGAAGAGGAGGAAGAGTCTTTCATGGGTCTCGATGACGACCGACTGAACGACACACCACATGTCGTGTCTCAACTCAGCCCACCACGAATCAGGATCACTGAACCATCTCGAGGTCGCGCACAGGATCTTGCAACTCGCAAGCAGCAAAATCGTCGCCGCTACTCGCGCACACTATCTGGTCATCGTCACTCATGGCGGGAACCCAGCCCGGATCTATTCACTGTAGACGAGTCTGAAGAGGAGGATGTTCCTGCGCTACGACGCGCAAAAACAAGGAAGCCCAAGGAGGGCGCAGAACGACGGAGGTCGTCGACACGATCAAAGTCAAGAGCGAGAGTGGACTCGGTGACAGGAGAGTCAATTTTGTAATCACGAGGAGAAAAGGTGTAGTGGGGTTGGGGCCGGCTACACAGCATTCCGCGGCGTTGGTGGCTTTTTGACTTTACGCATACAGCATTGGGAGGCGTCTTTGGTATACCACGGGTTTGCATATTTCAACGTTATACGCATTGGGCGGAGTTTTACTGAGCATTTACATTTACTGTTCGCGCATCGCGCCAGTATGAGATCGATCGAACAAACAAATTCCACTTCATAATATCTTAATGCACATCCTCACACGTTCCATGTACACCAATTGCGAGTTCGTCATCAAAAAGGCTTCCCCCCGGCACAACTTCTTCTCATCAGCCCTTGGAAGCGCGTATACTGTCAAGCACACGCAACCAGTCCCCCACACCAAACGTGACTACTGCACGCTAGAGTAAGCGTGCGGTACCGTGACCTCACGCCGCATAACCCACGATAGCGAAAACAACCAAGTACCCAAATCTACCCCTCCACACCCTAACAGCGAACATCCCTCTTCGCGCGCTTACCGCCGCTCAACCCTGAACCACCCGAAAACCCTCCGCGGTAGCTCTCACAGAAAATATCGGGTCTATCGGCACCGCTGTATCGCAAGTGTGTTACGAGAAAAGGCGAAGATTGTCTTATCAACCAGCCTACTCTTTTTTTTCTTCGTCAATTCAGCCTCACGATTGCCTGCATGCAGTAGAGGGGTCGAGATTTTCCTTTTCAGTTACCACAATGAGGCTTGGCTATACCGCTTTGTTCTGTTCTTGTATGCAGCCTCTCGCATGAGAGCGTGCCGAAAAAACATTTACCGGCATGAATGTATCCATGAGTACCCCTCACTTCCTCCATTCACGAAGCGCAGCGTGCCGAAATTCTTGCAGAAAAGCAGCATTTCCTGTTGCGCATCTTTACGCGAAATGGAGCGAGGCGGTGATCTACTTGGCTTACCTATCCCGAACTTGATACGATCTGACCTGACATAACCTGACCACTTGTCATGTCCATGCTGTTCTATCTCCTTCGGACGGCAGACCCTGCGTCTTGGGTTTTCTCTTTCACCCTTTCATCTAGGCGGGCGATCTTAGACTGCCGACTGCCGCAAAGGGTCACGCGGCGCGAGCAAGCTCTGTGGTGGGCTTTGATCCGGGGTCGGCAAAGTTGACGATAGTGCTGAATCATGAGGCTGGCGTGATTGCGCTCAGGCGGGGTCTCTTTTTGATGTTTCTCGTTACGACGGTGGGGTGGGGTGTGGGTTGGGCATGTGGCCTGTGTTTCGGGAAAAGAGTGGCTTTCTGCGCAGACGGGCCGAACTGTGGGGTCGTTGTGTGTACGCCCATGTCTTAGATTGGCGGAGGATCAGGAGATATGGGATGTGTATCCGAAGGCGTGATGATCATTCTCGATGCGATCGTAGAGGGCTTGGTATATGGCATGTTAAACCGCGGACGAGTAAGATGATGCGCAAGAGTTCGTCATGTTGCAGTATATGTCGTGCGCTGTCGCTGTGCAGCGCTGCAGCCGCTTGGCCTCATGGTAGACGCAGGGCAATGACAGTAAGGAAAGTCGATCTATCTGGCGTCTCGCTAAGTGGACCGACCACAGGCTGGGGAAGCTTACGCGTGGAGTAGGCTGGGTTTCAGGATGCATTGGAAGACAGTGGAGAAGAGTTCGCGGTAGTTATGGATTAAAGGAACATGATCGCTGCGCTGGAAACAGCCGTCGCTGCAAAACACACAATACAGACTGCGTCTCCAATGGAGGCCGTCGTTCTGTGGACAAAAAACTCGTACCTGCAACACTCACGCGCGTGATATGCCCAGACCTAACGCGTCTTGATGACGTCGTTATTTGCGACGCGACTCCAGCTTTGATGAACCATGCACCACATGCATTCGCACCCACACCTACCCTTACCATCTCAACCCCCCTGAAGCATTACAATGCCGCGTCTAGACGAAAATACCCAGCAAACACTCCGCGATGCAGAACAAGGAATCAAGAGGCGAACAGCGGGTGCCTGGGACAGTTTCAGCAACTTCGCCCTACGCGACAACGTGCTCGAAGTAGCTGTAGGATTAATGTACCACGGTCCTACAAAAACACATATACCTCTACTGTACTAATCCAAGCAACCAGTCTCGCAGCCTCCTTCACGGCCTGTGCAAACTCTCTCGTCTCCTCCATAATACTACCCATAATCTCCCTCCTCCCTTTCCTCTCTCGCAACCTCGACTCCAAATTCGCCATACTGCAATCCGGGCCCAACTACAATGTCTCCATCTCCAACGGCTACAACACGCCTAAACAAGCCATCGATGACGGTGCTGTGGTACTGGCTTATGGAGACTTCCTAGATAAAATTATTAGGTTTCTGGCGATCGCGCTGGCGCTTTGGGTCATCGCGCTGGCATATTCGAGGGGTAGCGGGGACAATATTGTGAAGAAGCAGGTCAAGTGCAAGTTCTGTAGAAAGTACATTAGTGAGAAGGCTAAGAGGTGTGTTAACTGTACCAGTTGGGTGGATGGGAGAGAGGACCGGGGGTAGGATGTAGTTGGGGAGAGTAAGTGGTTTACTGAAAGCTGAAGAAGGTACCTAAGCATGATCGGTCTTTGGGATCATCCAACAATTGTACTAAGCATGTTATGCAAAAGATGATACGATAAATACCATTCAAAGACGCGATAATAAGGAAACACCTTCCACCGCGCGTCCGGCAACTTACCGTACTTCCAGTTGAATCCATGCCATAAATTTTTATGAACTAGGATGATACCTCCCAATGGATACTTCTTTTGACCACTGGTGCTTCGATATCCCTAGGAAGAATCATGTACAGCTTCGCGGTTTTCTTCGTCACTCAAAGAGCCGCGGATCCAACCAATCTGGATTGACGGATGTTTTGTTGCAGACGGAAAACACCATATCTAGTAAGTTCTACATTGACCATCGATTGCTTATCACCCAATGCTGTGTAACCACTCCTGACGCACTGCATGTACTGTACCTAGGTAGTCTGCATTGGAGTACAACATCTGCAGTCATCAAACCGACCCCGCAAAATTTACTCAATTGAGAAACTTTCTATCGCTCATCTCAACGAGGCCCCTTGTCTCGCAAGGAAGGCCGTTCTTAATAACAAACTACCTCGGAGCACAGAACAACATGATCCTAACCCTCTAGAAACTTCGCAACAAATTGCGCAACCTCTGTAGGCCGCTCTACCATGGGCAAATGTCCCGCACCATCAACAATCTTCAGTTCAACACCACTACCAAGCTTATCCGCCATGTTCTCCTTCATGGTTTTAGGCAGCACGCCATCGCCAGCACCTACCAAGAACGCGCCCTTACCCTTGTACCCAGCCATCTTCTCCCTGATATCATACTGATGCAGCGCCTTGACGGAATCACGGAAACCAGGTAAAGAATTCGTCTTGACCATGTCCTTGACACGTTGAACCTTCTTCGCTAGCTCCGCATCGTCGTAAGATTCCTTGGCGAACCAGCGACGGACTGTCACCTCTGCGAGTTCTTCGCCAACAATGGGTTCGCCGGATGCGGCCTTTAGGCCTTCTTTCTCAGCGACGCCGACACGCTCGTTCCAGGCATTGGCATTGGAAGGTGGGGCGAAGGCATTGGTGTCGCAGCCTACAAACGCTGAGATACGGTCTGGGTAAGAGAGACCTGCGTTGAGTGCTGTTGCGCCGCCAAGAGAGACACCGACGATAGATGCTTTCTTAACGCGGAGGGCGTCGAGCAGTGCGATGACGTCGTCTGTGAGGGTGTGAACTGAGATGGGTGATGTAGAACTTGACGGAAGCGTATGACGTCCACGAGTGCTATAGCGGAGGATGCGGTATTTGTCGTTTGTAGCTTTTGAAAACTCGGCGACGAAGTCGTCCCAAATACCATAATCGACGAGGATACTGTTCGAGAGAACAAGTAAAGGCGCATTGGGATCGCTAGAGCCTTCGAGGCGGTACTGGAGTTCCACACCGTCTTTCGTTGTGATGAAGCTCTCAATCACCGGTCGCTTGTCTGATGTCGTGTGCGCTGGATATGTCTTGACCTTGCCTTCTGTGCTTTCCACTGGTGCCGTGTCTTTGCTTGTCAAACTTTGTAGGTCGCGCTGCGCAGCCCCAAACGTATAGTACAAGTCATAAACCCTCCTCTTCCGTTCTTTCACAACATCTTTGTAGATCTTGTCGCACCAATCTGTTGTGGTAGCAGCCTTAAACTCGGGCCCTCCTAGTCCATTCTGCGGCGCATACTCATGCAGCGCAAGGAACTCTTTCTCTGACTTGTGTCCGCTTTCGAGATCTAGGTAAGATGTGACAAACCTCCTAGTCCGCCTCCAGCCTGGGACCTTCTGCAGGAGCGGTACATGCTCCTCGTGATACCATTTCTTCAGCTCTTCTTCCTTGTCCGCGCCGTCTTGCAGCGCAAAGCTTACGGCTATCATCACGTTCTTCTCCCCCTCGTTTTCTACTTTCTGCAGGTCCTTGAAGTCCTCGCCTTTCCACTCGCCGAGTAAGTCGTACGACCGTCTGTCCACGAATATCTGCTTCATGGTATCTCGTTCACGTTGCGTCTGCACCGGTGCGCTCCGAAGCTTCGTGTACGGTTCCCTCGTGAGCCATTCGAGCTCGTCGAAATCGTAAATGGCCATCCATTCTGGTTTATCTTTGGAGCCGGACGCATTCTCGAGGTCGGTTGCGCGGTAGCGGAAACCGTTGTTGCAGAAGGGCAGGCGGAGACGGTTAGGGCCGTGTTCGTTTTGGTACCTTGGCGGGAAGAGCGTCAGGTGGGATCGCGAAGAAGCAAGAATGCGACTATGGAGGGTCAACTTACCAATCATGGAACTGTGCTTCAGGCAAGCCCTCCTTGGGTTGCATCGTCACGTACAAAATGCCTGGTGTTGATTTGGATGCCATGGTGTCTGTTGCAGTGGGGTAGCTGTGACTTCAGTATGAGTGTTGCAAGCAGTAGGTAAACAGGTGAAGAAACGCAAGAGGATGGAAGGTATATGGATTCGATTAATGCAACTATGCTACTCCAAATCCCTCGTGCGAACCATGACGAAGTTGGGGAAAGAAGAGGTCCCCCGATGACATTTGCCGGCTGGCGTTAGTTCGGGCGACGGCGGTACCGCTGCCCCTCATTCTTCCGAGGCTGAACATAGACCCGCCCCTTCCACGCTATGTTTCGGGACGTGGAGGATTATCAGTACCTACTCCCACCAGAGCTATTCCGAGTGCATGACCTTGAGGAACTTGAGCTGCTGGCGCATTTAATTCTATCCAAAAACATCTTTTATTGGAAAATGTGTTTCTTGCCTACATCAACTTAGTCGTACCAAATCGCATTCATGCCAAAGCCCTTCTCGCCAATCTCTAATCTCGCGACGCGTGCCAAAAATTCGTCGTGCCATCTATATATCTCCACCCCACCCTTCTCATCGTCTGTAAGCGCTAACCACTCATCCGACCACGGACATGGTGATACAGCGTTCGAGTGGCCACCAGAGGTCGGTGTAGGGTTAAGGCAGATTTGTCGCTCAATGGCGCCTGATGGAGCGATCTTGAAGGCGGCAATGTAACCAGTGAGAGAGAAGGAGTTGGATCGGGAAGTCGCGAACAGGTAGTTTGAGGATTTGGTGAGGAAACAAACGTCCGAGCGGTACATAGTGTTTGCATTGGGGATACCTGAGATGTTCATTAGCTTTTGGGGTGATCATGAGTAGAGAAACAGCTTACCAGGCGGGATCAACGGGTACGTCTTGTGTGTGTAGACGGGCAACTTCGTCTGCGGGTCAATCACATACTCGCACAACCGATTTCCTGCCTCCATCAAGGCATAGAGGTAGTTTCCAGATGGATGCATCTCTACCCATCTTGGATGGTCTTTCGGCGCCGGAGCCTCAGTGAAGCCTACTGTTTCCAGTCTACCCTCGTCGTCTATCTTCTTGTGACACCATACTCGGTTCGCCCACATGTCCGCGCTGTAGAGGTAGGTCTCGGAGGGATCGAAGACCATGCCATGGATCGCAGTCTTCTCGCAGTACTCGAAATTCTGGATGTTCTCTTTGATGTGTCCTGAAGGGTTGACGGAGAAGATGTTGCCGTAGCCAGCGAAGTCGTAGAACGGGTTGCAGTATACAGCGTATGGGGGCTTCTGGGCGGGAAGGAGAAAGATGGCACGTGTCTTCGTGTCAGCATCATTTGCTCTGGCTGCGAAGGTTGTCAGTAGTGATATGCGATGCTCATGCTGTGTGGCTTACGGTGTCCGCCCATGGGAAAGCTTCCAGTATGTACAATCTCGCTCGGGCTCTTGACTTCATGCGAACTCCATTTCTTCATCGAAGCACCGTAGATGTTCTTCCTCTTGTGCTGTGTTTCTGGTGATCAGCCATTGTTGGTTGCATCGATGTTCGGGAGTTGCGCGCATACGTCGAAAGCCATCCAGCTTATGGGCTCATCCTCTGGAATCTCCGTCTTCTTCACCAGCTCCAGCTTAAGTGTCTCATCGTCAAACGCGACCGTGATTATCACACCCGGCGGCGTCCAAGTGCCGATCATGAGATGATGCTTGACCATGTTGGCGGTTCCTTCTTTTTACAGGACGTGTCTTCCCCGTTGGCGAACAAGTTGCGTGGGAAACTACAGGACGAAATGTCTGCCGGACCTGCCCTCCACCTCTCAGTAAGTCGGCCATCGCGTCGCGTCGTCAAACTTCCGGGGTCCCCCTCCGAGGGCGGGGCATTAGTGCAGATGACGCTAAATCTGAGGGAAAAAGGGCGGATAAGTCTTCTTCCACATCGGCTGCCTTTTGATTCGCCAATCCGCTCAGGTCAAGGCGGGGCAATCGTCGCGACATGGCGCAACCTTCGGCACTGTGGCTGTTCGCGCTCACAGCACGCTTGAAAGCCGGTACAGCATGCCGCCAGACGATTTGGACAAGCTCTCGCCTGATGCGCAGCTAGAGGGACGGCCATTGCAAACGGCACCAGTTCGGTTGGCTACGGCCGGCTGGATTTCAGCTACTATTTATTAAGCTGCTCGTGCCCCGGACTTTGATGTCTAACTGCACTACTCCATCTCTAACACCTTCTTGATACCTTTTGTTGTTTGATCTTCCCTATCCTCTACATACTCAAGATGGACCCAAACACACAGACAGCGCCTGAGCCTCAGGAGAATGGCCAGCATCGCTTCGATCCTAACTTCACCGACGCCGTCATCAACGCCATTGGCCCAAATGTGCCAGAGCGGACACGATTCGTCATGGGAAAGCTGATCAGGCATCTCCACGACTTCATCCGTGAGGTCGAGCTTACCAACGAGGAGTGGTTCGAGGGTGTACGATTCGTCAACTCTATTGGCAAGACCACAACTTCCACCAGGAACGAGGCGCATCGTATCTCAGATGTTCTGGGCGTAGAATCGTAAGTCTTCAAGCTCGAGCAAGCACAATCAACATACTGACTCCGCCATAGATTGGTCGACGAGATTGCACACAGGCACATTAACGAGTCTGGAGAGACACCTACTTCATCCACAATCCTCGGCCCCTTCTGGTCACCACACTCGCCATTCCGCGACCTTGGCGACACCATCATTCGCAACCCACACCCCGATGGCCAGACAACTCTCATGCATGGTGTAGTCAGGGATCTTGACACCAAGAAGGGCATCCCCAACGCAGTCATCGACATCTGGCAAGCAAGCGCCAACGGAAAGTACGATTTCCAAGATCCGGAGAACCAAGAGCCAAACAACCTGAGAGGAAAGTTCACTACAAACGAGAATGGCGAGTACTGGTACTACTGCTACAAGCCAACAGCGTACTCGCTACCTACTGATGGTATGTTCAATTCCAAAGACCTTGCACGAGCACAACTGACACTCAACAGGCGCTGCTGGTCAACTTTTCAAGACCCTCGACCGCCACCCTTTCCGTCCCGCACACATCCATCTCATGGTTTCCGCCGAGAACTACAAGCCACTCATCACACAACTATACCCCCGCGATGACCAATGGGTCACCAATGACACCGTCTTTGCGGTCAAGGACGACCTGCTGCTAGACTTCGAGCCCAGCAAAGACCCCAAGGCGAAGCTCGACTTGACATACAATGTTACCCTTGCACCAGCAGGCAAGAAGACGACCAGGTTGGAGGGTATTCCCAGGCTACCGAACGTGTTCGACGAGCAGAGCAGGCTGTAAGATAGATAATTTTTGGCGGCGTTGCATATGTAAATATTTCACAGTGGGATTTGCGGAAAATTTGGCATGAATGAATCTATAATCAAGTGCTCTTTTGACGACTTGACTCTCACGAGATTGGGACAATGGCTATCTCCGATTTCATATTTCGCATAGTTTAGGTACTGCGCATCTAGCTATTCCAGATACCGGAAAGCATATCCGTCACAGTCCCTGCATGTGCATAGAGTGGATATATAAATCTCTCGATTGTCCTGTGTTTCCCAACTTCCAATGTTCCTCCGCCTATTTCTGTCAAACCTCGTACGTCCTCAACCTCGTACCATACCATCCGGCCTCCACGTATGAACCTTGGCTTCAACAACCTCACCAAAGATGCGCGTCCCTTACGCCCCAAACGAGCCCCCAAATGAAGAAGCTCGCCCCATCTACGAGCGCATCGCCGAGCGACGAAAGCCCCGCCCCCTCATCCCTCTCGACCTCGCCCTCCTACACAACCCCGCCGTAGCGGACGGCTGGAACTCGTTCATCGGCGCGATACGCACCAAGACCAGCTTACCTGCCAATCTCAAGGAACTGGCCATAAGCCGTATTGCCGTGCTGAACCATGCAGTTCATGAGTGGGATGTACATGCCGCTCTAGCCTTGAAAGCTGGCGTGTCCAAACAAGTACTACAGACTGTATTTGATTTACCTGTCACAAGACATGGGGAAGTGGAGAAGGAAGGTCTGTTAGGATTCAGCAAGGAGGAGTACGCGGTCATGGTTTACACGGATCAGATGACTGTGGGTGTGCAAGTGGAAGATGGGGTTGCGGAGATGGTCAAGTCGGTGCTGGAGGATACCATGGTTGTCGAGTTGACAGCGACGGTTGCAGCGTATAATGCCGTGAGCAGGTTTTTGGTGGCCTTGGATGTAGGAGAGTGCAACGACCGGGGCATGAAGAAGGTTGATGAGCTCTGAAGGGTTGCTGAAAATGTACATGTTCATCGACGCGTGTGACGGGAGAGCGGAACTGGGCCGCTTCATCTTCCCCAGACGCTAGCCTCTCCGCAATACCATGAGTTAGGAAGGTGCCTCGGTCCATCAGCCGTCGCAAACCGAACGGGTATTGTCGAAACATGCCACCACTTTCTTCGTTCATGAACTCTTTTTTTTTTTCAGTTCCTCAATCTTCATAGTAAATAGCAATCACAATGACGTCCCTAGCCCCCCGCCTCTTCACGCGCAGCATCCGTCAAACACGCGTCCGTCCCGCCGCCGTCTCCACCACCGCGCGGTACGCATCGACAAAGCATCCAAAAGCCTTCACACCACCCACGCAATCCGACCTCGACGAACTCCGCGATTCAGTCCGTGACTTTGCCCAGCGAGAGATCCCCGAAGAAGTCGCCGCGCGTACCGACAAGCAGAATGAATTCCCCAACGACATGTGGCAGAAGTTTGGCGAGGCCGGCTTCCTGGGCATAACAGCCGACGAGGAGTTTGGCGGACTGGCCATGGGATACCAAGCACACTGCGTCGTCATGGAGGAGTTGTCACGGGCGAGCGGCAGCATAGGACTGAGTTATGCGGCGCACAGCCAGTTGTGTGTCAACCAGTTGATGCTGAACGGGAATGCGGAGCAGAAGAAGAAATACTTGCCAGCCTTGATCAGTGGAGAGAACATCGGAGGATTGGCTATGAGTGAGCACAGCGCGGGGAGTGATGTAGTCAGCATGAAGACGACGGCCAAGGAGGTGGATGGTGGCTATCTGCTCAATGGAACCAAGATGTGGATCACGAATGTAAGAGTCTCTCGTCACAAGTCTTCTGAAGAGGAACACGCATACTAATACAAACTTCACAGGGCCCAGACGCGCACGTAATAGTCGTATACGCCAAGACTGAACCCAACGCCGCTTCCAAAGGCATCACAGCCTTCATCGTCGAGACCTCCACAAAGGGTTTCAGCGTCGCCAACAAACTAGACAAACTCGGCATGCGCGGCTCCAACACAGGCGAACTGGTCTTTGAAGACGTCTTCGTCCCCAAGGAGAACGTCCTTGGCGAGATAAACCGCGGCGTCCGCGTCCTGATGGAGGGCTTAGATCTCGAGCGCCTTGTCCTCTCCGCAGGACCACTCGGCCTCATGCAAGCCTCGCTCGACAACGTCCTGCCCTACACACACCAAAGAAAGCAGTTTGGCACACCAATTGCACACAACCAGCTTGTACAGGGCAAGTTGGCGGATATGTACACAAAGTACCGCGCTAGTCAGGCCTTCACATACAGCGTGGCACGCGCCGTCGATGAGTCGCATGCCAGCCCTGATATCAAGACACAGGACTGTGCGGGAGCGATTCTATATGCCGCAGAAAGGGCAAGCGAGGTTGCGGCTGATGCGGTCCAACTGATGGGCGGTATGGGATACATGAATGAAGTTCCTGTAGGAAGGATACTCAGGGACGCCAAGTTGTACGAGATTGGTGCTGGAACAAGTGAAGTGAGGAGAATGGTCATCGGACGAGCGTTCAACAAGGAGTGGAAGCAAGAGATATGAAGACCAACACAATGACGAAGTGATGCGCATCAAAACAAAAGTTAAATACCCGGTATGAATTGTGTATAGAAATGCAAATCATACACGCCTCGATATGATTACAATGACATGGTGTCCGTCAGATACGATCACCTATCAAAAGTCCTCTCTAACTCTTACTTTGTTCTAGTCCGCGTGCAACCCGCAATCATGATCTTCCTTTCCCAACACTGCCCATCACTCACATCAATCCTGACCCATCGTATCCTTCTGCATCGGATCCAACCGCGTACTTCGGTTGGTCCTCGGGCTTCAGCGACTCGGGATCAATGTACCGGCATGTAAGCGCAAACCGCAGCTTACCCGCATGTTCAACAGCATGCTCATAGTATTTCTGTACATCCGCACCGTGCATGACGACGATATCGCCATGTCCGAGCTGCATGGTCAGCACATCTCTCGCAGTGCCTCTGTGAGTGAGCCCCAATTGCTTGGGAATCTGCTTCCTCCTCGTGTTCCATGCCTTGGTGTCTGATCTTTTGAGGACGTCAAGAGCAAGTTGTAGCGCGAGACGAGCCTCTTATTGTTGGCACCCTGGGATTGGAGCAGCGTCATCGTACAGACTTACGACAGAAGACACGCCATGATAGTGACGTGCTTTCATTCGGATCCGCATTGTCCCTGGTGCCCCCAAACTTAATGTCGCAATAGTCGGGCCGAGACCGAACTCGCCGTCATCATGGTAATTGATCTTCTGCTCTTCGAAGTACCCTGACGCCAGGACCTCATTGAACTCCTTCTCTTGCCACTCTTGGCAAACTTCGTCCATGCTCTTGCCATTCTCCTCTGCTAGAAGCAGTTTAGCGGCCCAGTTCAGTCGACTACGGGTGCTTGTTATTGGGCGAGCTGCTCCATCAAAGGGGCGAGATGCTGTAGCTGCGATGAACTTGTACGGCATACCGTAGTTGACAGCGAAGTGACGGCAGTAGTTGGGTCCCTTCAGCTGGCCATTAGGCATAGATCGGCGCTGTAGCCCAATATCTGTTTGTTGGAGTTCCTCAAACATCGCGTCTGGTCCGCCGTCTTCTTCAAGAACAGTCTTGTTAGCAACCATGTGCGCTATGAAACCGTTTACTCCAGGTATCTCGTAACGGTTGATGCGATACCCATGCTCAAAGGACACTTTCAACTCAAGCCTAGGTGACATCGTATCTCTGGATAACGTGTAGCTACTAGTGATTGGCCAGAGTGGGTCACGAAGGGAGAGTGCAGGGATGAGCGTATGTGGATGTGTTCTTGTATATCGACATGCGGTATTGGAGCACTCCCAGTTTGTCCAGTTCAAACGGGACGTACAGCGTCCACAGTCCGGGCAGACCATGCCAGACCAAAATGCGACTGATGTATTCTCACCTGGAACAGCGTGCCTAGACAGTTCAGCGGCATTGGATGCTAGAGGGTAGTCATGATCGTCATTGTGCCAAGGTGTCTTCTGCTTGAGGAAGCGCGGATCGTATACCAAGGACGCTTCTTTGGGCTCCTGTGCTGGCATACTTCTTCCAGGTTCGGCTGTGTTAGTGTAAATTTTCCAAAAAGCGGTGCATGCCGACTGTAGACACATCCACCCATTTAGATACACCTGTGGAGACTGAAGATTGCAGCTTCCACATACCTTCTCGACTGGAGATGGCAGTGAGCCGAGCTCTATCACTTCCTGCGCATCCTTCGCCCGCCACCAAGACTCTTTCTTCGTGTTCAACTTCTCGAATCGGTACCGCACAATCTTGCTGTCACCACTCTTTTCAGCCCAGACGTGGGTGGGTTTGAAGTAATCCAGAACACAGTACTGGTGCGGTGGCTTCGATGGGATATTTGGGCTGTCAACTCCAGTAATAATAACGACTGGGTTGCGGTGGATCATGCAATTCCTCAATCCCAAAGCAGCAGAATCTTCTGATTGATCCCTTTTCGACTTCATCTCACCAGAGTCTATGTCTTTCATGAGACCACCACCTGCTCTGGAGAGGACGACATTACTGTCCATGTAGTCTCGATTATGCGCAACCTTATCGAACATAAAGCCTCTCGCAAAACCACCGGTAGAGTAGCAGGCACTTTGATATGCGCGATAGTAATGTAGTGTCTCGCAAAGCTCTTGTCGTCCATCTGCCCATACTTCCGGTTGTCCGTATGGCTCTGGCTTGTTTGGACCTTTGTTCTGTTGGACAAGGAGCCGCTCGGTTATATCACGGAGGTAGTCGGTGTCGGATGTATAGACTTGTTCTCCAACGAGAGGGCCACTCAGTTCTTCGCACTCCGTTGTTGCTTCCGATGCCGCATACAAACTCGGAAGTGGCTCGGTCTTACCACGACATGACATCTCAATCTGGTTGTGCACTTGGCCATTTTCAAGCCCAACGTCCAACTTGCTGTATACAGTATTCGCGTCGCGGTAGAATGCCGAGTCGGGTGTCAGGTAGGTGAAGCGATCGTGGATCTCGGGCGAACCCGGCGAAGATTGAGTTTGCGTATGATGGACAAACGCTGGGGTACCACGGATACTTTCTTCGGGTGTCTTCGGCTCACGATGTTGTGATACAGTCGCTTGGCTAGTGAGAGGGTTTTCTGGTGCAGTAGATGGGGTTGCAACATCTTGACTAGATGCAGGTACAGGTTCTGGTGTACGCTGAGCACATTGGCCTCGTCTGTCCAGCGGAGGCGAGTTCTGTATATTCTTGTAGGAAAAGACCTGTTTGCATGTTAGTTTTACCGCTAGGAACTTGGATTAGCTCTACAAACAGGACTCGAGGGCAACGATGCTGGTGGGGACGACAGCTCACTCTCGGACTCGTCGCTGTATTGTTGCCTCGGTTGATTTGTAGGTATAGCGAGTGTCGAGCCTGTAAGCGGAATCTTCAGGCGGACTATCTTGGACAACCTTGCTGGTAGTCCCGGCGAGTCATCGACGATGTTAACGACAGTATCAGTTACCGCATGAGGCTCAATCCACGATCGCCGGCTTGTAGAATTCTTCGTAGCCAATGACCGTTTCGAAGGAGGTTTTATCAGCGGTTTCGTGACTCGTTTTGGCGTCTCTTTTTTCTTGGAGACAGGTTGATACAATTGATCGGCGAACCTTTCTGGGCGTTTCCTTGCTCGCCTGGGGCGCTGAGAAGCCCTACTTCCATAGTTACCGCGATCTTCTTGCAATTCGGCTGCCGCTGTTTCTGCAGTGACTTTGGGCGGTTTCACTACTTGTGTAACCTCCCAGTTGGAGTCGCCGTCATCAAACTTGCGCTTCGAGGATGCCATGGCGAGATGAGTGAGAATGGTAGTTGCAGGTTGATAGAAGAAGTCTCGATTGCTTACAAGCGATAGTTAAAGGGACGAGAAAGACAAAATGAGTCTAGAAACAACGGAGTGAAATCAGAGGTAGTGAAAAGGATGGTGTCATGTCTGTCATGCGGACAATACAACCTCAATTGAGCTTGTGCGACAATTGAAAGACAGCGGTAAGGAAACGCTGAGACCTGCGGTGCCTCTCTCACCTGAGCGACATGATGGGAGTGAGCAAACGTGTGAGGTTATGGAAGTGAAGAGCTGTCATCGGGGATCGCTCTTGCTGTACCGTACCATACTCGGTGATAGCACCTTCGAGCGCACCCGAGAACCATGGCTGAAAGGTATGACGAGCCTCACGCCTCTATACAATATTTGATCGCAAGTATGAAACTTTACATTCTAGGTGCTTATGTCGGGATTGTGAGTCGTGTCTTGCCGTCGCCGACCCAAGGCCGGAATTAAGGACGGAGTAGCCGCATTAGTCCATGACCTCGGTACTACCCCAGCTTTCCCCACAATTGGGGGCTGGCATAAGCTGTCGGCTGCGAAAGAGACGGCATCCGACGATACTAACGTCATTGAGGAAGATGGGCGCATGCGTTAAAGCTGGAGCGATGATTCCTCCTTTAACCTCTGCCTGCATCGCCAATTCGCGGCTTACCATATGTGCGCACCTGCATCTCTCTCAAAGCTCCGCGCATAGCTGACGTACCGTTAGACACGATCCAATATGCCTTTCCATCCTCCTTCATGGGTGCCGCAGCTTCCCTTCGACCCGCCAGATTCGATTCCCATCTGCGACTTTATGCTAGATGAGCATTATGGCCGTCATCCGCTTGGCTACTCGAATAAACCCTTCATCTGCGGACTGACCGGAAAGGCTTACACATGTTTGGACATGCGCGACCGTGTTGACTATCTTGCCCGGGGTCTGTCAAAAGAGCTTGGCTTCCATCCAAACGAGGCAACCGAGTGGGACAAAGTCATTGCTGTCTTCTCCGTCAACACGGTAAGCATATTTTGATCGACACATCCACGAGGATACTGACAACCGGCAGATCGATACGCTCCCGTTGGCATGGGCCACGCATCGTTTGGGCGGCATCCAATCACCCGCCAATGCCGCATACAGCGCCGCCGAACTCGAGTACCAATTGAAGAACTCAGGCGCAAAAGCCCTCTTCACCTGTGTTCCCCTATTGGAGACTGCGCGACTAGCAGCGAAGAAGAGTGGCATCCCCGAGAATCGCATCTACATATTGGAAGTGCCGGAATCGTTCGCTGGAAAGAAGACACCACAAGGGCTTAAGACAGTAGACGACCTCATTCGTGAGGGCCAGAAGCTTGATCGTCTGCCAAAGTTAAATTGGGAGAAGGGCGATGGTGCTCTGCGAACGGCGTTCCTTTGCTATTCCAGCGGTACCTCTGGTCTACCCGTAAGTAGCGAACATCTTCGTGTACACGCAAGTCCACACTGACATCCTGTGCAGAAAGGTGTCATGATCTCACACAGAAATGTCATTGCCAACACAAGTAAGACGCCCCGAATCCGCATCATGCAGTAGCTAACCACAAATAGTGCAAATTTGCACTTACGAGAAGCCATTCAGAGATACCATCATCAACGATGTGCGCAACCAGTCAGACTATACTGAGATCGCCCTCGGTCTTTTGCCCATGTCACATATCTATGGCTTGGTTGTCATCTGCCATGCGAACGTCTACCGTGGAGATGGTGTGGTGGTTCTCCCCAAGTTCGAGTTTGCATCGACTCTCCAGGCGATTCAAGACTACAAGATCAACTCGTTGTTTTTGGTTCCACCTATCATCATCTTGATGACCAAGAACAAGCCCCTACTAGACAAATACGATCTCAGCTCCGTGTGGTCGATCTTTACTGGTGCCGCACCCTTAGGACAAGAGACGGCAGAGGATCTAGCGAAGATATTCCCCACCTGGAAGATTAGACAAGGATACGGCCTCACAGAGACGTGTACCGTTGTTTCTTCGTCTTCCCCTGACGACATCTGGTTCGGATCTTCTGGCTCCCTACTCCCCAGCATCGAGTGTAAGATTGTCACCATCGAAGGTGCTGAGATCACCGGTTATGACCAGCCTGGCGAGCTGCTGGTCAAGTCGCCTTCAGTCGTGCTAGGTTATCTGAACAATGACAAAGCCAACAAAGAGACTTTCCAAGATGGGTATATGCGTACCGGAGATGAGGCTGTTTTCAAGAAGGGACCAAACGGTCACGAACATGTCTTCATCGTCGATCGCATCAAGGAGCTCATCAAGGTTCAAGTACGGGCACAAACCATTTCATGGCGACATATGCTGACAAACCCCTAGGGCCACCAAGTTGCACCTGCGGAGCTTGAAGCACATCTCCTGACGCATCCTGCTGTGAATGACTGCGCCGTCATCCAGATCCCTAATGAGAAGACTGGAGAGGTACCAAAAGCCTTTATCGTCAAATCGCCATCAGTCGGCTTGGAAGAAAATGACCGTATCCTCGCGCGCGAGATTCAGAAGCACGTTGAAGAACACAAGGCGCGATACAAGTGGATCAGTGGTGGTATTGAGTTCATCGACGAGATACCGAAGTCGCCATCAGGAAAGATTCTACGGCGGCTACTGAGAGACAAGGAGAAGGAAAAGAGGAGACAAGCAGGCAGCAAGCTGTAAGAGAACAACACGCAATAATATACTGTTTGTGTAGATGCATAGCTTCAAAGTCTACCTTGCTACTAGGCTCCGTGCAACCCCGTTCGTGAGACTATCGTAGGCTGCAGCGGTTCATCTTCTCCGCACTTGTTTGATTCCCTCGTGAAACGTCGTGATATTAACGCGTCTGTTCCATTTGACCCGGTGTATATCGGCGTTGCGCTCATACTAACGCAACCCAGCTCCACCCCCTGAAGCAGATTTTTGACGAACCCCGCCACTTTTCGGCGACCATCTCCCTCTAGCTATGGACAAACCATTAATATATACGGTATAATTTTTCTTTTGCACCATCAATCAACCAAACAAATCGGTTACAATCGGTTTTGTAGTGTAGCGGTTATCACTCCGGATTCTGATCTCATCATCAGTGTCTTCCGGCAACCCCGGTTCGGTAAGCCAATTCAGCCCCCAGTTAATTCTGGTCATCTGCTAATAATAATTCAGATTCCGGGCAAGACCTTCAGAACTCTCTTTTTGCCGAGTGTTCGATTCCGGCAAGAGCTTCTTTTTGCAAGCGTAGAGGTTGTGGGTACGTAGAGAAGTGAAGGGGGTATAGTTGGTGTGAGTTGGGTGGTGGTGGACTTGGAAGATTTTTTGCCATTTCAACTTGCAGAAACCTGAACATCATGACAACGCATGTAAAATAATAAATGTATTTGCATACATGCTACAGACGGATATCCGCCTTCACCCTCCCCATATACACTATGCATGCTTAGGCTTGCTGCGTCACGTTCTGAAGGTTCGGGTGCCGAAGTTTCGCCATTTTCGTCTCCACCCTAGACACCACACAATTTATCGCAGAAGCAAAAAAGCCAACATGTCTCATGAGGAATAACAACTCTACATTGTTGCATTGCCAAACGCATCTCTATTCAATGATTGTAATCTTTTTTCATGATCGTTATTGTGCAGAACTCCAAGTCCAAAAAATTCAACTTCACCAAGCTCTCCCAGCCAACAAAAAGCAAGCTACTACACGTTGTGTAGTAGATATTGCAGATGACTCAGCCGAGGTTTGAACTCGGGACCTTCAGTGTCCAAGAAACAACTGTTGTTGTTAGACTGACGTGATAACCAACTACACCACCGAGCCCGCTTTGATGACTAACAGCCAAATTACAAACAATATAATGTTGTTAGAAACGCTCGGCGAGGCTCGCAAGAACAAACCTCGAGTGAATATAGCTCTGATGGGATGCGGATAGCTCGGTGGCACTATCCCCACTCCGAGAGATCAGGGGACGAATAGAATGGACATATTAACGTCACGACATTGCACGAAGATGAATAGACAATGGCCGATAGCGGTATTGATTGTAGCATTCTTTGCAAACTATCAACTTTAACCAGCTAACTTCTTCCCAACCAACAACATCCACAACCAAGTAGCGAGTGAGTGCGAGATGCGCCCAGACTCAACGCCCTACCAAGACAGAGTGGGCGTGGAACTCTCATGCAAGGAAAAGACACAAAAAGGAGACAAAAGGCGCTCAAAAACCATGTGGTAAAGGTAGCGAGAGGGGTATCAAGGGTGCGCAGCTGCGAAAGCCGGCTTGGAGAAGAAACATTACAAATAGGCGGTATAGATGATATGTTGTGCGCGAGCACGACCGCTTTCTAGCCTTGCAGGCAGGCCCCTAGGGTATGTTGAGCGAGTGGGAGAACAGAAGACTGAGAAATAAAGTGACAGCAAGGAAAAATGCAGTCGAGGCCAGTGTGCCTCCGCAGTGATGACGTGTGGTCGTATGGGTCGTAGCCCTAGTGGTAGGAAAGATGTGAGAAGATACAAGTGAGCGATGGGAAACAACCCGAAGACAAACAGAGCAACGCACGACAGAAGACAACCGATCGACCGTAAAGCATACCCGTCACACATGAGCGAGTCGTAAGCGCAGTGAATTACTTTAGAAGCCACGGAAAGGATCGTTCGAGTCGAAGTCGAAGAGACCGCCGCCACGATTAGACTGGTCACGTGTGCTGGCGCTCCACTGGCTGCTGCCACGACGACGACGGTGCTGCATGTGCGGTGCTCGCCCGCCGTAGCTGCTCAATTGCTTTGGGTCACCAAGAGCGTTGTCGATGAAAGCTTCCATGCGAACGGTGCCCATGGTGTCAAAAAAGTGTTGACGAGTAGACGTGCTGGCCTCTGATGTTCGAGAACTCATAGCACCGCTGTTGGGGTTGTAGACCGAAGAAGGCACGGACGGTGGTACGCCAGCGCTGTACATGTCGGAAGAGCCGTTTGAGTATACGGAGGGTACGTGCTGATGTGAGAAACTGCGGAACGGGACACTTGGTGGAGGTGCGCTGGGTCCAGTAGAGCTTCTCTTCCTACCGTGTTGAGGACCACGGGGAATGACCGGAGGGCTAGCAGCGTCTGGCATAGCGCTTTCAAACCCAGCAAGAGAAGGTAGACTAGGCATTGGTTCATCCTGAGATGCATAGCGAGCCATGACCGGATTGGTCCTACCCTTAGCAAGGCGCACAGAATCCTGAACGCGGCTGCGGCGGAGTGTTGCGCCCTGCTGGCGTTGTGGTTCATCGACTGGCGGTGGTACAGGTGGCAGAGAGCCAAGATCTGGCATCGGTGCGCTCGAGTGAGCGAGGAAGGAAAGTGCTGTCAGCCACAGGTAGTGCCTTTCGCGTGTGGAGGTAGTGAACTTGAGTGCACGAGCAGGGGTAAGGATAAGAATGGAGCGGTTGAAGAGTGTTTCGTTCTTGGGAGGAGGGCAGTTGTCGGCGACATCGAGAACAGACTGAATGACGACTGGAGATATGTTAGTATAGACAAATTTGTGACCAGTCTTGAAACTCACGTTTGCGACCACTCTTCCCCATCAACGCAGAGCCAGTGGTTGGCTGCTTACTACTCCACAGAATGGCTCTTTCGTATGGCGAAATCCAGACCCAGCGCTTATGCCTTACACCATGGTTGGCCAATGAAGCCTCTTCTGCGGCGCGACTGACGTCTGCAGGCGTGTCAGGGCCACCAAATGCCTTCCTCTTACGAACGTATTTCCACATGAATTCTCCAATCATGGCTGCAGCAATCGCATCGACCACACTAGTGTGCGATACTGCGCTGTTGGTGGACCCGTTGGCGGACCCATTGGCTGTGAAACCAGTTGCTGCAGTGGCTGTCGATAGTTGGTGTCGGTGGCGGAAGCCGCTCGCGCTCACAATGTCGCTGGGTAGCGGAGGAATTGAATCTGTGTCGGCGTTGCTTGGAGTCGCAGGCATTGTGGGCGATCTGCTGCGAGAGCGTGCGCCCTTTGCTACAGGAGCAGCAGATCGTACCTTGCGTAGACTGTCTTTCCGCTGATGCTTCACGCCATACGGACGGCGGCCGGCATACGAGCCACTGTTGCGAGGGGTTGGGCTCTGCGAGCCTTCGCTCTTGCTCAATGGCTTGTTGCGCGAGCTGGATCGAGTAGGCACTGGAAAGGGTGGCTTCGGGATGTGATTACCAGAACCTAGACTTCCAATACTGGGGCTACGAGAGCGGCTGTGAGCTGCGGTGCCACTCTGGATCATGGCAGATCGTCGGATGCTGGGCTGGCGACTGATCGAGTTGCGCTGTGCTTTTCCAACCCTCGAAGGCTTCTCCATCGAGCTACGCTTGGACGCCAATGAAACGCTGTTAACAGAGTCAACAGATGGCCTGGACATAGGTGTAGTCTCCTTGTCTTCTGGAACAGGCGTGGGCGGGTTCACTGGTCGTCCACTCTTTGCATTACGTGACGACAGCATCGGAGTAGAGTACTGTAGGCTCCTGTAGTCATCGTCACTCAGATCAGCATCATCGTCCTCTTCGTCAGATGATGGACCATCGAACCCAGCGAAGAGACTGCTTGTTCGGAAAGGTCGACTCAGTATGTCTGAATGAAGCTGGCGCGACAAAGGTCCATTGTCATTGTTTCCGGGGTAACGGTTCTCAATCTTCTTCTCACCGGCCTTCTCGAGACGAGCAATGAAATCTTGACGAGTGGTCGACTTGAGAGCAGAGTGCTCTGTATCGCTCGAAAAGTCCTTCTTGACGACCTTGCTGTCAGCCTCAGGCGTTCCAGGCTTGGAAGAGATGGCAGAAGGAAGAAGATGCGCAGGAAGCTTGATAGCTCTCTGGTCGATTCTGATTGGTTCAGTCTGCATCGAAGTTGAGCGCATTGGAGCTACAAGATCGCCGCTTGTCTGAGTTGATATGGTCTTAGTGCCTGGAGGAAGGATAGGGGCTTTCGGCGATGAAGGAGCGGATGTAGGAGCATGGATGGCAATCGAAGGGATTGTAATCGGGGTCGGTAGCGGAGACTTCTTAGGCGTCTCAGCCACGGCCTCAGGCTCGACCATAGAGTCTGTTTGTGTGGCTGTAGATACGACCTCGGTCTGTACGACCGGTGACAGAGTTGCTTTTTCTGCAGGCATAGGAATCCTGGGAGTAGGCGGCGGGCTAAGCGGCTCAACGGTTTGTACCGAGCTTGACGTCGTAGTGCAAATTTCAGGACTGATTTGGCGTGGTGGACTAGAAGCCAAGGGCACTGAAACACGCTTTCGGCTCTGGTTCGCCTCAATCTCAGCAGCGGTAGACGAGAATTCACCCGACTTCATCGGCACGGATGGCTCAATCGTCTGCGATGCCGCTTCGACCATGACAAGCTTCGTAGGCGAAGGCGGTGGCGATGGTTGTACACCGGTGTCAACATAGATAGGACGTGTTGGCGGGAATACTAGAGTGATATCGCGAGGCGTCAGTGTTACAGATGACTGTACTGTTTCATACGACGACTTCCGCGGCTCGGTATCATCGGCTGTCATGACAGGGCTATCCCGGATACCCTGTTGCGTATCATTACTCAATCCTAGGATGCGCTTTGCTTTTTCGTCTGGTAACATCGACATTCGGGATTCGCGTGCTCTTCTTGCCCGCATTTCATTTTCAGGGAAATCATCCGAATCGAGCTCTAGTTCGTCCAGCTCCTCCTCCTCTTCGTCGAATATAAGCTCGTCTGCTAGGCTCATACCATTGCCTCGGAAGTGTCCATCAGAGCTCATCAAAGACATCCGGTAGTTGCGTCCAATACTCTTGTAGCTGCTGCTGCTTCGATTCCTTGAATGGCGTGCAAGGCGAGTGGATGGTCTTCGCCGAGGTGACGATTGTACGCTTCCTGCGTCACTCTCTGGTATTCCAGTATCCCGGCTTGGATCGTCTGCCTCGCTCTCGGCACCAGCGTCCTCATTGGCAGCCTCGTGTATAGCGATCTCATCCAAAAGCATCTTTAACCGGGTTTCTGACACATGAACACGTCGCTCCAGCATTCGTTTTTCCCCCGCCCACTCTTCTTTTTCCCGAGCCCACATATCGTGCACCTTGGTAGAGTCATCATCTTGGCTTCGTGTTCTCTTTTCTGCTGCTGCTAGCTTCTCCCGTAGGTCGGCGTTGGTTTCCTTGAACTTGTCTCTTTCACCTGCAATCTCTTCTAGTGCAGCGAGGGTTTCGGTCTCAAAGTGCTGAAGCTGGCGTTTGGCTGTCTTGCTTTCCTTGGTGGTTGATGATAGCTGTTTTGCAAGAGCGTCGTTGTCGGTGCGCGCCGTATGCAGACTGGTCTCTAGATCGTCGATGAACTTATGTTTCGAATCTAGCTCCCGACGGAGGTTCAAGATCTCTGAAACCAGGTTCGCATGCAAGGTTGGAGTAAAGCGGCGTGGGTCCAACACCGAGATGTTCTCGTCGTTGGCAGCATCTTCGGAACTGAAACTATGATCTGGCGGGAAAGGAGGCGGTGAACTAGGAATGTCGCTTCCTGGAGTGGTGTCGTATCTCGACGTCGTCCGGGACAAGGAGCTGTATGGCGTTCCAACGGGTGTGGGGAGAGGGTGGTTGGTAAGGAAGGTCTCCTGATCCGAAAAGTAATCGGTAGACATGATATTGAGCGCGTGGCTTAGATTTCGGTCGGTTTATTACACACTCAAATGTTCAGAACCACAGTAAAGTGGTGCTGTTTGTAAATGGAGTCTAACACATGCCTGTAACGCGATCAGCATTTAATCGAGACCGGGTCGGTTGCCGTCGGTGCAATGATCAGGATTGTCTTCACGAGCCCTTCGGCGGCGCGTCTTCACAACGAAGATGTACCATTCAAGACAATATCAACCTCCAGCATACGTGACGGTGAACGACGTACCGATCGAGCTCTATTACTATAATCGGGTATTGGATTTCCAGCCACTTGAGAAAGGACGAGTCGTGGTATATAAAAGTATAAAGCGTCGGACCGTATTACGTGGGGCAAGTATATCGACGAGAAAGCAGCGTTCAGATGGTCTCTGTTCTGGAGCGAAGGTCAGTCCGGTGTGACTTGAAGCAAGAGACGTCCAGAGACAGCAATCGAATCACGATAACAAATAGACACTTACAACCGAAGGAATGACGTTATGAGTTGGTAATGGTCGACAGATTCAGAAACGTTGCTCAATTCATTGGTACATGCGATGCGAACGAGATGAGGAAAGCGACTAACGGCGCGGGCTAAAACACTTTTGATGGTAAGAAAAGAACTGTCAAGCAACGGGCAGCGGGCCCTACGAGAAAGATAGCCGTGTGTCGTCAACGGCACGGAGCGTAAGGAGGAGAGGGAGGGACAAGGCACAACTTGAGCATGAAATCGCTGTGATCGCCCATGCATCAGCTGGGATCCCGGAACGCAGGCACAAGTCCGCACAGTCCACTGGGGAGGCGGAACTATGCCCAAAGACACGAATAGGATTCATAGGATCAATCAAACCCCATCTGTGCCTGTTAAATTTGTTTCGATGTCCGAGTCCATTTGCTTATGCACGTCTCCGCACTAGCGAGCACAAGTATCCCTGCATGCAGCTGAGCCGAGGGACCCCTGTACTACGACCACACTATTGGCTCGAGCCCACCCGCCTTCCGCTTTTCAGGCAAGCTTCATTGGCTGTGCATTTAGGTCCAACGTTCCCTCAAATGCGTCCCGCGACGATGGCCAATGCCTTAGCGAGGTGAAGGAAATGACCCGACAAGGGGCAGGTGGTAACGAATGCGGGTGGTAACGGCGTTGATGAAGGGGGTGTGATGATACGCCTCAGCAGCATTAGTAGATGTGAGGCGCAAGTTCTTACCATATCCTTGGGGGCAGCTGGCTTCAAACAGACGTCGCGGCCACGGTAATTTGCATGATGATTATTGTCGCCGTCCAAAGGTCCACAAAAGCCTCGCCCTATCAGTAACTCTGGACTACCTTTGGCGTTGATGATGAGCCGTGACTGGGAGTTTCAGCCTCTTGACCACGCCGCACACTTGGCCCACCGAGGAAAGCATTGGACAAAGTGGCACGATCATGTCCCGGTCCGAGCTATCAAGCTCGCGATGGCGCCCAACGATCGGGTGCGCCGGTGCGGTGCCGTTGTGCTGTAGCCTGCAATTAGAACTTTGATCTTCATACTTTGATCCTGTTTCGGCCTGACAATTTTGGTGTCTCTGTAGTGTCTCCGAGGTGTCTCAAAAAGGAGACATATGTAGACTACCAAAAAGGTAGGCAATTGCATGAATGAGCAGCCTGATCCTGTACTGCCGAGTCAGGTGTGAGAAGAGGATTTCCTACTTCGAGACGAAAGGATTTATCCGTGCACTCTTGGCGGTGCAAAGGAGCCGAACTCGAGTCCAGATCGACGACGCAATTCTCCAAACTGGAAATGCCAAATGACTCCAGCCTCATCATTCTTTTTTTGCAAGGTTGTCTGATCACAATGCCAGAGCAGAGACGTGATGGTTATCAGTCATGACCCGCCAAGGGATCTAGGCGGAGATATCGGTACATGTGAAAGTTGAGGATCCCAGCATCATCGAGGCCGTCCAGCTACCCCAACAAAATGAAGAGCGGAGTCGGCACCTACCATGACGTTTGACCAGGTTGAGCTTGTTGATTGAGTTATCCCCCACAGACGGGATAGATACAGTTCGGAAGCGCGTTGGAGACGTGATGAAGTGACGTCCTGTTGAGCGCCTCGTAATAAACAGACTTGCCGGGTGGTGGAGATACTGGGGATCCATTATTCGTGAATCCCATCGGGCAAAGTATCGATTCGGTATGCAGGCTGCGAGAATCACAAGGGCAATGTGGTCCACCAGCGGAGAGTGGACCTGATGTGCGGACAGCTGCAGGACGCTACACGAGGGTCTGGCAATCAGCAGAACATTCCATGATGCCCACTGATGCGCGACATAGCAGCTCACGATCCAACAGCCGACGATTGTATGCCACATCAGGTGTTGTTTCGGTATTGCTCGGCGCTATTGAGGTGTTGTCGTCTCAGAAAAGCAAATAGGAGATTTGCGTCGTAATCGGCTACCGCTCCCTGAACTTTCGGCGTCGACGGAAAGCTTAGACAGTATAGCATGACGCGGAAGCGCCGGTGCCGGCCCATCTCACTTTAGCGTGCCCCTCTCGTTGTCTGCGCCATCCCTCCTGGCTTTGCTGGGCTGCCGTGTTCTCAGTGGTTCACCTGCTCAGGTCGCAGGCAGCCAGTGATGGCCGAATCCGTGGGTCAGGGTTCGACAGCCCCGCCCACGCCTGACTAAGCGACCATCACCGAAAATTCGACCATACAGTCATAACAAGCATATCGTGAAATTGCAGACAGCGCATATAGACGGATCGAAACAGGCAAACATGGCGCAATCAGATCAGAATGGACCACAGGCGGTGTCCGCCGAACTGCCGCCAGCGATGGCAGAGGTCAAGTCGCAGAGTGTGGACGACTTGATGAAAGAGATGAACCGCATGCCAATTTTCATGACAAGTTTAGATGAAACAGACGGCGAGGGAGGTGAGAACATGGCGCTGGAGGCGTTGAAAGCCATGGCGTACGAAGGAACCCGTGCCGAAATTGCTGAAAACTTCCGACAACAAGGCAACGAATGCGCACGGGCGAAGCAGTGGACAGACGCGAAAGAGTTCTACGACAAGGCGATAGCAGCGCTCAAAGGCCCACAAACCAACCCGGACCCCGATGCAGAAGGACCAGATGTCATCCCTGTCGAGCTCGATGAAAAGGAGGAAGCAGAGAAGGAAAGAGTGATTGGCGAGGCCGTCTATGTCAACCGCGCGTTATGCAATCTCGAGAAGAGTGAGTACGGGAACGAAGGCACGATCTACAAACATGCATGGCGGCCTCTTCACAACACCAATTCGACTGCAGAATGCTAACATGCAGCAGAGAACTACCGCTCCTGCATTCAGGACTGCATAGCGACACTCAAGATCAATCCCGCCAACATCAAGGCTTTCTACAGATCAGGCACTGCTGGTCTTGCACTAGACAAGTTGAAGGAAGCAGCCTGGGCCTGCGACCGAGGATTAGCTCTAGATGCTTCCAACGCCCCTCTCAAGGCCCTCAAAACCAAGATTGATGCTCGAAAGCAGTACATAGATTCCGTCGAAAAGGCACGCCGCGAACGAGAGGAGAAGGCTGCATCAGAGCGAGCAACAATGAAACTTGCATTGCGAAGCCGGAATATCTTGACGCGGAGCACGGAGAAGCCCCCAGATCTGGAAGACGCCACGGTCAAGCTGGAAAACAGCTTGGACCCCTCTTCAACACTCACAGTACCGGTTATTCTGCTTTACCCAATGCACTCGCAATCGGATTTTATCAAGGCGTTCTCTGAGAAGGAGAAGCTAGATGAACATCTCGACTATATCTTCCCACTTCCATGGGATGAGCAACACGAGTACACAATCGACAATGTCGAATCATACATGGAGACCGCAGCGGGTGGTTTGATCAAAGTTGGAAAAAAGATGAGCCTAGGCAAGGTACTGGGAAGCGGGAAGCCGGAGATCGTCGACGGATTGGTGACGATAAGCGTGGTGCCAAAAGACAAGGCTGCTGGTTGGATAGAAGAGTTCAAGAAGCGAAAAGGGAAAACGGCATAAGTTGGCCAAGGGTCATGGCACAACAGCGCGTCTGACCCGACTGCTCCTCGGGCCGAACGATGACGATGTCTAGACGAATCGATGAATGAATGAACAAAAACACGCAAGCTACAGGCGCAACGCGTCCACAGCGCGCCTCACCCATCGCTCATTAGCAAGTTCGCAAAATCTCCGTATATGATCGCTGACGTATTCGCCGCACCGACCATTTCAACGTGCATCGCGTATCCCCACTGCATCACGCCGGCTGGGAAGCTCATCGGGTTAACCGGCTATATCACACCAGTCTTATGAATCTCGAACGCGGACTTGCTCAAATAGTACACAGAGGCTAAATAGGAATCAACATCCCTTCTGGTATTTGACCACCTGCCTGTCCAGATCGCGTTCCCGATGCCTGGTAACGGGACATATGCAAATGCGGCATCCAAGGTATATTGTCTGCATACACAAGAAAACCTGGCAGCGGCTACGTGCAGCAATGTTTCACGTAGAAATTATTCCCGCTCCTACTTTCCAGGATGCATTTTGCCCTGCAGCTACCAGTTCAGTTCGCGTACCAGGGAAAAGTCGTTCGCACGGCTCGCTTATGCATATGCAAGGTACATTCCGTGTTCCATGGTTCACACGTTGCGCCGCTGGCTGAGCGATAGCTGGTGGGGTGGGGGCTAGGGCCATACCATTTTAGCCGTTGGGCAATATTGGTGGCCTAGAAGCATTCCATTGGTGGTAATATAGAACAATGTCACTGAGGGGTCGGACCAATCACTATAGTTGTTGGGAACAATTTTCATCTATCTCTAAGACTCTTATGTTGGGAGAAATACATTGGTGTGGTATGCTGCATGGAGTGGAACTACCATAAAAGCCAATACAACGGTTGACAATGTCACCCGCTAACGGTTAATAAACATGAACCTGGGTGTGAATTGTACAAGATCAGCCTTCAGCATAAATGATGGTCCTTAACGCCTAGTCTCCGTATGGCTTGCCCGTCGAGACAGGTGTGGATGAACGCTAGATCTGTATGATGTATGTCGTAACATTCTGGTCTGAGGGATAAGCACCGGTAACGTGCCGGTGGTGGAAGGTGAGAGAACTTAATAGCCGTTGTCCCTAACAAAACTGTATCAGAAGGTACACACGATGACAGTCTACCGTGAATTGGACCAAGACAGCTGTGAGCGCTGAGCTACTCGTTCTCGTAAAGCTTCTTTTTGCGTGTCATCATGTCTAAATGTTGGGGTTCAAAGTCAGCTTGTATCTCACATGCAGTCCGTACAGTGACACTTACCCTTCAGATGGTTCCAAGCGACGTGGCTCATGTATCTGTCAGCGCTGTGGTAGTACTTCTCGCTTTTCCGCGACACCTCGTCTGCCTTGACCTGCTCCAAGTAGCCTAGGAACCTGACATCGGTGCGGCCCAGTTGTCGACGCCCACCGAAATACATCGAGATCTTACGGAGCTTGGCGTCACGGAGAATTCGCAGACAGTTCATCAGGTAGTCATCGTTCAGATAGCGACGCTGCTCGTTGGAGGTGACGTAGGGTGTATCTTTGGGGCGTGCATCATCGAAGACGAAGTCGACATCGCGCAAGTATTGGATGTTCTCGGGTCCGATTGTTCTTAAGAAATGCAAAACATCCTGATAACCAATCTCTTTGGGTACCGGCTCCCAGTACGGTCCACGTGTATCGTAATGACGATGGAAAGAGAACGTGTTCTCACCATAAAGGATGGAACAGGCTTCGTTGTGCACTAGCTTACAGCTTCTGAGAAACTGAGCAGACTTGGTCAGGCTGTTCTTGGGATCAATGCTTCTCAAGGGAATTCTAAGCCTTGAATCTTTGTCCTTGCGGGCGAAAAGATGGCGATATATAGTGTTTCGGAGCTCGCCTGGTAGATCGGTGAAGCCTTTGGGACGCACTGCAGTTGTTCCCACCTGCTCTGGGCTCACAGTACAGAGCTTCTTCGACTTGCCTGGCTGCATCTCATGCAATTTGCCTTGCTGGTTGATGTGTAGGAGGGTGCTATCGAGCTTAACGAAGAGTGGACCGTGAAAACCTAGCGGAACGTTGAACTGCAAGGTCATTGGTGGCTTCTTAGGGTCATTTCGATGAAAGGCGCCGCCTTCTTCGTTGTCGGTCAGGTCATCAAGCTCTTGGTTGTTGATGACAGGCTCTAAGTGAGGGGATGGAGGCGAGGGACTGCGTTTACGCTTCAGTGCGCCCTTCTTGTTCTTCTTCTTCTTCTTCTTCTTGCCCGATAGACTGAGTGGATCCATGTCGTCTTCGTCGTCCAGCTCACTCAGCTCACTCAACTCGCTGTCGGTCAAGGCGTCAAACTCGGCGTCCTCAAAGTCGACGTAACCCGCAACCTTCTTGATCTTGCCCGCGCTCTTACGAACAGGACGGCCCGTCTTTTGGTTGTAT
The DNA here is from genome assembly GCF_024291825.1 of Alternaria postmessia. Lineage (NCBI taxonomy): Eukaryota > Fungi > Ascomycota > Dothideomycetes > Pleosporales > Pleosporaceae > Alternaria > Alternaria postmessia. Next base: position 279,895 of record NW_026260092.1, read on the forward strand.
TGCGTTATCCTGGAAGGGCTGCCTAGTTCCGGGCTGGTATCGCGACTATGAGGTGATGCCGGAGGTGATGACGCTGGAGGAGGTGGGTTCGATGTCTTGGGTTTGGGTGCCATGACGGAGTTTTTTGTATGCGAACAATCAGTTGATGGCGGTGTAGTGAGTGCATGCGTGTAGAGGCAGAGGTTGCAGTCAGGATATGGTGTAGGTGAGTAGACGCGGGGTCGATAAATAGAGAGGCGCGTTCAAGGAAGTGACGGCCATTGCGACGCGCGCTTTCCTGGTTCAATGCTCCAGAGGTTATCACTAGTAGCCTTGGCAGCTAGTTGAAGGAGGAGGAGCGACAGTGTGCTTCATCTCAAAGCTCGTGAATTTCCATGGCTACGAAAGGTCCAGCCGCTTGTAGACTGTCACCAACATCCCGTAGACGAGACCTAGGATCGCAAGCTCCGAGAGCTTCTGATGATCTGGTTGCAACCCAAGTTCCAAAGAGGCTTCAGGTGGCCCTGTGTCGTGCTCTTATCGTGATGGACACATTGTCTGGGACGGAGTCGCAGTACCTGGGGTGTGTGGATGCAGCCGTGCCATTCCGGATCTATGTCGCAAGCTTGTGTATAGTGCCTTCGACTCGTTGTGGTGGCATCGTTCGCCTGTTCGTTCCGGATGCACAAAGATATTGTCAATTATCATCATGCTGGGATGTAGCTATGACGTTATAGAACGCCCTTCACACAGAGCGACGAGAATGGTTTCTGACACTGACAACTACATTGGAATGCTACATACATGACGACGGACTCCGACAGCGGCATTGAAGTAGAGACACTAACATTTCGTGTTCCATGCCAATGCGACGCTGGACAGAGGACAGAAACATCAACAGATGCTTCCTACGCAACGTAGCCGATCATAGATTTTTTCGTCCCCCTAGGTGGTGGGTGCCGGGGCGTGTCAACAGCTCCCACATCGGCCAGCTTGCGCCAGCCAAGTGAGGATGCAGCTGAGTTGAAAGCATTCATATCATCTCGGGTTTAGTTACGTGAAGAAAAGAAGAGAGGACGCGCGACGGAAGCGTTCATATTTTACCGCCGGAGAACGGAGAATCGGCACCGAGGCCATGACCCCTGCAATGCCGCCGTAGCTCCGTGATTAAGCGGGCGCATCGTTTCGTTGCCTCATTGAGACTACGAGTCCGGCTGGTATCAAGTACGTTTATAAGGTCGCGCCACGCTTCTGCCCTGCCTACCAGACTGAGAGACTATGGCGAACCTCAGAGCAGCCTGCAGAGCGCCTTTGCGCCAGCTCACTTCCCGCTCCACAGCTTCAATTGCCACCAACCATGCAAGAATACAGAGGCAACAATGGCGGGGCTATGCGACGAGTATGGATGCACAGCAGAAGGTATGCCTCGCCATGACAGAAATTCACGACTGGCAATGCTAACAAGTCCTAGATTCTCTCCCAGGATCTTGAGCAGGCCGATCCTACCGTCTACCAGATCATCAACAGGGTTCGTTGCCACATATTGAAGCTGTACATGCGAAGACGAAGCTCACGATACTTTTATTACAGGAGAAGAACCGCCAGAAGCACTTCATAAACCTGATTCCTTCTGAAAACTTCACATCACAAGCTGTGCTCGATGCGCTCGGCAGTGTTATGCAAAGTGCGTTCTGCGCATTCTCACACCACAATTCTAAGCTGACATGGCACGATAGACAAGTACTCGGAAGGATACCCGGGCGCGCGATACTATGGAGGAAACGAGCACATTGACGAGGCCGAGCGTCTATGCCAACAGAGAGCGCTCAAGGCATTCGGTTTGAGCCCGGAGGAGTGGGGTGTCAACGTCCAGCGTGAGTCAGTCGACAAAAATGCTACCATCGCCCTCTAACACAACTCTAGCCCTCTCCGGATCGCCCGCAAATCTCTACGCCTACTCCGCCGTTCTCAACACCCACGACCGCATCCTCAGTCTCGACCTTCCCCATGGCGGCCACCTGTCGCACGGCTACCAAACACCTACCAAGAAGATCTCCGCCGTATCCAAATACTACGAAACCCTCCCATACAGGCTCGATGAGAAGACTGGTATCATTGACTACGCAAAGATGTCGGAATTGGCACATCTGTACAGGCCCAAGGTCATCGTTGCAGGTACATCGGCATACAGTCGGTTGATCGAGTACGAGCGCATGCGAAAGCTGGCAGACGACGTTGGCGCGTACCTTCTCTCTGATATGGCTCACATCTCAGGTCTGGTTGCCGCCGGCGTCATCCCCTCTCCATTCCCCCACTCCGATATCGTCACAACTACAACACACAAGTCGCTTAGAGGCCCGCGAGGTGCCATGATCTTCTACCGCAAGGGTGTACGGAAGGTCGACAAGAAGGGCAACAAGGAGATGTATGATTTGGAAGGCCCAATCAACGCATCTGTGTTCCCAGGCCACCAGGGAGGACCTCACAACCACACCATCACTGCTTTGGCTGTAGCCCTGCAGCAAGCCTCAACCAAAGAGTTCAAGGACTACCAGCAACAGGTTTTGGACAACGCCAAGGCTCTTGCTCAGCGTCTTGGTGACTCCAAGGAGAACGGCGGTCTCGGCTACAACATTGTTTCAGGCGGCACTGACAACCATCTTGTCCTTGTCGACCTCAAGGACCGCGGCGTGGACGGCGCACGAGTCGAGCGTGTTCTGGAGCTCGTCGGCGTCGCATCGAACAAGAACACTGTTCCTGGCGACAAGTCTGCCATGAAGCCCGGTGGTATTCGTCTTGGAACTCCCGCCATGACAACTCGTGGCTTCCAGACCGAAGACTTCAAGCGTGTGGCCGACGTCGTGCACCGCGCAGTTGGTATCACCCAAAAGTTGGACAAGGATGCTAAGAAGAAGGCCGAAGACACTGGTCGCAAGAACCCCACTAGCGTGGCTGCATTCAAGGAGTACGTTGGCGAGGGTGAGGACATCACCGAGATCATCGAGCTCAAGAAGGAGGTTGAAGATTGGGTATCTACGTTCGCCCTGCCGTGGGACAAGGCACAATGATGACGAACAATATAATGAAAATATATGCGCTGTAGCGGGGTTTTGGCGTTGGAGGTGAAGGGGAAATTCCATGTACATATGATAGGCTTCTTTCCACTGCTAAACGACAATAGCATGTTTGCCTCTACCCCAATTCATACTCACCATCGTTTCATGTCCATTTGTAAGTTTCTTCTTGTCTATTGGATATCAATTCCAACACGATGCTATTCCCTCTCTTCTTTGTCTTTTTATGATTCTCTCACTGCTCTATACACATCCCCAGTCATTACCAGTACCATACACCACGGCGAAACAGACGCAGCTCGACATGATGTGGGGAAGATATTACATCATTAAGGTCATGCGCACTATTGTCACGCTCCAACTCTTTGCCAACTACACCAGGGCCACATTGGTGCTCGCCCAGGACATCACCGTCACCTACACCTCCACGCTCACTCTACCCGCGTTTGAATGCCTTACTCGTTTACCAACCACTACAACTTCGCCAGTTTCACCAAGAATGCTTACCGCCACGATGCAACGTATTCCGACAACCATCGTAGGACTATACCAAACACCTCTACCTACTTCAATTTCCTCACCTACGCCATCCACAACCACAACAGAGCCGACTTGCCTTCCCGATATCGAAATATCCACTCACAGCACACCGAGACACCCTTTGTGGATTCAACCTGCGACTATATCACTACTGTGTTATGACTTCGTTGTCATTGCGGCGTTTGCGTGGTGTTGGGTTATGGGCTGGTTTTGGTGGTGGAAGAAAATCGATAGGAGGGATGTGCAGAGGGCAAGAGAGACGGAGGAATGGAGACGAAGGCTAGTGGTGAACGAGGAGTTTGAGAGGGAGATGCGGAGGTTGGGCATGGTTTGATCTTGGGAAGAAATATGGACTGGACACGGACGGATCAATTCTGTTTTTAAAAGCTCTTCATCCTGCTAATCAGCTATCCGTTGCTGCAAAAATTGTTCATTACATCCGGATCCACCAGATTCATTACATACCACAACTCTTCTTAGCTAGCCATGCATCGTCTGCCCACCCGGGCCCCTCTCCCAAAATTCCAATGTCAGCGCGCTAAGGAAACATGGTATCTCCTTCCTCCCCTCGACCCAATACACAATCTGATCGCGTATCTCGCCTGCAAACTCACTTTGCTCTCCACCAGAGACCTTCATCGTCCCGTTCTCACCATCAAACACTATGCTGTTCTCCCCTTCCTCATCGGCAGGCTTAAACATACTGGTGACCTTGACCCGTCCGTTAGGCATAAAGTCCAGCTTCCAGCCCAGAATGGATGCAACAGCTTCCCTGAACTCGAGGGATTTCGCTGTCCAAATTTGTTTTAGACGTACAATCTTCTTGGACGAAGAAGCGAGTTGGGCTTTCAGTTCTTCGAGCTCGTCCCTAGCCGCATCGAGCGTGGCCAGTGGGACCGTGGATGGTGGTGTCTTTTGGTTCTCGAGCTGGTCAAGGAGCTGAGCGTTGGCTTCGCGGAGGTTGCGTACGGTGCTTAGTTTGAGGGCTTCCGCGTCGGCGGTAGGGTTGGATTTTAGCTCTAAGACTCGTGTTCGAGAAGACTCCTTTAGCTTCTTAAGCTGTGAGTGCTGAGCTTTGTATTCGGCCTCGACGAGCTTCATCTTTTTCTGCAGCGCGCTGAGGTCATCTTGTAACTGGCGGTTCTTTCGGCGCAGCTCGCCTACGCGTTCCTCGTTCTCATCCGTATCAAGAGCACGCTTTTGGCCTATTGCGGCAGCAACAGGCTTCTCTAAACTGTTGAACTCTTTTTGTAAAGTATCAACCTCTTTGCGATATTGGTCGACGAGATCCTCGAGCTCCTTTATCCGTTCAGACTTTGCAGCGTCGAATGTGTCAGGCTGCATCTCGCGCTCCTCATCGTCAAAAGCTTTGACTTGGGCACGTAAGAAGTCGACTTCTTTAGTTGCTAACGCTTTCTGTCGTTCAAGCCTGGCCCGTACCTTTGCGTCGGCACCATTCCCTGCGGCAGTGTTTCCAGCTGCCTTGAGTTGCTGAATATCAGCCTGTAATTTGGCCTTCTCCTCTTCGAGTGCTTGTATGTTGGCCTCTTTGACAATGAGCTCGGGCTTGATCTCGCCCAGTTTGTTGATGAGATCGGTCCTTTCTATGCGCTCTTGGATGAAAGCTCGTGCGAGGTCTTGAGGTGTTTCAAAGAGCACTTCGCCGTGTATCTCTGCTTCTGCCTCGAGGTACGACGTCCACGAATGGCGCTCTTCTTCTAGAACCTGCTTTCTCAGCTCGGCCTCTCCCAGTTGCCGTTCCAAGTCATCCATCGTGCGCAGTTTCGCCTGTAGCGACCTCTTCTCCTCCTCGACTACCTCAATCGCCTTGTGTTGTTTCCGATACTGCTTAAGCTCGGTATTCTGCTCCCTCGTCAAGGTCTCGAGTTTCTTGATGTGTGCGACCTGGTCAGAAAGCTCTCTTTTGATGACTGCCAGTGTCTCAGCATCTCCCGTAATTGCCTTGAGGCGCAACACCTCGGCCTCCATCTGACCGACTTCCTCCTCCTTCTGCGCGAGCTTCTTCTGTGCCGTCTGCAAAGCGTTGACCTTGGCTTGTAGATCTGCCTGCACCTCCTCGACACTTTCCTTGAGCGCCTTATGTTCGGTTTGTAGCGTGTTGTATTGGTGCTCATTCTGCCGCTGCGATGTCGACAACTCCTCTTTAACCTCATCGTATTCTTCTTGTAGCGACTGAGCTCTTTCTTGACACTCGCGCAATCGCCTTTCCAGCGCCTGTCGCTCGTTGGCAGCCCGTGTTTGTACCTCAGCCATTTCCTTGGTCAGCGCATCGTATTTCTTCGCGGTAAGAGTGTTGGATGCCTCGACCTGCTGCGCTTTACGAAAGTCGGCATCGGCGCGGTTTTGGGCATCGCGGAGTTCTTGCGCATGTTCCAACTTCATCATCTCCTTCTCCTGTTTCGCTGTTTCGAGCTCATATCGCAGGGTATTGAGCTGGGCGCGGAGATCCTCATTGATGGGGTCCGAGGGGACAACCGTGTGCGGCGCATTCTGCGAGGCTCGCAATGTGGTTCGGAACGTTTCACGGAGAGGTTCTCGTTTGGCGGTGGCAGGCGCAGGCGTTGGGTCCTCTTCCTCGCCAGTGAGGAAGTTGAAGGACGGCTGTGTGGTGTTGCGCACTGCCATGGTGGCAGCGACTCCGTGTTGTTTTGTTTGTTATGGAGAGATTGGGTTGGGGGCGTGTGCAATCGTTGTCGGTACGCTGAGGCAATAACTATGCCATTGTGTATCGTCGAGTGATTTCTGCTCCTTCCAGCAGTGGTGTCGAGTTCGGGCGAGTGGTGGGTAAATAAACGTTGTTCTTGTTGTCGCAAGCATCGTGTCTGGGGTTCAAGGCGCCGCCCGGACAAAGCCGCCTTGGGCCTAGCGTGTGAGGTGCATTCGGCGCGCAGGCACGTGGCTTTCACTTTACACAGGTCATGTCACAACTCTCGAGTGTGCCGCAGACATAGGTTCCTTGTTCGTTCTCAGAGACAGGGTGATTATCAATATGCTCATGGCTGCATCTCAAGTGAAGATCTACCAATCCCTACTCCCTTACATCCGCCCAAGCCTTCGAAAAGACATCGCTTTCGCCGTCTCTCCAGCCCCATGCGACGCAGTAATGCCGGAGTAACATTTCCAGTTCCTCCAGCTCGTCTAGGAATTCCAAACCAGCGATGCGCTCCTTCTCCTCATCGCTAATCCATCTTCGCCAGATAGTGTTAGTATCTGCGACCTTGGCTCCGTCTGTCAAGCCATAGCCCTGCAAGCGTGCGCGTTGGTCGCCCAACTCGGGATACGCCGTCAATGTGTGCAGGTGGATGTTTCGGCTTTGGAGGTTCGAGATCATGGTCCGACCAAAGGCATCTTGGGGTAGAATAGGCTCGTAGAGTATGAGAGAGGCGGGCATTGCAGGATGTAGGTAATGCGTCAATAATGATGACACTATCGATTTTACTGTCGAAGGCTGCAGGTAAACCAGGCACATTTCGGACAAGATCAATGTAGGTATGCTCGGGTCTAAGTTTGGTATCTGAGGTAGGGGCGCCTCTTCTGACGAACTCGCCAGAGACCGTAAATCAAGCGCATGAATGTTGTAGGTATCCGAATAGTACGAGTCCAAAGTTGACGGCATGTGTAAGAGCTTCCGATGCAGTAGCGGTTGCCTCTGTATGGCGGCTATCTTGGCTTGTGTGTTGGTAGGAAAGTCGATCTCATGGTACACGAGGCGCGCCTGAGGGTATAGATCGAGAAGGCGGAAGAATCGCGTGTCAGTGCCAGCACCGAGGGAGATGATCTGCTTCGCCGACGACGGGTGGGTAGTGAGGAACTTGGCGACTAAGAGGTCGATGGCCGAGGTGCGAACATAAGTGCCCCGGTTGAGCAATGGCAGTTTCCTTGTCGTCTGCTGTGTCGCAAACAGCTTCGCATACGGGTCGTGAAGATAGCCAAGCTCTACACAGCTCACCCTGCTCCCCGCCGCATCTTGATCCGTAGCCTTGACGGCATTGTCGAGAACTTGTGCCCGTCCCTCGCTAGAAGTACCAAGACCGCCTCTTCCATGTCCTCTGCCTCGTGATGATCCGCCACGGCCTTGTCCGAGAAGTGTTCGTAGGTTGGGGATTTCGTTTGAAGAGGCCATGTTCAGGTTCGAGATGGGCGGAATTGGTGGGGGTCCAGCTCCAGGTTCCGCGCTAGCGCTGCATGCCAAGCCGACGCCCGGCCTGCCCTTTGGGACTTCTGGAGATTTCTTTGACGCGACCGACTTCACTCACCTGTTGCGCCGACACCCCAACCCTACACCCTTACTCCACAATCAACGTTAGCGACGGCAAACATGGAAGGCGAAAAGTACGGCGCGTCTCTTATCCGCCTGTGGAGGGTCTGGCGGACAACCAAGGAGATGATGAACGACCGGGTGGGTTGCGCATGCGCTTTGGAACACCATGGACTGCGCGCTGACTGTACACAAAGGGCTACATGATTATCGAAGACGACATGACCATGTCGCTCGAAGAGTTCGCCAGGAAATATGCGCGCGAGGACGGCGAGCCTGAGTATGCGCCAAATCATGCCCATCTCTAGGCCCCAGTACTGACCTTTTACCAGCCGCTCGCGCCTCAACTTCTCCTGCCAGCCCTCCGAAGATATGCTCGCAAAGTACACCGACGCCCCGACAAAGAAGAACCCGAACCCCCAGCCCAATATCGGTACCATCTGGATCGAGTTCAACGCAGACGAGAACGTCGGAATGAAGCAACTGCGCGACTACATGTCCCATCTTGTCAACGGTTCCTTCCACTCCGGCATCATGGTCACCGTAAAGCCCATGACGGGTATGGCCATTCGACTCCTGCGGGGCGCGACAAGCATCACCGATGGTCCCAAGGGCGGTGTAGAGGTCTTTGTTGAGCAAGATTTGCTCGTCAACATCACAAAGCACGAGTTGGTGCCCAAGCATGTCCTGCTGAGCGACGAGGAGAAGCAGCAACTGCTCCAGCGATACCGTTTGAAGCAGACACAGCTGCCCAGAATCCAGTCTACCGACCCGGTCGCCAAGTACCTAGGCCTGAGGAGAGGCTCTGTCGTCAAGATTATCCGAAAATCTGAGACAGCCGGTCGATACGCCAGTTACCGATGGGTCATATAAGCGTTCGGGGCATGGACAAGATGCAGTGCAACAGGAGAGCATTGTTTGCGTACAGCGTACCGTGCAAGCTAAAGCGCGCATGCGTAATTCCTCCAACCGTGCATAGGCACTCAGATTGGAGCAGGCATCGAGACTGATGTAGCATTCGGCGAGGCGTTTGGCGATGGAAAAGGACTTGGTTTTTGACACATCACTTTTGTACTATCTGAGAGGAGAGGCGAGGACGCGCGAATCAAAGTTCTAAGTCTTCAGCTTGGCCAAGTGCAATACCCTAGGGCGACTCGAGCTTGTGAACTGACAACCAGAAATGCGATAGCACATGCGACACACACGCATACACCCTGTATCCTCCCGTGCCACCAATGAAACAGATGAACTACGAAATCACACCCTACCCATCCATGTCGCCTGCGCCGTCTCCCCGAACCACGCTATAGCTGCATATCTCGCAACCCTTGGTTCACCTCCGAATTTTACCCACTCCAACCTTCCCATCCAAGTAACTCTCTTCAAAAACCATGGAAAGCTGTAACCCAGCATTGCCCTGATCGGTCAAATACACCCATCATCCATTCAAAGAAGCAATATCCTATTCGGGCATCTGCTAACTAGAAACACGGTTAACGCGGGGCGCTTAAGTACCTTTGTACCGTTCCTTCACCGTTCAGCGGAGTGCGGCATGTGGAGCCGACCTGGCTTGGCAGTGGTTCGAGAGGGGTATGTGGTGTTGAACTGGTCGGAGAGCTGGTAATGGTGATGATGATGGGTGGAATTACCGGTGAGCCCTGGTGGGGGTTGGTAGTGGTGCTTATGCTAAGCAGAGTGGGCTGGGGCTGAGATACTAATCTAGTTCGTATGCAACAGGCCAGATTAGGTAGTTGGTAGTGCTGGAACGTCAATTGTGCTTGTCTCGAATACATCACGATGACAGTACGAGTGTGATTGTAATGCACAAAGATGCATTGTGCCCGACTGCGGGTATCATACTAACTACACTTTGCGCCTTGACTATGCGGAAAACAGTAATCGTACACGAGACCAAGACATCGATAAGGTATATAACATGAAAGCAGAATGCGGAAATGATTAATGACGAAATTGAAAGGTGAATCGCAGTCGACAAGCCTGCTGTATGCCTGCCTTAGGACTCGTCGTCTTCCTGCTCAAATGTCTCAGAGAAGTTGATCAGGGAGGTGAGCCTATCCGGTGACTCCTCAATACCCAGGATCTCTCGCTTGGCCTTGTCAGCTAACCACGTATGCGGTATTAGCATGATCTCGCTCTTGTTATTCCTGGCGAGTCGTGTTTTTTCTTTCTTCGTAGTTAATGATTTTAATGACTTGGCCGTAGAATCAGTAGCAGTGAGGGCATCACTCCGTCTGAGGCGATGCTCAAGGATATCAACATCAATCGTTCGTAGCGCAACCACATGGTAAATGTACACTTTCTTTTTCTGGCCATAACGGCGACTTCGGGCGATCGCCTGTGCCATAGCGGAATCGTAATCATATTGTGTCTTTGCTAGGAAGGGTGACACAAAGACGACGTGGTTGGCGATTGTAAGATTGCTGCGAATGGTCAGTAAGAGGAGAGTTTCTATAGGAACAAAGAGGACCTACACGCCAGCTGCAGATTCACTCCCAAGATTGAGTATGATAAGCGTCTTTCTTGTCTTTGGATCTTTGTTTGTTTTAAACTCCTCCATGGGCTTAGCTGAAGCAGTGTGTCGACCTCGACCTGGCGAATGGTACGAAATGTCGTAATGATCAAACACAGTTTCGAGAATGCTAATAATCTCTTCGTTCGGCGCAAAGACTATGCCCTGGTCGGAAGCCGGCATTCGGTGATTGATTTGAACCACGGTCTCAAGTTTGTTGCCAAAGCCTTGCACAGTATCCTGACCTTCGTTCGAACCAAGATCGGCCATTCGGATCAGGTTACCCTCGCTCGCATGAGAGTTGCAGCCAGGATGAACGCAGGTCTCGTCATCAGTCCGTAGTTCAAGACACTCTTTGCATGCAGTATGTCCGCAGTGTGGTATAGAGAAGAGCAGTCGAAGGTCGACAGTGCCTTTGCAACTAGGAGAACTGCAGCGAAGAGGCTGAATCTTGTCAAGAGCTGCAAGTTGTAGATGATCGCGGATAGATACGACAAATCGTTTCGATCTTGTCCTATGCGCGAGTTCAAGAGAAATGTCGCGGAGTTGCGAGAGCTGTTGTTTAATTATTCGCTCGCGTTGAACCTTCGATGTCTCTTCAAGAGCAGTAGTATCTCTCCTTGGCGTCTTCTGGGCTGTTTTCAACATCGCGCGAACACGTTGGCTGGATTCATCATCTCCAAGCCAATTGTATTGCGAGACGTCCTTCTTGTAATGACCATACAGCTCCTTGATGCCCGATTCGGTGTTTGAAATCTGTTCCATTGAGCCCTCGAACTCAGATAGCAGTCTCAACAGTTCTTTCTCAGTGCTGCGGAGCTGACGCGAGCGCTTCTCAATCAAGACTTCGAGCGCTGACCTGCCCTCTTCGGTCTCAAAGATCAACGCACACCTTAGCAGCGCTTCTTCAGCACTTGCAGAGCCCTCTAGGCTGTCATTCAACCTGCTGCTCCTGTCTGAGCCTGACTTCTTGTTGAGCTTCTTGATTTGCATCTTTTGGGAGATGAGGTATTGCGAAAGCTCCAGATAGAGCGCGTGGTGAGCGACATCTAGATCTACCGACAAGAGCTTTTCTGAGCATTGGATATGGCGGAGCTCGGCTTCATTCTGTCTCACGAAGTTATCGAGAAACTCTTGTGCGCGTTGATGCCTGCCTTCATGCCACTGTCGTGACATGACTTCGGTTTGCGACAAGAAGCTCTCAACATCTGTCTGATCCAGTCTCGATGTCTTTTCCGCCGAAGTCGTGAACAGTGCCGTCGCCACAGAAATATCGACCAAGTTTCACACCAAGAAAGGACGCCAATTGATTGACATCAGAGAAGTTGGCCAAGGCTGGTGTTCCCGAGAGGCACCAGCGTTTGTGTGCAGCTATCTTCTTGATACTCGTGGCCACAAAGTTACTCCCAATCTTGTTGTTGTCGTTAAGGTAATGGTACTCATCGACGATGATCCGGTTGAACTGAAAGAGATGCAACAGTGGCGCCAAGTTTGACGAGCTATCTGCTTCAGAGTTGGCTTTCGTCTTGACTCGTTTTGAAGGTCTTGACGGCAGCTGAGTGCTGAACGACTCATACGCAGCACCATGGAGAATCTTAACAGGTAGTGTCACTTGGAATTCAGGCTTCAGTAGCCGCTCGTCCAGGAGTTGCTCCGTCAGCCGTTTGAAATGCTTATAGTCATGACGCTGGTACACTGCCAACTGACTTGGGATCTCGCTGACTGCTTTAGCCAGCCAGCAACTGAATGCACGGCGACTGGTCTTGAGAGGCTCAGGCAAGGCCGTGAATTTTGCCAGTTCCGAAATGTAACCTTCCTCAGAGAATAGCGTCCAAGAAACGATGACAATCCTGCTTTGTAGGAAATCTTCGATGGTAAGACTCTTCAGCTGACTGTAGTTCTCTATGATAAGGACGTTGTAGTTGTCGAATTCCTCTGAACCTAGGAATTCTTGGAGCTCTGTGCTCCATTGATGAGTAATATGTGGAGGACAAACGACTAATGTTGCAGCAGAGTCTAAACGTCGGGGTTGTTTAGCTGCCAAGGGCTGGTTGCGCTTGATGAGTTCCTCGGGTGTGACCTGATGGAGTTTACTCTGGATTAGTCCTATACTTGCAACAGTCTTGCCGAACGAAGGTTGATCGGCCAACACACCACCCCGAACGATCTTCTGTCTTGACCTGAGCTTCTGCTCTCCAACCCAAACCTGGAAAAACAGACTCTTCTGTCTCACAGATAGTTATTGGTCTTCCTATCTCTTGCTCTGCCATCCATGTAACAGACTTCTGTGCACCGCGTAGGCACCCTGGTAGCGTAAACAGAGCATCACGAAGGTCGTTCGAATTGCTTTGCAACCGGAATTTCGGGAATGGCTGTGAAGGTAAATCAGCGTGGTCCGTGACTAGCCTCCAGGAAGTGGTTGCAGAGTCCGCCTCGGGAAGTCTCCCTTGAGCACGATGGACCAAAGACATGATATCGACGCCCACCCGAATTCGTGTTCCTGATGCATCACTTGAAGCCTCTAGTTGGACTATGGTAGGGCGTTGCTTGATGGCACGTTCGAATGTGGCAGCGGCTCGACGATCCTCGTGTGCCGTCGCTACACCGTTTTCCACGCTCCAAAGTATCTCTGGATAGATTGGCGCGCAAGAGCACTCGCTCTGCCAGTCCAAGTGCACTACTTGCCAGGATAGGCATTGCGGCAGCGTTTTGGCACTCTTCAATGCCCACGAGTAGTCTGCGAAAGTTTGGACGGAGAGTTCATCGTGGAGAAAGACGTCTAAGCAGGTAAGCGTTTGTGAGCAATCTGGCATAACACTGTCAACCAGACGTCCTTCCTCAAGAAAGTCCGCGTGCAAAGATACAGCCGCTGGTACTAGTGTCATCGCAGCAGGAGCCCAAACGTCAACAACTGTGGTTGTGATGGCGTGTACACGCCCGTCCTCCATATGCCATGGTCGCCAAGATGGATGTACGCGAGCAAGGGAACTACGGCTCTCACCATAGTGTTTCCGGGTATGGTCGCGACTGAACACGAAGCTGTCGTGCTCTGGCCAGCCAATGGGGTCGGGATCTAGAAACATGTACATGTCGTGCACTGCCATTGATCGCTTGTATAAACTTGTAAAAGCAGTCCCGCAATGTGGTAGGTGCTCATAATCGCCGACAGTGGCCGTCAGACTGTCGCTTTTAATCTTGATTCTCTTTGGCACGGTTTCTTCTTTGTAGTCCGAGAGGCCAAGTCTGCTCCTGCATGAGCTAATCTTCTCGAATGAGCCGCTCACATCAACGACAAGATCCTTGGTAGAGGGTATGCGCACTCTCCATTCAACGTTGAGAAGTGTATCTGCAACGGTAGCTTGCGCGATCGGATTACTGAGGAATTTCCGCAAGGTACTGTTGCCAGGAAGATGTGTTGGACATTTGACAAATAAGGACCACTGTATATGGTCACCCACCACTAGCTCAACTGTAGCCTGGTGCGAGCTGTAGGTGATCTTCCACTGGTTGTAGTCTCGGGAGAATCCGCCCATGCAGAAATACTGAGAGCCCAGCTGCGCTTCCGAAACAGTAGCCAGATACCCATCTAGTATTGGGTCCTTCGCGCCTAGCTTGGAAGCCAGATGACTGATGTCAGGAAAAACGTCGAACTTCAACCGTGAAGGCATAAGTTGCCTCCATCGCCTGATGAGTTCGTCGGGTGGCGTTATCCGGTGACTGGTTGGTACGATTGTCCTGTAGACGTGCTTGGGGTTACCCGCGCATGATGAGCAGGCTAAGTGTCCGCACGCTGAGCAGATCTGAATTGCGGACTTGCTTATGGCCTGTTTGCCTTCGCAATTACACATACGCGCACTCGACTTGGCTTCTTGCTGGAGCTTGACAAGGTTGAGATCCTCGTAAGTGCTAGGCTGAAGGAAAGTACGCTTCAGCATGCTAGGCTCTGTGATCATGTTACTGTCAGGTGGAGCAGATAATGTTTTGCCACCTGACTTTGCCTGATAGGGGCGGAAGGCTTTGCATCCAACAATGAGAGCAGAGATAAGAGAGGCCCCGATCACCGTCGTGGACATGGCATTGCCGGCAAGATTCTGCAAGTCCTTTTGGGTTTCGTTGGCGAACAGCAACCTATCAAGAGGCATGCCCTGAAGCATCAAAAGCTGGCTACCGTTGAGGGCGTGTTGCCGGTTGCTCGCAAAATCTTGTCCACCTGGGGTAATACACGGCGCGATTCCCAAATCTGCTTTGAACCGATCCACGTTCTGGCTGACGTCCCACAACGCCATCTTGTAAAGAGAATCGTAACCTTTCGCTGCAGCTTCCAGATGAGCAATGTCTATCGCATCGTGTACTCTTGAGGACTGCGAGATGTAAGACTTCCTGTCGGCGAAATCAGGGGGTCTGCACAACTGTTAGTTTGGGTGTCATTGACGACAGCAGGATTACGTGAACTTACAGAACGGTGCCGTTATCGCTGCGTCGGCTGATGGGGCTTAGTATTCCCAGCCTCTTCTCGGAGCGAATGTGATCGTTTCGTAATCTACATAGAGCCTAATCTGGCTCATTCTTCAATAAGCTATAACCGCTTGACTCTTTCAGCGATTCTGGGAGGAACGCTTCGTACGGACTACTGCACTGTCTCTCCAGATTTCGCATCAAGTCTTTCCACTGGCTTGTCGCGCTCTTGACACCTTTGCCGAAAAGAGTACGTTCGATCGCAATCATATACATGCGCTCTCTCGTTTGAGGTAGGTAGTAGTTTTTCGTGTCGCAATAAATCCACTGGGCTTCGTATCCGATTCTGTCAAATCTGCGCATAACGTCATCCCACGTCTTCTTCTCGTTCTTGACGTTCTCAAGCAACACTATGCTTGGGCGGAAGCGATCCGTATATGCATACATTCCCTGGAATGTGTCGCCTGACTCGCCACCATCATCCAATGTCTTTCCCCTGGTGTTCAACCTAGAAAGATCTTTGTAGACGGAGCCCGCAATAAGGATGTCCACATCTGTGGGGATATCCAATTCTGCGCCATATGCTGTCACTGCCGTGGTGGCGGACTCGCGAATGAAGTCACGGACATCTCTGAACAACCGTTTTGGGGCGAAGTTTCTCTCTATGTAGCCCTGCTTGAATACTTCGATTTCGGCAGAGAACTCTTGCTGAATTTGCATCGGAGTACGTCCTGTTGCCACCAAGGCTTTCGAGATCTCATCAAGCGCAAGCAAAGGAGATTCTGTGCCAGAACACATTGTGGCAACCCTGATAGGTCTTTCTCCTAGAGTTTTCAAGGCTTCGCAAAGACCGAGTTGCACAGCTTTGGTAGTCATGTCAGACATACATTCCTGAATGCTTGAAAAGCGGCGGAAGGCTTAGGTCAATGCCCTTGTCGGCTCGAGTAGATTCGCCAGGCTTGTGCTGTCTGCGTGGTTTCGGTTTGGGGTTGTCATCTTCAACAGCGATGCTCTCTTCGTCCAGCATGATGTCTAGCGACCCAGGGTCGCTTATGGCTGATACTTTGTCTTCGTCTTCGGAAGAGACAAGCTCAATGTCGGCTTCGCTCTCTTCATCCGTTGCGGAGGACACGTAAACATCGGATTCGGATTCGTCTTCAGCTGTGAGATCCGACGGGTCATCGGGGAACTGCTCAACGTAAGATACCCTTGGCCGAGCTCTGATGGAGCGTCCGCCAAGATGAAGGCTCGATGTGCCGCTGCCTTTGCTTTGATCAGTATCGGCTTCCTCCATCAGGAGATCCTCACCAGATGCTGTGTCGAGCTCGAGATCATCCCCTAATCTGAGATCATTCGAAGTTATAGGCGAAGGTAGTCCATCGTCGGCATCTTGTGTCTGGTCGTTTGCGTCTACAAGTTGCTCTGATGTCCTCGTGCTTTCGCGCAAACTTGACCCTGTTGGGCTTGACCTTGGGCTAGCAACTTGAGTATGCTCATTAGGTTTGCTGTCAGGAAAAAGCTTTCTGCGCTTCAATCTAGCCGTGCCGCTGCGTATAATGCTGCGTTTGGGCTTCTCATACACATTTTCTGTAGTGGGCTGTGCGTCATCGTAGTTGCTATGCCTGGTCTTTCGACCTCTGGTGGGCTTCTCTGGTGTGACGTCTTCAGATTGTAGAATGATGACGCTTCGCCTGCGTGGGTTGTCAGGCCGCTTCTTGTTCTTCTCTGCGAGACGCGGAATTCAGCATGGAGACGATAAGAAATAAGGCTATGTAATAGTGAGGTTGCTGAGCATGCTCACGGCATGCAATTCGGGGTGGGGTGCATCGAGTTTCATGTGGCATGTAGTAGCCCTGGACATGGCAGGTACATAGCGCGACGCGTCCCGCGCTGGTGGATCGAAAGCACGTGTTAGCCTCCACCACGGCATATACCCCGCATGCCGTCTCTTGCCATTGAGCGATATGCCCTAGGAAGGATGGCTACAAATCAGATAGGCAGTTTAGCGAGTGAAGGTACAGAAGACTTGTACGAGAACATTTGAAGTACGTGTAGTCATGGCGGATAGGCTACCACGTTGGGAAAGGTGACATTCCATGCAGCGAAGTCGCAGCTCGTGTATTCCCGCGGCCTTGGTATGGTACCTGTCTCGTCCTCTGCAGCAAGGTCAAAAAGAAACATACAAATTATCTGGTTTTTCCCTGTCTCACGACTGTTAACGAAGGAATATCATGTCTAATCAGGCGGTCAACACTTTTGAGGACCTCACAGGTGTCTCAACTTCCTCATTCAGCAATCCCTACGACGCACTGATTGCGGCATGCGAAGACGATCCGGTAAGATGCTTCTGTATTCTGTATTCACACTTACTGAGCACGTTTTTGCAGACGCGAATCCAAGAAAAGTATGAGCTGCATCGCACCACAAGGAACCAGCAGCAAAAGGCGAAGATGCTCGACGCCAACTTCCAAGGCGTCAACATAGATCCAATACTGTTAAGAGTCCATGATACCACTGTCGAGCCTGGATACAAAGATCCCCGCAACTGCTTTGTGAGAATCCCGATGTACGAGCCGGATATGAGACGAAAACTGACTCTGTACACGAACAGGTCTTTTGGGGAAGACCGACACAGCAAGTCAAGGATATGATCAACCGAGTGCAACAGGAACTGCTGACGGTGGCACCTAGTACGTAATATGTCGTTGTTGTTAAAGTCTAATTCTAACACGAATAGATCTTTGGCTCATGCCACGGGACAACCTCCACATCACGGCATTGGAAATAACGCATTCGAAGACGGCACCGGAGATTCAGAAGCTAGTAGATGGAGTACGAGACAAGATACCTGCCATAACTAACTTCACCCACGACCACCGCACGCGCCTTATCAAACCGCTCATCGGGTACGACGCTTCAGCCATAGCATTGAGCTTTGTACCTGCAGCCAGCGAAGGCCTACATTCGGGTCGCACACCAGAGGACGATAAACTCACTTACCATCATCTCCGCCGGGACCTCTTCTCCATGTGCCGTGATGCAGGCCTTCAAGTTGAGTCACGGTACGTTGTGCCCTCAAGCCATCTCACCATTGGCCGCTTTATCCATACCAAGGACTTTGAAGACGGGACTGGCTCGCCTGATGCTCAAAAGACAAAAGCTTTGATCGATAAGATCGAAGAGATTAATGCTTGGCTCGAGAAAGAGTATTGGCCCGAACACAACGAAGGCAAGATACCTACCGGTGGAGAGTTCAACGTGGGACAGGAAACAGGTCTGCACTGCAGGACAGGTACTTTGTGGTATGGCGGAGGCGAGGTAGTGCATCTTGGGAAAGGCTATTGAGCGGCAAACATCGGTTTTGTTCGTATGATGATGTGGTCAGTATCAACGGGGCGCTCGCCGTTACGGCGGTACGGTACTAGCAGCGTCCCGTCATCCTCCATCGCAAGAGACGTTGTTGCCCAGGAACAGGAAGGGACCAGTTCAATAATTAATCTGAATCTTCATCATGGATCGTGGAGATATTGCAATCAGTGTGTATGGCCACCCCTTGGGTCAAGTAGCATGCAGCTTCCAGACGTGACGTTGGGCAGTGGCGGCAGGTGCGGAGCGGCGGGGATGACGTGTGGCTTGTGGCTTGGTCCAAGCGCGTTCCTGAAGCTCCCCACGCGGCATCACAGACCCTGACGGTCAAGTTGTATCACGCTTGTTTCTGCTTTGGCTTGCTTAGTGGCGGCATTTGGACTGGACATATCATCAGATAGTTATTGCAGCGAGAGCGGACCAAACTTCTCCCCATACTGCAGCCTAGACACCTTTGCGACCCCGTGAGGCCTCATTACTTCTGCCTCTTCCAAGACCATACGTGGCATACATCACTCCCTACATTCTCGAGTTCGATAGCGACTTCCAACTGCCAAACATGTTCAACCGCGACCGACTCCCAGGCCTTCCTGGAAGCTCCCCTCGGCCAGCACCACGCAACGACGGTTACGGACGACCACCGCAACAGCAACCACCACAAGGGCCTCCGCGCGGACAAGACACAAGAATGGGCGGCTACGATGACCGACAACCACAAGCCTATGGTGCTCCACCTCCGGGTGGACAGCGTATGCCTGCAAGGGGTCCACCAGGAGGCGGTGGAGGGGCCGGGCCTGCAAGACAGTTACGGCCCATCAAGAGCCCAGGAGGCAATGCCTATGCCTTTGGTAACATGTACGTACAGTCCACAACCACCTCATTTCAACGCTTCTGCTAACACCTCAAAGTGTTGCAGTCTCGCCTCAAGACTTCCCACCAAACCCCGACGGCTCCGATGTCTACATCCTCGTCAACGGAAACTTCGCCCTCTCTGCTCGACCTACACAAGGATGCAACCCGGGCGAGATTGGTCTCACGGATGCACAACGAACATGGGCTAGTATATCACTTGGGCCTCAGGAGGTTGTCATGGCAGCACCTTACGACCACTTTGCTCAGAGCGGCGGAAAGTCATACCTGGGCGCAGTTGATGTCGAAGTCGGATTTGCAGGGAGGAAGACCACCGAGACGCCGTACGACCAGGACGAGCTCGCTACCATGCTCAAGAAGAGTTTCGAGAATCAGATCCTTGCGCCAGGCCAGCAACTCTTGATGGATATCAAGAGTATACCACTCAGGCTATCCATACGAACTGTCACACTTGCGGATCTGTCCATGGAGAAGGACGACACGAACGCGCCCTCCCTCACAGACCCGCGTGCTCGTGGAATCCTCACCAGACATACTCAGGTCGATTTCTTCAAGGACGCTCGAACAGACATTAAACTAAAAGCATCAGCGCGACGTGCAGCGGCAAACTCCATCATCCAGCCAGGTTTCAAGTTCGAAGATATGGGTATTGGTGGCTTGGATAAAGAGTTTGGTGCCATTTTTCGACGAGCTTTCGCCTCCCGTATTCTGCCTCCAGGAATTCGCGAGAGAATGGGTATCGATCACGTCCGTGGTATGCTTCTATATGGACCCCCTGGTACTGGTAAAACTTTGATTGCTAGGCAAATTGGAAAGATGCTGAACGCCCGGGAGCCCAAGGTCATCAACGGCCCTGAAGTACTAAACAAGTACGTCGGAGCTTCGGAAGAAAACATTCGAAAAATGTTCGCCGATGCAGAGAAAGAACAAAAGGAGAAGGGTGATGAGAGTGGCCTTCATATCATCATCTTCGACGAACTTGACGCTGTCTGCAAGCAGAGAGGTTCTGGTGCGGGCAGCGGTACTGGCGTAGGCGACAGTGTTGTCAACCAGCTGCTATCCAAGCTCGATGGTGTCGATCAGCTGCACAACATCCTACTCATTGGTATGACGAACCGCATGGACATGATCGATGAGGCCCTCTTGCGTCCCGGTCGTCTCGAGGTGCATCTGGAGATTTCCCTGCCTGATGAGTCTGGTCGAGCCCAGATCCTCAAGATTCACACTGCGAAGATGCGCAAGAACGACGTTCTTGCGCCCGATGTCGATGTCGAAGAGTTGGCTAAGCTGACGAAGAACTTTTCTGGTGCTGAAATCAATGGTTTGGTCAGGGCTGCCACATCATACGCCTCCAATCGACATATCAAAGACGGCACCACTGTTAAGGCAGACGTGGAAGACATCAAAGTTATGCGACAAGATTTCATGACGGCACTTGATGACGTCAAACCGCTTTTCGGTGTCGCTGAAGAGGAACTCAGCAAGCGACTACGACACGGTATCATCCACTACTCGTCATTCATCAACGATATACTGGAGGACGGACGCCTGTATATCAATCAAGTCAGGAAACCAGAATCATCGCCGCTACTCTCTGTTGCACTACACGGACCACCAGGTTCTGGAAAGACAGCTTTGGCTGCCAAAATGGCCATTGATTCAGGCTACCCGTTCATCAAGTTGATTTCAGCTGAAGACATGATTGGCTACAGTGAAATGCAAAAGGTTGGGCAGCTCGACAAGGTGTTCCGAGATGCATACAAGAGTCCATTGAGCGTTATCGTCATTGACTCAATTGAGCTTTTGTTGGATTGGGTACCAATTGGTCCCAGGTTCAGTAACACGGTTCTGGCTGCTTTGAAGGTCCTGCTTGGCAAGGAGCCACCAAAGGTATGCAGAATCCCTGTATCACACCATCCATGAAATCCTCTAACAGACCTAGGACCGTCGCTTACTTATTTTCGCGACAACAACCGAACGATCGGTACTCACACAGCTCGATCTCTTCGCCAGATTCGATGCCGAAATCGCAGTCCCGAACGTGAACACACAAAAAGAGCTCGCCAATGTCCTGCAAGAATCCGGTGCCTTCTCTGATTCCGATCAACAGCGTGCCATCAGTGAGATACAGGAGATGACAGGTAACACTGAAATCGGGGTCGGTATCAAGAAGATCCTCACCGGTATCGAGACCGCGAAGCAAGACCAGGATGTACCTGGCCGTTTCGCTCGCGTCATGTCTCGTGCTATTGCTGCGAACCGGGGTTCGATTTAGGCTGGCAAGGGTTCAACATCAACGAACTACTCGTCGGACCATCGAATTGAATTAGCTAGACTACCTGTAGATGTCTTATGCAACCACTGTAATGACAGCATCTATTGTGGGAACATAGAATAATTATTGAGAAAGGATATCACGCTGGAATGTCGTCTTCTGATACCTCCGTTAAACTTGCACTCAACCTTACCTCAAAGTTTGTACACCATTCGCCTCACTTCTACTCGTATCCCTGCCCACTCCCATGAAAAGCAACATCTCCGGTTCTCGTCCGGAATCTCACTCATTCCACAACATGTCTTCGTCTCCTCATACTGCTGCACAACTGTTAGTCACTTGTCAGGCCGCTTTTCAATAACCTCACATCTGACACCCGTCGGTACCCTTGGTCTCACAACGCAGCAGGCAGACACTGCTTTATCATGTCAGATCCCTGCATTGGAGTCAGTTACGCGTTTGCTTCGGAGCTCGCCGCTGCTTTCCTTTTCTTCTCCCGAGTCGTACTTGGGCCGCCTTGCTTCCGATTAGGTGGATACGAAATGGTGCGTGGCGTTTAGGCGGGGGTAGATGCACGACATACTGTGGCTTAGGGATGTACGGCATGAGCTTGCATCATTGGCAAGTCATGAAAGTGATGGCCTGAGATGTACAGTAGGGGTTTTGAGTTGAAACTCTAAACCGGTCTTCTTCGTTCGTCGGGGTGTGGCTTGCTTATGGGGGAACAGTGGGGGAACTTGTCTTTGGGGTTAGTGCAATTATGTTCAATGCAGGTAACTTGCAGAGACACAGATTTCATGTTTCAGTTGGCCTAGCGCGAGTTGATGCCCACTGGCTAGGTTTAAGGATGAACCGTCACATGATGTTGCCACTACATTGGAACATGGAGCGGGCTTGTGCAATCAGTTGGCTTACGAGTGGACCTTGCGGATCCACTGGAATGGCACGTTTAAGCAGGATGAGAACCAGAATGGCTTCACATCCCCCACACTGCGACTCGGTTAAAATATATAGCATTCAAGTGCTTGTGGGTGGACCGCTCCGCTGGGAGACGGCCGCAACGGTCATACAAGCCGTTACATCAACATGTGAGTAATAATAGAGAAGTCACACCAAAGAGCCCTTTGCAAAAAAGACCAATCCTTCTCCAGCCTCATGGTATAGTACTATCATGACGTCGACCCAAAAGCAGACCAATTCCCAAACTAAGGAGACGAAAGGAGAACACCCAGCCGGATCCAACGCCTCAGTACCACCCGTCGAGTCCCACCGTCTATTCGTCAACGTTTGACGAATGAAGATGCTTACCAGCTTGCAGTTCGCCTCCGGCCCATCGACGGCTGACAAGGGATCACGCCAGTGCCGCACTATCAGGTCCCGCAAGTCGATTGACTGCCGCCATTCGTTCGCTAGCTATCGACAAGCGCGTAGCACTTGCATCAGGCAGCGGGCCGGACCGCGTCACATTTGCTGGAAAAAGTAAAATGCCGGCGTGTGGGTTTCGCTAAAGCAGCGAGGCCGAGAGTGGAGCGGAGTGGAGCAGGAAACCGTGAACGACAGTTCGTAACTTGACGCGTACCACATTGTTTGTGGTAACGTCGTGATATATAACAGAAATAGAAAAATCCGTAGAGTCCAGAAAGTTGTAAAATAACCGTGTGCCGCCCGAATTTTTGGAGAAACCGAAAGTTGTATGTTTGAATCATCCACAGAGGCCGTAAGGCAATTTTGTAAGAATCCGTGGTACTAGTAGTCCACTGGTGATGGGTATTTGCCTTGGGCAGTGCGGAATTGATCTGGGTATTTGCGTGCCGCTCGCTCGTTGAGTGAGCTATCGAAAATGTCAGTTATACTGTTCACTCTGGAATTACACTATTCCTACTCTACTCGCTTCTGCGTCCATTGCAAATCTCTCTGCACTTCTTTCGCAGCTTTCATGCCATCGGCAAAGTTCATGCGAGCACCGGCCAATCGGCGCTGAGCAAGTTGCTGCAGTTCAAGGAGTTCTCGGTGCTTAGCGTTGAGTTCACCAGATCTGGTTGTCATGTCAGCTCTGCAACCACAATCGAAACCTTTTGATCGGCCTCGCAGCAGGAGGTCTTTGAACTTACGTTTGTGCCTGTCTCGCCAAGCTGCGATCTAGCGGCATCGGATTGAATGAGCCGTTCACACGGCTGCCCATGTAATCGAGGAGATCCACGCTGGCGGCGCCGCTAGTCGACTCGTAATCACTGGCAGATCCGGCGTAGTTGCTCGAAGTTGCCGATGGTTCGTACGATGGAACTCCAGATGTTGTGACACTATCATTGGCCTCGGGTGGTGATCCTGCCACACGTCCGTAGCCATGTTGTTGCTGCGGATAGTAGAAGCCTGGCTTCTGTGGCATGCTGATCGGGTAAGAGGACTGGGGGTAATGGTAGAAAGAGTGGGTAGAAGCCATTTTGAATATCCGTTGTATTCAAGATAGGTACTAAACGGTATTGAGTGGTGTGATGGCACGAAGCTCAAATGTTTTGATGTTTTGAGTGATTGCTAGGAGCACTAAAGCTTATAATGCTTAGACAAGAGGCAAATGTGATGTAGTGTAACGATATCTAGAGAGGTGAGTGAAAGAGAAGCAGAAGGGAATCTCGTTGGGCCTGTGAAAAGGCCTCTTTTTATACCGTTCAGCCATAGACATGCTAGGAGCATGCTGATCAACGGGGACTGGCTTTGACCCCTTCATGCCGACTCAGGCTCCTAACCCCGCCCTGGTGGTGATAAAGGTGCATAGTCTTACGTCCATTGAGGTCTCTTTCCGCTAGAGCCGGTCTTGAAAGCGTCATCTAGACTGGGCTGGATGAATGCCCTTGGCCGTAGGCCGCAGCCGATCAACGATGCCTCGGAGCGATACTGGATACTCAAAGTGCCAATTGGTCGGGACAAGAGACTAGTGAATAAGAGCTCAGCTCGTATCAGTATAGAAGGTTCAGCGGAGCGAATTGGCGTGCAATGGCAAACGGTTACGACTGTAGAAGCAGTGCCGTCAATGACCGGCATCAGTGCGTGCTAAAGGCAGCGAGGCAGAGTAAGCGCAGCAGACGCGGACACCAATGTCATGCAAAAGCAGCGCCGGTGGAGCTATGTACATGCATGGGTAGTCTGCCGGACGGACATGCTAAGTGTTGTCAAGTTGATGCGCTGGCTCGACAGCTGCCAGCGCCTTTGAGCATGCAATCTGGAACGGGATGCGGAGGATCAGATAGTGCATGACACCAGTGGCGGGAATTGTTTGCACGATATTGTAGGAGAAAGATTGCGCGCGCCGGCATGCAGCGCAATGGGAGGACGACATTTCCTGGACTTTGTCATGGTCACGGCCATGGAAGGTCGTGGAGGAATATTCGGGTCCTAGCAGCGCCCCGCCTGCTCGTGCCCCTCCTTGGGTCGGTGCGTCATCCTTGCGAGCAGCAACAAAGACAGGCCTTTTCACCGGCAATTGGCTGTGGACGCGAAGACAACGCCTGGCTGCAGGATAGACTTGGCTCTTTGATGCCTGAAGCCGATGTGCAATCCCTGCACTGCGTAACCACGCACGACACCTCACACGCATCCGTAGACGTTCCAATTACAATTCCACCATAAGGTAAGAGCATGTATAGTGGCGGTGAAGGATTTTGTCTAGCTCCATCTGATGACATGTGGTCATCGCGGTATGCCACTAACGCCCTTGCATGTACTGCCCAACGTCCTCTTAGTGTGGCGGCTTGCACTATGCAGCCATTCCTGGTAAGCTACCTCCTCCACAGCTCCACCTCATGATCGCAGAAGCTCATCGAAGCCCTATAATCTCAGTGTCAATGACATGCGCATGAAGCATTATGTCAACGTTATAGTAAGCTTGTACTCAAAGAAACGGTTACATTGGCGCTTCAATTGCGCTTTGCGATCCGATCCGGTGCTACAACTGTCAAAGGCAGCCATGTGAGCTACGCGTGGTAGCTACTCCGAGTCACTGTCGTACAGAGTGCTCAGTATCTGACCCAGCCACGGACTAAATTCTCGCCAATGGAGCAATGCCGTGGTTTTTGGACCACTCCCATGCAGGAACTATGCGCCGAACCTGGTATGCAACTTCGGTAACACTGTATTACTAGCATAGATGCGCTACCAGGATAGTCTTCAGGAAGCGCGACCCGTCGTTTGGGTTACGTTAGGCACAACGTTCGGGTGGCTAGCTTATTGTATGGCAGTTCGGCGATCGTATCCATGCGTATGAACTGGCGCTCGCCTATGTCCACTGCATATGGATAAGCTCACATCTGACAGCGGGAGCCACTTGAGGCCGGTCGCGGTGGTGGAAGCCTGTCTATCGGAGAATTGACGCACGTTCGGGCGCGAGTCTCTCCGCATAGCTGGGCGTCACTTCTGATGTACCTCGTCAAAGAATCGAAGTTCAGTCTTCTCACAATCAAACTCAATTACAAGAGTCATTAAACTATATGTCTTTTCATTACATCCTCACACTTCTCTGTGAGGCACTACCACAGGTATATAGATGAAATAACACACTGGCAAGCTACGTTCCTCTTTCCAGACAAAAGGAAATGCTTACTACTGACCCGGATTTGCTGCCTATACGTCTAAAATTTACAGTCAGTATAAGTCTCTTCTGAGGCATATACCAGAATCCCTACAGCTGAATCATCTATCAGAGCCTCCACTTCGATACCATGCCGCTTCAGTTTGCTGCAACTACCTCCGGTGTAGCACTTAACCATAGGATGACACTCAGCATCAAGCTCAACCTCGCACAGCTTTGAGGGGTCGCTGTGTTGATGACATGTAAAGAAAATACTACGTTGGACATCTCAGATATTGCTGATCGTCCCATCAACATGAGCAATGGGTGGTTCTTCCTACGCTGGTAAATGGGTATAGTATACCCTGTGATGGGCATTAGTTTGGTTGTGGTTGCACGGGCCTCGGGTATAGGTTGGATCAGGGTAGACTCTAGCGTGGGTATAGGTTTGGTTGGGTTGGGAGGAGCGTGGATATAGGGTTTCATCTGGGTTAGCTATAATCATATGTGATGATTGCTTTAGACACAGGTGTATATACTTGGGTATACTTGGGTATACTTGGGTATACTTGGGTATACTATACCCAACCCCAGCCCAACCTATACCCATGCTAGAGTCTAAAATCACGGGTTAATGGTTGTGGTTGGATTAGGGTCTTACAAATCCTACACAACCACAACCCAACCCTGACCCGTTTACCAGCGTAGAGCTTCTTCCAGAGTGTGATGCAAGATGTTGCCCGCCTGTTCTTCTGGTAAACGTAGAAATCCGCCTGTAAGCAAGAAATCGGGGATTTCGACGTGATATAGCTTGATAAAGTTGCTGTAATCTGAATCGTCAAGGAGCTCAGCGTAGACTCAGTTCTCACAATTCTTTATTGACAGGTTCAATGCCAGACGTCGTCGTGTGATTGTCGAGCCCGAAAGCTGCTTCCTAACCTTATCATGTATGGAGTAGTCTACAGTATCGCTTTAGTACGTTCAACTTCAAGACACCGCGATGTACTTTCTTAGATGATGAGCGTGACCTTAGTAGACTCGCGTAACTATAGTGTCTAGGGAACCGATTCTCTAAATTTGAAGATCCCTAGGTTAGGTGTCTGCTCTAGGATCGATGCGAATATTGCACATTCATGGACCTTCAATTGTATGGGGTGAGATAAGCAAGACTCTTTTGGAAACAACAGCGACCTTTGAGTTTGCAATATCCATAGGAGTTGACCTAGTTTCCGTTACGATGAATAGGACAAATTCGAAACGTCAGCAACATGATTGTCTTGATAGCTCTTTCGATGCCATGGTCATGAATGATTTAGCGGAATCGCCCTTCACGATGACGGATACGCGTCCCGCATTCTCGAAGGCGGGCACCTTCGAGATTACCGACGGCGTTCTATGTGGCGCAGAAAATGATACCATGCGTTTTAGTAGTGACATGTCAGTCAGAATAAGCGCACAGAGACGACGTGCGTATGTGTAAAGTTGCGGGTGCAATCGCAATCCTCCTCTCCTGTCCCGGACCTTCCCGCAACGCGCTAGTCCGGGTAAATTACCCCGAGCGCGACATGTCATCACTGTCTCTCGCCAGCAATCATGACTTTGAGCAAATACCGTTTCGAAGAATTTCCAAGGCAGGCTTAGTTCCATTCTCATAACGATGTATGAGTGGAAAGAGCAGGCCGACCGCTAGACGGTGGGGCGGCTCTTTGGCATGATGAAGGGATGAGTGAACGAATAAGCACCCCGCATCCTCCTCCCGCCATGCATCGCGGAGCAACAGTAGCGAGCAAGTACAACTGCCGAGCATCACGTTGGAAGCTGTAGAAGCGCTCAAGTCCGATGTCGCGAGTACATATCGCCCTCCAAGTGCTCGACAGCCCTGGATAGCATCAGCGTCTATCCTCTACGCACCCTTGTTGACATGGCGCTAGATTCTCTCCTTTACCTACCACCCTACTTGTGGCTTTCTATCGCCCTCGCGGTACCCCTCGCGACGCTTCTCCACGATGTCTGGGTGTGGCTCCGAATGCCTCCAGGTCCCACGCCTCTCCCGTTTCTCGGCAACAAACTTCAACTCCCAAAATCAAAGCCCTGGATCCAGTTCCAGGAATGGTCCAAGATATACGGTCCCATCTTCACGATATGGATCGGCCGCAAGCCTACTGTCATCATATCCGACCCCAACATCGCTGTCGAGCTGATGGAGAAGCGGAGCACAAAGTACTCGTCGCGTCCGCGTATAGTGGCTATGGGCGAGATACTGTGGGACAATGCTAGTATACTGGTACAGCCATATGGCAAAGAATGGAGTGTGCGGAGGAAGCTGCTACATCAGGCTTTGACACCCAGGGCGCTGAGGTTGTACAAGCCCGTTCAAACAGCAGAGGCATCGCGGCTTTGCCAGCAGCTCCTCAACAGCCCGGCCAACTGGGAGAAACTCCTCGAACGATTCACTTCCAGCATCGTTTTCTGTGTCGCATACGGACACCGCATCGACTCGCTCAATGCCAACGTCATCCACCAGCGCTTCAAGTTCATGCATGTCGCCGCATCGCTGAATGTGCCTGGAAAGTACCTCGTCGAGTCCTTCCCCATCTTGAAGCATGTCCCAGATGCTCTGGCGCCTTGGAAGGCTGATATAAAAGCGCGTGGTCGTGAGGAAGCAGCTGCGAACATGGCCTTGGTGGATGTCGTACGCTCGGATCTTGCGAGAGCAAAGACCCAGGGCGGCGATATTCCAGATTCACTCTGCAAGCTTCTGCTCGAATTGCGAGAGACGGAGCATATCCCCTTGTCGGATCGCAATTTCTCCTACATCCCAGCATCGCTTTTCGGCGCTGGGTCTGATACTACGGCCTCGACGCTCTGCACTGCCTTCCTAGCGTTGGTCACGCATCCCGAGACCCTACACGCCGCCCATCGCGAATTAGACACCATCATCGGCACTGGCCGCAGTCCTACGTTTGAAGACGAAACGAACCTGCCATATATTCGCGCTCTGGTAAAGGAAGTTCTTCGCTGGCGTCCTGTTGCCGTTCTCGGAGGTACACCTCACGCCTCCACAGAGGATGATCGTTACGAAGGATACTATATTCCTTCTGGCACCACTGTTCTAGGAAACTCATGGGCTATAAACCTCAACGAGGAGTACTATCCGAATCCACACCACTTCGATCCCACACGCTTCCTCGATGAGGCGCTTGTGGAACGCTCCAAAGCACCAACACCGCTCACGGGCAAACCCCATCCAGCAAAATCAGGTCACTCGTCGTTTGGCTGGGGAAGGCGCATCTGCCCTGGTGCCAGTCTTGCGGAGAATAGTCTGTACATTGCGCTAGCGAAGATTCTGTGGGCCTTTGATATTCAGCCCAAAGCAGGGGTGAAGTATGATACTTTTGCCTATACCGAGGGCTTCAACATACGGCCTCGGAAGTTTGAATGTGAAATCAGAGTTAGGAGTGAGGCGCACAAGCGAGTACTGATGGATGATCTGAAGGAGGCTGAGAGTGTGTTGGAGGAATTCACGCCTTTCCAAGAGTAGTTGAGTATGCATGATGAAGCAATAGACCTATTGAAGAGTAATCGAGTTGCTTGATTGATGAGATCGTCTTTCATCGTAACGTCATATCTATCTCTACTTAAGCTACATATCCAGACGTAGCGAAGCGCGAAAACGCGCCGCGTCTTTTGTTCGTTCATCCAGTATATCCTAATCCGAACATCCAAAATCTAGGAGTTCCAAAGACCTAAACGCCATCGCCATGCAAATAACCAAAGTTGCCGCAAGTTCTAATACTAATCTCTCTTGTCACTTATTACGCTCCAAAGAAAACAGCGACACCGACTGCCAAAACCACAGCAAGTAAGCTTCCCCTCTCTCTGACTCCAGCACCAGTACTTTGCACCAACGCCTCTGTGCTAAGACTCTTTCTGCCCTGTGCGCCACTCACGCCGTTGGCGCGATCTACACTCGCAATCGCAGGTCCGACGTTGAAGAAGTCTACCATGACGAAACTGGCCGGCTTTCCGTAGATACCCTCGCACTCCTGTATCGATTCGCCTAAGCTTCCAAAGCCGGTCTCCGCATTGGTGACATTGGCATAGGTCTCATTGGGAGATTGGATACCAAAGAGCTGAGTCTCGTACAAGAAGTGGTTTTGCAGGAACATGCGACCAGACTCTAGAGCTGTAGAGGGGTTTCCAGCAACGGCTTCCGGGCGCGATGGGTTGCAGGAGTAGTTTGAAGGGGAGACGTTTTCATAGTCGTTTTCGAACATGTACACGAATTCGTCCATAAGGTATGGGTAGTCTGACGAGGGGTTCGAGAGGCTGGCGACGAAAGACATCAAGCGGGTGTTGTTGCCGATTAGAGTGTCAAGCGTGGGCCATGTTTGCGGTGTGGTTGTCAAACTTGGGGGCGAGTAGGCGATTTTGTCGAGTCCTGACGAGGAAAAGACTCCGCCGAGGTCTGCGGGGGAGGCGTTGTCGGAGTTTACGAGGAGGAGGGTTACGACGTCGTTTGTGTTGGCGTCCATCCAGGTTTTTATTTCACTGAGCCAGTTTTCCAGCGTTCCAGCGTCGAGCAGGTCGCAGCTGCTATGGCAGAGATGCCATGCATCGTTGCCAGTGCCGTTGGCTTTGTGAACTTGACCTGAGAGAAGGCGCACGCCAGCATCGAGTTGTGTTGTGGTGTTGTAGTAGTGGTTTCCAGATGTGGAGAACGATGTCTCTTTATTCCTTAGGAATGGAGAATTGTGCGCACCCAGGTATGTGATGTTGTTGTATGGGCGGGTACATAGGTCGGGCGAGTTGTTGCAAGCGTTTTGTGCGGAGGCGGGTGCGTATAGCAAGGGCAAAAGAGCCGAAGCTTGGAGTAGTATGCTTCTTGAAAACATGTTGACGTGTGCGTTGAGTTTGTAGGATAGTTCCTCTCGAACAGTGAGCTTAGCAGCGCTTTTCCGTGGTCGTGGTCGTCGTCAAATAGAGGTCGTAAGCCGTGTACTGGAGAACAATCAAGCAATCTATGCAATATCCCCAAACAATGTTAAAGGAACAACGTCGTTCAATGATGTAAACCCGTTGGAAAAAGCAAAAGTAGTTACTCTACCATCATCAAGACTGGGGATCACAATGCTATTATACTATTACGCAGCAGTCGTCTCAGCCTAGCCACCCAAGCCTGTATACGGTAATCATGGAAACAGGTGGTGACTGGGCGTAGGAAAAAAGTGGCGCGCTACCAACCATCAAACTGCCACAAAGAGTGGAGCCTGGCAAGCACTTCGCAAACGGTGTTCTCGTACTCACTGCACAGCCCACGAAGCGACGTGGACAAACTGGTGCAAGAGTTTCAGGCCTCGTCAGCCCCCGGCCAACCGAGAGCCGCCGCGACGCAGTCGAAACATGGGTTACGATGCATTAACTGGCGACATCGGCTTCTAGGAAGACCGCAGATGGTGGGACAGACAGTCGAATTTCGCTGGCCATGGACAGGGCGTTACGCGTCGGAGGCGGGCAGGCGGGAAAGGTGATGTCAGGTTATTCGATTTTTGATGAACCCTGGGGTGCTGAGGCGAAGTTCGGAAGTAGGTAGGACGATCTATTGTTGGAGTGGCGGGATACGGCTGGTGGCTTGGCACATGCCCCCGGCTGCGTTGGCTCCCGGTAGCGTCGATCTGTTAGCCCTGTCGCGTTATCGAGTGCTGATGAGAGACGCGGTGGTGATGGAAATGATGATGTGTTAAGTGTAGATGGGATCTACAGCTGATCAAAAGCAAATATGAAGCATATAGTAGCTTCGAAGTACTCGTCTCCAGACGACTGACATCGCGACAGCTTCGCGACTCTCTTGACAAACGTCAGACCGCTCCCCCAGCCACGTCGAAAATTCGTTGTCCGTCCAACCTCATCAACGCCCACCGTCAACAATTGTCAATCGTCATCATCATCTAATACCCACAAAAATCTCTCCAGATTCCACGCGTCCATCTCCACACATACATCGCCAATCACCAACCGCCCTCACCCCACCAAACAAAGTCACCTCACCATGGTAACCCTCCGCGCTCCATCGTCTCTGCCGTCCACCGAACCCTCCCCCTCGCTCGCACCACCCGCCCTGTCATGGCTTTCAGGCTCCTGGAATGTAACCCACTCCACGCTGCCCATGTGGAAGAAATCGCGCAACGTGCGCATCACATACACTGCCATTCCCTCCACACAGCCCGCTCAGATCGACGACGTAGTCACGTACCAATCTCTGGGCGCCGAGAAGATCAAGACTGTGCATGGAGTTGACAAGCCGTTTGATGTACCAAATACAGCCTCAGCGTCAGGTACAGAGGGCGGAGAAGTGGCGAGTCTCGGCTACAACTGGCGTGGCAAGGGGTGGTTGGTGATTGCGACGAGCAAATGGGAGATACTAGGCTATGGCGACGAGGAGGGCACTGACAACAGTTGGGTCGTGACGTACTTTGCAAAGACGTTGTTTACCCCTGCGGGTGTAGACTTCTACTCGCGGAAAGGCAACTTGACGTCGCAGACGATTGAAAGTATCAAGGCCGGACTTGCGGGGCTTGGTGGTGATGTCGCAAAGCTGGCTGGCGAAGTGTTCGAGGTCCAGATGGATGGGGACAGGAAAGATTGAGCATGGCAAAGATGTTGAGCGATCTGAAGATTTAGTGATATACCCCGGACACGAGTCCTTTGCGCTAGAGTTGCTATGCATACCTTCTACCAATGCCCTGTATCGATGCATGTTCTCCTAGTTCACGTCGATATGATTGCACATAACTATCCACCGGTACACTTCAAGCACGAACGCACTGATCACGCCAAAACTCCATTGTTGCGTATAGTCATTCAATCTAAAAGGTTGACGTAGGGCTTCGCAGCATTTGCATATGACC
Organism: Alternaria postmessia; assembly: GCF_024291825.1. NCBI lineage: Eukaryota > Fungi > Ascomycota > Dothideomycetes > Pleosporales > Pleosporaceae > Alternaria > Alternaria postmessia. The sequence continues at coordinate 312,732 of NW_026260092.1, forward strand.
GCGGCGTTTGGGGATGACTCTCTGGGACCAATGGTTCGACGTCAAGATCAAGAAGCAAGCCCGTGTTTTTGGAAACAGTTGCGTCCTTTTCTGGCAACAGCTCAATCAGCTTGCCGCCTGTAGTCTCGGTCCCAGGAGTAGATGTTCGATGTGCATAGTATAGGGCTTCCACCTGCATCTTCGCGTATGCACGTGCATCGTCTTCCTGTACACCACCGCCATTAGCGTAGACATCCCACTGTACCGTAGTGCAATCTGATAGACCCGGGGTCGTCATGCGTTGAGTGGGCGCATAGGTCTGGACACCACGTTTAGAGGATCCAGGGCCGGGTAACGTGTCTTCGAGCATCAAGCTTTGCGTGTTTGGTCGGGCTCCGCGAAACGGTGCCGCCCCGTTTACTGGTTTCAAAGTCGATTTGACGCCACCACTGCGACGGTCGCACATATGACACTTGCACGGGTCGCAACACTCCGCTAAAGATTGTCAGTAAGGGGTCTTGCTTGCATTTGAAGGCAACACGTACCGATACAAGGATGACCACAAGTCTCAAGGCGCCTGGAGCATTTCTGCGTGCAGTTGATCCTGTGATGTTCAAAGGAATGGCCTAGTAAGCGATTTAGTATCCGTCTCCCATATAGTTCGTATATTGGTACGCTTACATGGGTATGGGCAGCGATGTCCGCATGGCAACGACCCTTGGCACTTGATGTCACATCCACCCTTGATAAGTTCGAAGTCTTCGGGCACTTCGCACCATATCCTGCGTCCATGGTTGCTGCACTCGAGCGGGAACTGATAACCTATCCGCCGCTCTTGGCCTATCGTCACCCTGACCTTCTTATTCCTCCACATTATCTCAATGACTGAAGCCCAAGTACCGCTTTCGCACGCAAGAAGCTCTGCATTTCCGAAGATGTAGAAGCCTCGTTTGGCTCGGGAAAGGGCGACACAGGCGCGGTTCTCGGAGTTCAGGAACCCAATGGAATGTTTGTGGTTTGATCGTACCAAAGAAAGTAGGACGATATCGTTCTCCTCGCCTTGGTAGCTGTCCACGGTTACTACCTGGATATCGTGCACTCCGCCACGTAGATTCGGATGCGCCCGGAGCCTCCGCATGATCTCCTTGCGCTGACCGTTGTAGAAGGTCAATACCGTAATCTTGGTAGCATCGACACCGTTCAGAACCAAGTAGTCGAAAAATTGGACTATCATATGTGCTTCCATTGGGTTCAGCGCCGACATGTAAGTATCGCGGGTCTCTTGCCAGTCGTGACAAAAGAAGAAACTGTTGTTCCCACCCATGCCTTCGACTGGCGGGCGGTTACTAAGATCCTTTACACTCTTGTGGTCCTTGAGTGTGTCCTGATAGATGGGATATAACAGTCGTCGTATCTCAGGTATCATACGACGTTGTCGGGTAAGCGTATCGAAGGCGACGTCATTACAGACTAAACGCTCGAAGAGTGACAAATTCAGGAAGTATGGTTTGTCTTCAAAGGCACGCACCTGGGTGTGAGGGCGCAGCTGTTGGTGATCACCGACCAAGACGAGGTGCTCGAGACTAGGGAAACAAGCAGCGGTGACAGGAGCCTCGAGTGTTTCTGCTGCTTCTTCTACAACACAAATCCGAGGTCGGAGAGCGCAGAGTAGAGCACGATACTTTGCGAGACCGGTCGTTGTGCAGCCGATGATGCGTGCCTTGCTGAGAACACGTACATCTTCTTCCCACATACCCACCTTGCGCTGCACAACTGCTTCTTGATAAAGTTTCGCGAGCTTGCGAATTTCGATAACAATGAGTTTCTTGGCTTCGCGTTTGAAGTAGTTGTAGATCGTACCGCGATCGGCGACACGAATTGTCGTCAAGTCATCCGTTTTTCGTAAGATATCTTGGATGTCGGCGTTGCTCAGCAGATTTCCTGTACCCTTCCAGTTGTCACTGAGTTGGATCAGTGGTCCGGGTAATGCCTCAATATCATCGTCATCCTGAGCCACGGCTTCAGCCTCAAGCTCTTTCAGTTGTTCGACCTCGAAGTCGTCTTCTTCATATCCCCAGTCGAACTGTTCTGGACCGATTGGCCGATCACATGGAGCGAGACATCTACCCAGCCACTGTTCCATTAGAATCCCTGGACTATCAGAGGGTGAAACCCCCATCGTGCATTGCGATTCCATCTCCAGTGATTCGGCTTGATCCCGGGTGATCAGTCCAAGACTTCGTAGGAGCTTGTGATCAAGCGGCACTTTGTTGACTTCAAGAGGCGCAAGCAGAACCTGAAGCTGAGTAGTCAACTTCCTTATCGCAATAGTGGCTTGCGCCTTCTGACTGCCAGGCTGCTTTTGCCGAGGTAGTTCTGAGCGAACTTCGAATAAAGTTCGTTTCTTGATTTCCTTGTCCTTGCTTCTGCCTCCCAAGCGAATGTAATTGGGTTCAAATTGTGACGTATGGCGGAGCAATTGATCAAGAGCGTGGTTGGTCTGAGCTGTAACAATGATAGGCGCATCCTCTTTGCGCAAATTGTTGCAGGCAATTTGGAGCGCGACAACAGACACAAACGTCTTTCCCGTTCCTGGAGGTCCTTGTATAATGGCCAATTCGCTTGTTAGTATACGTTTCAATGCCCTGCTCTGAGAGTTGTCGAGCGAGTGCGAGGAAGTTGTGGGCCAATCCTCCAGTACATTCACATTCTCGTAATCTCTACCCTCCTCGATACTTACGAGTGAGCTCAGATTGACGTAAGGGTTATGTTTGATGTAGGCCGGAGGGTCTACCTCTTTCTGGACGTGGACCAGGTACTTGGACATCGGAAATGGCTCCCTCATCAAGTGTTGGAGAGCGAGCAGCGTATGTTTAGATGCTTCGAAAAAGCTGCTTCGACACTCTACCATAATCCACTTGCGCATAGGATCTATTTCCTGGTCCTCTGGACGCGCGAAGAAGAGATCAATCTCAGGTGGGTTCTGCTCTAGTGCGGAGAGAGGACGAGCCGCAACTATAGCGAGCACACATTGGGTCTGGAATGCATCATCGGTAGGGGATAAGGCAACAAGAGTGCCAGTGATCAGCCTCTTCGACTGCTCCCATCTAGGTTCGTTAGTTAGAGTCAAATCTGCATCTACACCTCGGCTTACCGGATGTACTTCTTGACCCGGCTGAGGAAGAAGGCGACCCGCGTTGCTAAGCCTCGCGGCGAAAATACGAGTGACGTGATATAAACTGGATCATAGACTCCGATGCTCTGATTCCTGTACTCTGCTTCATTCTTGAACGGATCGGCACGAACCTCGTCGATAGCTTCACGGAGCGGTCGAACAGCATCTTCACGTAGAAGCTCGTACTTGGTCCTCAAATAGTCTTCATTGTCGTCGTATGCACCTTTGGGCTTGTGTGGACGAATTCTCTCGTCAACCTCAATGAGCGCCTCGTCATTAGATTCGGATTTTTCACACAGAACCTCCGAAGGGTTCGGGATCTCTGGCATATGCAGCCATGCCCCTCCAGTGACAGGTTTCTTAGCTAGTTCGAAGTACTCTCGGATGTCGTTGTTGGCGCGGAATGGTTCAGACATGGGGATATCATCGTGCGGAACAGAGACATTCCTGGAGGCGTTGAAGGGCATGCTGCGGAAACGCTCTGTAAGACTGGCATTCAGTTCTCCATCTGCCAAAAGGTTAGCCATTTTCATAACGATTCCTACTAATCCAAGTGAAGATAGAAGCTCTGCAGCTCCATAGGCAAGGAATACGAGACTTCTTTGCTACGGCGAGATATCATGGGCTGATGCGAGACACAGGACAAGACTTACATTCACAATCCAGCTGTTCTAGGCTCTCATATGTATTGTTGAATGGTGGTGCTTGTGAGCCTCTGTGGGAAGCCGTGCTGGCGCCTGCCCGCTTGTTGGCCCGGTTTGCTTTGTTGCGAGGGCCTCGCGCCATGTTTGTCTTGCGATTGTATCTGACGTTTAGAAGTGATATGTGCTGAGACAAGTAGCGATGGGAGATGAGAGAACACAGAAAGAATTTTCGTCGTGGCTCGCGAGGTGAAGTTCGCGAAGTGAAGTTCGCGCGGTGAGTTGTAAACACACAGTCACCGTGAGGAAGGAGTGGTCTAGCCACGGCAAACGGATCACTCGACTAATCAAGCAATTACTACGACGCGCACAAGTTGAGACAAGCAGGATTGTGAAATGTGATAAAGACAATTAAATGTTACTGTAGAGGTGATGCCACCAATAAGATAAGGACTAGCTTTGTACGACTGGGTAAAGCAATGGGAACAATTTGAAGAATTAGATGAACTGAAATGGAATGAGACTGGAGGTGAGACATCGAAGCTTTGAGCTGCGACGAGAATGGCGAGACAAGCAAGGCTCGACATTGCACCTTGTTCAAGATCTCTGCGTGCTTGAGCCTAACACTCAGTTGCTAATATCCTATGTGTTTTTGCCTTCCAGCAACGTGATTGTATCTGCCATAGTTGCTAGAAATATCGAATACTGTGAATAAGCATATGGGCTTGAACTTGATATGCAAAAGTCGTAGCAGATGGAGAGAAAGGGTGAACCAACGGACTCTGCTGTGGCACTTCTGAGGAATGGCGTAGAGGAGACGGCCGTATATGGGTAATAAATCCAAAGCGCAGATCAACATGAAGAACTTTTAATCGCCCCATGAGGGGGTGGTAGTGATAAGAAGTCAGAAGGCGTCGGGTTTTTGATGGGTGGAAGCTCGTGTTCTTAGCATAACTGTCTCGTGGCAGCCACCACCTAGGCACCAGGCGCCTGGACGTGGGAACTGTTAGTGTAGCCTACGCACATGCATGTGGGACTTTAAGAACTACTACAAATTTCGAACATTATAGAACAAGCAGTAAGATGCGAAGATGATATGCGAAAGTTTTAATGCTTTTCTTTTTTGGAGGGTTGTCGCAATACTGCAGGAAAGCCCCACGTGGCACTACCCGTCCGCATCGCTGGGCTCGTCACCTCTCGCGATGTGGCACTGAATACTGCCTTGTAAGTCTTGCAGATTAATTTTTGCTTATTGGCTATGACCAGAATGTCTTCGAATGCCATCGCTTGCTGGGGAAATTGCAGTCCAAGGTAGTATGCCCGAACAACGTCATCTTGCATGGGGTGCTGGGCAAGAGACGGACCTTACCAGGGGCAGCCAGCACGAGAATCAAGTCACAAGCCGAAGGTTTTGATGCTGCGCGTGAGATGTTTACATACTGAAGGGATATCCACGAGAAAAAGCTGATGCCGAGACAAGAAGATTTGCAATGTGGTACGAGCGGGTCGTCTCGCGCCGTCGCACACGGTGTTGGGCATGAAGATCTGATGAGATTCACCAACGACAGAGTGTCGAGTGCGCCGATCAGGCTGCCCCAGCTGGGTCCAAGTTCCGTAGTAATAGCGCTCCCGCGGCTGTCGTTCGATCAGGTAGCGACTCCATGTGGCCGCCTGAACTGTACCTGACTCCGACCTTGAATTTGGGTAAGTTTCAGCCTGGGGTCGCGAAGATCCAGGATTAATCGGCGCGTCTGCGTCTGGGGCTGTACTCTGGTAAGACTGGCACAAGCAGCCCCAGAGAGCCTCGTGGGGATGGTTCTGAGCGTGCCCAGTGACACATGACAGAACGACAGATGTCCAGCAGCCTGGCCAGCCACGTCCACTCTGGAGCCAAATCGAGTCGTCAAACTCACCGGCAGTAGGGTTGCAGGCGATTGCTTCTGCGAACTGGGCCAGAGGTGCAGGGGCTTTGGCGGCCATTGGGCAGGAAGGATCCTGGTGATCAGGGTGGGTGGTTTAGTGCAGCGTGAAGGTTACGTCATTGCAAAAGAGCGAGACAGCGCCCGACCTTGGTCCTGCTACCAACCCCACTACTCTCGCCGGGGAGTCAACTGGGCCAGCCTTCTCGATAACGTCAGGCCACGGCACAAGTTCATTCTTCGCTACCTTGATAACCCTTCTTCTTTCCTCTTCGTGTACTTTGCCCGTGCCCTTTCTTCCACCCCATCTGCTGTCTCCTGAGAGCGGCCCATCACCCCACTACCATTCCCCCCCGTCGTCGCTCACTTGTCGCTTAGCCGCACAAATGTCGCGACGCTACCCAACCGCTGAGCTGTACGAGGAGCGTGAGCGCGATTTCTACCGCAATGGAAACCGCAGCGAGCGCAACTATGAGGAGCTCGACCTCGAGCTGCGGCGTGGCGCAGGCCCTGACCCCCGTCGCAGCGCCCCCGACTTCTTCCGCGAGGACTACAACCGCCCGACTGCCGGGCCCATGGTGCTGAGAGGCCGTGACGAGGACAACTTCTCCCGAGCAGGACCCCGCAGCAGCCGTGGTGGTTTCGACGATGATGTGCGCTCAACTCGAAGCCGTCCCCCGCCTCCGCCGTCTGCTATGCGGGGCATGGAGCGTGACGACATCAGCATCCGCCATAGCGAGGCTCCAACACGCCGCGGCCGGGACGAAATCGACGAGACAGACATTACAATCAAGCGCCGCGAGCAGTCTCGAGGCCCGCCCGAGCGCGACGACATTGTCTTCCGCCGTGGTGATGGTCCCCCAGTCAGGTCCGTCAGCCGACCTGCCCCGCGTCAGGTGGATGACGACGACGTGCGCTTCCGGGGCCGCGGTGGAAACGACATCGACTTCCACGCTTCTCGCAGCGAAGTCAGCCGCCACGGCAGGGACGTCTCTGCTGAGCGAGGCTCCATCCGCTTCCAGGAGCGTGACGGCAACTTTGAGATTCGCGCCAACCGCCGAGAGTTCAGCCGCGATGGCAGGGACACAAGCAGAGAGAGGAGCTCCTTGACTATTAGAGGTCGCGAGAGGAGTCTTCCTCCCCCAGCACGCAACCGCGGCGACCTGGTCGCTAGGGAGCGCGAGGAGTTTGTCATCCGTCGCCCACGCGCCGAGTCTCCACCTGCGAACAACCGAGAAGTCATAAGAGACGAAATCATCATCAGACGCAAGGAGGAGCGAGCACCCACTCCCTCTCCCTCCCCATCCCCGCCTCCCCCACCACCACCGCCAGCCCCTGAGCCAGAGATCCGCCCTCCCATCATCCAGGAGATCATCACACATCACAGACACATTGACCATGGTGAGTGGTCTGGCTAAAAGCATCTACATCCAATACTGACAGTCGTACAGGTGTCGTCAGGGCGCGTTCGCCAACACCCCCTCCCCCACCTGCGCCACCGTCTCCTCCCCCTCCAATCAACGAGACCCTCGAGATCGAGATCAACCGACGAGAGTGAGTACCCACTTTAGATGCCATCTACACAACGCAATCTGACAAATCCCCAGGAGCCACAGCCGTGGACGTGGCAGGAGCAACTTCGAGGAGCTCGATATTGATATCAACTTCAACCGCGACCAGGTACGTCACCGCGAGCGGTCGTTTAGTCCCCCAAGGCGTGTGCACACAGCCCCTATGCCCGATTCGGACTTTGATTTGGAAGCCGATTTCTACAATCGCAAAGCACTTGAGCGCGCCTACCCGGGTGAAGCTTGGAATGGAGTAACCAAAGACTGGTCCATCATCGACGTGCCGCCCGGCACCAGTCGCGTGCGCATGGATGGCATCGGTGGTGCTGCCCAAGAGATCACCTGGCAGCGCTACAATGGCGTTCGCAGATCAAAGTTCATCAGCGGTGACGACGAACATACCACTGACATTTACAACCAGGGATCGGTGAAACAAAAGAAGAAGGACATGTGGACCGAGATCACAAAGGACCTGGTGATCCGTGAAGCCATCGACTCAATGGGCTATTCGTGCGAGGAGACCGACGACTTCTTCTACGTCATGGAATACCTGCGATACGTAAGTTTATGACCATACTCGCGATATGCAGTGTGCTGACCCCCACCCAGGAGGATGTGTTGCATCTCGTCGAGATTTCTGATGAGATCCGTCGCAAGCGCAAGAGTCGCATCCGGGAGATTGAGATTGAGCGCAAATCAATTCACGATTCTCGCCCAGCGTCAGCCTACGACGACCGCTTCTACGAACACGAGGTATCGTTCGACAGCCGTCGCAGCCGATACCGTTAGATTCTGGATGTGAACAAGAATCTTCGTACAGTTTTCATTTGATGCCGGACCTGCGGGTTGGACTCGAGAGCCCTTCAGAGAAGTCTTGCATCATCATCGAGCCTGCGACAACCCGCATCATTACATCTCGTTGGGCAGATTTTTCGGTTCGACCAGCATGTTCTGATGCGTCTTTGCATCCCCGACCAACGCTCACGGGCTTCCAGCGCGCTTGTCGGAGAAAGTCTCAACATGACACGAACCGACTCACAAGATCTCTACGACTTGCAACGAGGATACGGCCTGTAGCACTAACGAATATGACGATTATGACTAGCATACCCGGAGCGAGTGAGGAAGAGGTGGTTTTTGCGGTTTTTCTTTGATGCTTGTTCGGATGTGGGAATTGATCAAAGTGGCAGGTGTTGGGGAGGTACATAATTCTCTTTTCTCTGCTGTTCCCAATCAAATTTATGAGTTCATTGGCGTTCACCGTGTGATCTGATACTTGCAAACTATCGATAAACTCTATTCTGGTGTGCTGTGGGGTTGAAGAAAACTGCTTTTAGTGATGGCAGTGTGCATGCAGCAAAAGCAAGGACGTACACGAGGTCAGACCACAAGTTCATTGAAACCCTTGCCCTTTCAACCCACCACCATTGTAATCGCTTCTCTGCGACATCCGAATTCAACATTATGCAATGTATCTCCAAGTATCCATCTGTCTCTCATTGTGTCCTATATACAGCACGAAAGCGCCTGTGTACTAAAAATACTAACGACGCCGATTACCCCGCTTGGCACGTCCCCCCTGTCTTTACGGGCGCTTCCACGACTGTTACACGACACGCAAACACGATGAAACCCCTGTCGCGAGCGCGCCATCTCCCTAAGCGCCCACTCCACATGCTCAATCTCACTTGGTCTCGCCCCGCTGACTGGCTCAGTGCCCATAGGTACTTTTCAAGATAAGACATTTTAAGTTGACTTTGCCGCAAGGCGAGTGGTTGGATGCGGTGATGGGGTCGCTTTTTTGGCTGTTTCATGTGAGCGATGGGGTAGCATGCGGTATGGCGTGGTTGAGTGACGTTTGTACGCAGAGTATAAGGTCCCGAAGGGAGGCGTTGGGGCTAGTTGTTTATGCTGTGATACTTTGAAACTGGAGCTGGAGCTGTTGTTACCTTCCCTCTTTGTTTTTCTTTGGTTTACTTTGGAACTGAAGTGTCCTGTCGATCTTTGCGCGCTTTTGAGGATTGCCAGGTACTGATCTTGTGTTTGCGATGATGGATGTGAAGCAAATGTTTGGCGCAGTGATTGCGTTGCTAGCCTGTAAGTCGTTGTTCAAGTAGCCTCAGCTGCAATACAATTGCGGGTCTGTCAACGCGTGTTGCTAACTTATCTCTCAGTCTTCCCAGCGCTCATATCATGTCAAAACACAACAACAAACGCCACAACCGCATCAACCTTCTACCTGGATCGAACGGAAACTCAATTCTCAATCAACATCGCAGATGACTCGGACGACATCTTTATCTACTATGCTAGTCCGGCATATTCGTGGGTTGGCGTTGGACTCGGTGAGAAGATGGAAGGAAGTCTGATGTTCATCATGTACCCCAATGCGAAGAGTGATAGTACGCACTACTCCATACTGACGTCAAGTCAAGTCGCAAGATGGATATTAACAGGCACCAGACGTAACAATTTCACCGCGCATCGGCTCCAAGACTTCCGAGCCAACATTTAACTCCTCGATATCTCTTACTGTCCTCCCAGGAACCCGGATCGACGACGATATGCTCATCTTGAGAGCGCGGTGTGGTAACTGTCGTTCCTTCATCGACACTGAAGCGACAACCCACCCGATGATTTTCGCCTTTGGTCAAGCACAAAACCTGCAATCCAACTCGCCCTCTGCGAACCTCAAACGACATATCCGCTTTGGTCACTTCACCATGGACATGACGGCGGCAACAGGTGCGGGCGGTGTGCCAGTTAAGAGCAATGCGCTAAATGGTGTGAGCATGGTGGGTGAGATGACAAGAGACCATGATAGAGCGAATCTTGCACACGCTGTAATCGGATGTCTCGCGCTTTTTATACTCTGGCCGCTCAACATGCTCATCGTGTGCTTGTTCAAGAACATCAAGGTACACGTTATACTCAGCGTCATCATCATGATCTTCCTGATCGTGAGCTACACATTGGGTGGGATCACCAGTGCAGAGTACAACCGCGTAAGTTCTCTGTGACCATCAAGATTAGCATCTCCATACTAACGCAACCCAAAGTCAAAAGCTTTCAACACACCTCACCAAATCCTCGCATTCACATGTCTCCTCCCTCTCCTCTTAACCAGTGCCCTCCCATCTCTGAAGCCCTACCTCCCCCGCCTCCAAAAGGCTGTCCACACACCACTCGTTTCGACCTCTTTTCTCCTGCTCGTCCTAACTGGCGGCCTGGGTCTCCATCTCTCTGACCAGACCCGCCCGATAATCCTCGTCTACACCGCTGTATCCATCGCCGTTTGCGTGTTCATCTTCATACTGCAGTCGTGCATTCGGAAACGTGGATCTGCGTACTCACGCGCTGCAAAACGACAAAATCGCGGCTCGGGAGAAGAGAGCGATGAGATGGTTATGCTGGGTAAGATGGAGGAGGTGCCTGGATATGGGAATTTGCCATATGGGTATGGTGCAAGTCAAAGTGGAAGTGGGGAGTTTGGTGCGGATGGCCAAACACAACCGCAGCAGCATCAGAGGAACCAAAGTCGCACGCACTATGGTGGCGGGACGATGCCGGGTCCACAGTACTTGCTCAACATGCATCCGGGAGTACCGGTGCAGGTTAGTCGAATGTAAGTGTAGCGATGCTTAGGCCTCATGATGTTACGATTAGCATGGCGTTTGGTTAGTTACAGTGTCTGGGTTTTTGTACATTAGATCTTTGTTGTTTTAGGACGTCTTAAAGCGAGAGATACCATGGGGGTGTTGTGTAGGCATTTTTGGAGTTGACTAGCTACGTTTTGTCTGCAATTGCATTATCGACATATCTTTTGACGATGTCATTCGAAACCTGCTGGCTATCACGTCCGAGCTGAATGCTATGTCCTTGATGTAGCTTTTCCAGCTTTGCGTTTTGATTAAAGAAGGTCTTGAAAAGCCCAGTCTGGAATTTTCTTACGGAGATAGATCCACTCTCCGCTGTCAGTCTCGCCAACAGACACGACTCCTAATAACTTCTGGGCGTCGCTGACCTGGCCAAAGATAACAGGAACAATGGGATAACAGGGGAGGCGCACATACTGTGACTTGGACCCTGTGAGCCGTCTGAGTGTGATACCAGGCCAGCAATTCTCAAACTTCGGATCTTCAAAGCAGCAGTCGAGCACAGCCAGGAAACGGTCATACCCGAGTGCTAATGCATGTGAAGAATCATTGGTGGGCTCTCGGATGCGGAGCTTGATCTTAACGCCACGGTTTGTACTTGAGAATTCCTCGTCTAGCCTATCCTTGTCGTCAAATCTGCGATTGACTATTTCCCTTGAATCTCTGAACTGCCCAGGATGAGCTGCAAATACCGAACTGGGCCATTCAAGGGTAAGGACGTCGTCCACGGGGTCTTCCTCGTTCCATGCGAAGAGGCTGTGATCTGCGGAGTCTTTCATGATCTCTTCCTGTAGCCGAACGAAAGCCTTATTTCCTTCACCATACAACAGCGGCATGTTGATGTCAAAGATACCCATGAGAGAATATGCCATGTCTTCTGTTCGTGTCGTCGTGCGTCCGGACATCCAGCTCATACGCTTTGCGATACTCTGATCCTCTACGGCGTCTGTACCCGCAAGCACATTTGCGCTAATACCAGTTATGCGTTCCTGTTTCGCGCAACATAAGGCCTTCTGGCCGACAGATATCCAATCTTTGCCATAAAACACGATGTTCTTTGGTGCTATCAATTCTTGTAGTGTCCAACCGCGAGTGAACCATCGCGACTTGGCTAGCTCATCGTTACTAAACCAGTCGTCTGATCTGGCGTCGTACACGCTGACATCGTCGAGATAGGCATAGCAAAGTGTTGCGTCTTTATACCATCGAAACATGCTGTTGATTGCTTCGCTCAGCTCAGCGGAAGATGTCTTGTCGATACAAACTCATACCGCACTTGCGACAACATCGACTTTATTCAACCGCTTACGCGACCTGTAATTTTTATTTCTTAGCTTATTCTATAAATCATGTATGAACCCTTCCTTTAATTTTTGAAACCACTTATTACTATAGTCTATATTAGACGCACATTCCCTGTGATCATACTGCTCAGGCTTGGGGCCCCGAAAACGAGGCCCCCTCCCTCACATTCTTGCTTCTCACTCATGTCAGAGAAGTGAAATAATTTGCTAGTAATAGATGAGTACGCCTCCTTCCCGTAGCTACAAAATAACTGCCTTCCCACTTAACTAATTCTTGGTGTCCTTAGTACTCCTCTTGAATTATTACCACAATTATTAAGGACAAATAGACCGCGCCCGCTTCCCAACTCGGCTTATTGATACAGCCACATTGACTCAGTAAAATTAACCCCGGCTCAACCGGGCTCATACTTGCACCACCTCAACTCGCGCTCTGCTTATGCTTGCTCGCCGTCATTTCAAGCACGATCATGGCCGCTCAAACTCAATCTAATTGGCTCAAGCTGCTCATGACCTCACTCAGACTTGCTCGCGATCCCGATTCTAGGACCTTCCTAACATGGTACCAGAAAATGTCAAGTGTGCGCGACCTAAACGGGGTTCCCTGTTCCGGGGCACTCTCCAAAGAACGCCTGGAGGCGATGTGTCATCGCTGTCTCTTTGCTGATGTTGTGATAGTAATGCTATTAGCATTCCAGTGCATATTTTATTCTCCTGAAGACGTGCGGGTCGATTTGTAACTAAAGCATGTCCTGTCACCTTTTTATATTAAGCTCAAGAGAACTCTCTACCCTTCTCTTAAGCATCTTCATCTAATTTATATAAAATAGTTTTAATAGTATTAATCATTTAGGCTAGGACTTAGACGGACTTCAGACAGCTGTATATTAATTCTCAGGGTGTTTTCTTAAAGGACTTTAGCTATATTATCCTATAAATTCTTTCTGTTTACTTATAAATGTGTTCTAAGAGTTTCTCTCGGCATAACACTCTCTAATAATCACGATCAACATTGCTCTAACGCATCTTTCTATTACACTGTTACTTGTTCACGGCAAAGAAAATTGTTAAACGCGTTTAGCATTCTATCGATGGATATATTTGAACTTAGTAGGGACCATTTCTGGTCCACCCCCCAATCAAATCGGCCCACTTGGATGGATGATGTCCACGCTGTTCTTGATTTGTGGCTGTGTATCATGGAACGGATCAACTATGATAGATCCTATATCTGGACCCTTTCGTTCACGTGGAAAGAAAAGGTGAAGACGACAGGGCTAATAGAGGAGTACATTGAAAGATAGAAAGAAGGTCTTGACCTGGATCATCCTTTTGCGAAGAGCTCAGGACATATACAGAATTGGTGTCATATAGAGATAACTAAGATCAGGCAACAGCATAGCAGCTAGTGTTAGTACACAGAACGATGGCGCGACTGTCGCGAAGTTTGTCAAATATGCGCATTATTGGACCGTGTTAAACAATGTGCAACGGTGTCTAAAAGCGCCCGCAAAGATGTTATTTTCTAGAGAGTATTAAACAGTCACTCTTTCACGGCGTATCAACATTTCCTATTCTGGAGTCTCACTCGCTACGCTTAGTTCAACTCTAGAGGGGGTGTGTCAAATAGATAAAACGCCATATGGGTCATCTCGGACCCCTTTGTATAAGATTTTGTACGGTATTTAGTCCAGGCTGTCCCATCAGTTTTCTGCGGCACCAACCTACAATTTAACACTTATGGCTTCTTAATTCATGGATTTTTACGTGAATTTATCGATCATTTGACACAAACAGCTCGTTTTCTAGTCTTCTGAAGTTGGCCAATAAACCCATCTAAGACGAATGGTAGATAAACTAGGGAGCCCCGAGCCTGCCTTGTCGATTGGAGTGGCCGCTTCATGTCCTTCGCTAGCATCCTTAGCCACCGATTCATCTGATTCGCGTCCATCGCGAATACTTCTCGCCCCATTGTCGACCGGTATTATATGCTCATCGCAGTAGGCGCAGTGAGGGAGCCCGGACAAACAATGGTGGAACGAATTTGACTTTGTATGGTCTTCTTGTGCTTCATGCTCATTCGACCTATTCAACCCGAGCCAGTCGAACAATCTTTCCGTTGATGTGTACATGGGACGAGAATTTGGATTCAGACTCTCCACGATGAGAATGGCTCCTAGAAGTCCGGCCCATACTGGATGAAATCTCTCCTTGCAGTGGCTGGTGTTGGTCGTATCGGCTCTCTGCTCTCGACAATGCCTCCATCTAGCGACTGGTCGTATACGGGAGTTGTCGAGTTCATATCGCCCGTTGTGCGCTTTCGTTCCGTAGCCTGGTAACCGTCGCAACCGAGTCATTGCTTCTGGTCTTCGTTGCGGACGACGAGTGCAATTGGAAGGTTCGTTCGCCGGTATTTGAGTGTGTAAATACCGTGTTAGGGGTAGCGCAGAACGAAGCGGCTGTTCAATTGCTTGACTAAACTTCGATGCTTCCAACAGGGTGACAGGTGCTACTCTTCTGGCAAGCGAGCTACGTGCCTTGCAAAAGATAGACGAAGACATGTTGCTTTCAACCTATTGCGCTCTCACGGTAGAAGAGGTGTTGCTTTAGCGGATCGGCGCAGAAGAAGTCGGTCACCACGTAGAGAGGGTTGAACCGAAGTCAGGGTCCCAAGGGACATCACAAGCAATAATGGTATGCTTTATGTTCACCTGGATTTCGAAGTGCTCGAAGTGGTGACGTTGTTATAGTCGGCACGGTCGTGAAGATGATGGATATTAGTAGTTTTTGGTCGTGTGATTGAGATGGAAGATGGGTTTCGATGCCAGTAGTGTGATAACAGGAAGAAGAAATGGGAAGGGCGCTTGCAGAGGCCCCTAATATATATCTGTGTGGGGTGGTCTGGGCTCGTACCGCAGGGAACTTTGGTGGTATTCATGACTAATGAACAAGCTGTGACTCGCCGTTCGTCTTTGCTTCACTAAACTGAAACAAAACTAGAAAGCGAATAGAGAGATGCGCAAGACGTCTAACATAGGTACTTGTCTTTTGCGAAGGACATAATCTATCTTAACAAAGATTAGGAAATAAGGAGTTTAAGTGTAGGGTAAGCAGCTATAGACTAAGCTTAGAGAAGTATAGCTAGACTTCATATAATATAAAGAGGTAAAAAAGATTAACTTAGCGCGTTACTTATTAAAAGAGACAATAACGCTAGCTACGTATAATATTAAAGGCTAGCTTTATCTTGCTATTAATGTATTAAGAACTAATAAAATTAAAACTTTACTGCTTATGTATCCTAAGTCAGCGCACCCAGCGCCAACAGTATAACCCCTTACGGTTTCCGTCCCCTATTGCTGGCTATGGCATACTTGCATCCTCCTCCTTGTCAGTCAAATTGTGACGCACCTGGGCTTCATGATCGCCTGTGTAGTTCTCCGCTCGACACGCATCCTCAAAAGACCCACAACCGCGACGATTGCAAGTAATGATTCTGAATGAATTGCAGACTCACGCTTGGGCCCTTTGCGCTACTGGCTACTCTTTGGAGCCATGAACTCAACTACCACCATCGTGAGAATGAAGCTTCCCGAAGCGGCTTGAAAGAAGCAAGATTCTGCCGCCTTTTGCAGTTCGACGATTTCCTTCGTGCTTTCTACGCAATCTCACAGATTGTGCTTCCAGTTTAGCTTCATTTCTTGCAAGTGCAAGTACGCGATGTTTGTTTACCAACAGCTAAGAGCACCTACTTCCAGATTCCGTAGGCGAAGAACCACCGGGCGGGAAGGAGCCTGAGGGCGAATACAAAGCCCGCAAATTTCGTCACCCAATAGGAGATCTGTGTGAAGTAGAAGAAATACTTTGATTCGGCCTTTAAGCTAGATTACCGCCTATCACATCTCCAGAATCAATACCCTCCTCTACGACAGGAGCTCCAGTCCCTTTCTCCTTGAACGCGACCTCTTCGTCTGAGAGATCAGATGTCAGTCGCGATGTGGGTGGGTAGTTGAGTATTGCTCTTTCCAGTTTCCTTGTTTACTGCAACTGTTATGGTGGACCAATGTGAAGAGCAGGTACGGCCGCCAGAGGTAGGTATATACTCGTTCACCCCCGGAATACTATGTTTCTTTCCCTTCACGAACATCTTTACAGCAGCATTCGGTCAGTACGGTTCATTTTGTCATACTCCAGCTCCAGACGATGTCATATCGCACTGCCTCTATCACTCTCATGTTTTCTTTCGTCTAAAGTTCTGCAAACGAAGCTGCACTATACCTCTACCACGTTTCCCGTCAATCAAAGCCGCTCGAGTTCATGACATACCACTCCTTCTGCACCATTTCTTCTATCATGGCTTCTTGGAGGAGTTTTTTCTTGCTCCTTATCTCAAATTCGTGCCCCTGAACGCATGAAAGCCGTGAAAAACTGTGGTCGATGCTGACTAGTGGTAGCTATGTCTAATATAATTAGGACATTTGTTACGGCGCAGCCCCGGGTACGGGGAACAACACGGTCTGCTTGCACTATTTCTTCTTGAACCCATTTCTCCTTCGTGAGGTGAAAAAATGGGCCTTGCAAAAGGCCCTGGATGCTCTGCTCTTGGGTGGAGTTGCCTTGACAGGCTGGAGCTTCTGGGGCAAAGCCTTCGATTGGGTCAGCCGCAGTAAGTATCATTCCTGGAGCAGCCCATTGTCGCCTGCGTTTCTTCGCTAACTTGGACAACAGAGGCTGCCCCTTTCGAAGGTTGGCTGCCCCAGCCACACAGTGGGGAGCGGGACCCCTTCTTCGATCCTTAGCCTCCTTTCGGCTTGTGGGCGAGGTGTGCCGGTGCGGACGTGCCCCTGCCCGGGGAGCATCCTTCTAAAAATCAAAAAGTGAGCTCATACCTCCCATCATCTCTCTACCATTCCTAACTCTGTAGAAAAAAAACCCTTGGGTACGATATCACAAGACTCTCTGCGCTGTCGATCGATTTCGTCGCCCGAAACCCTTGAGCACGACATCACAGGCTTCGTCGGCTTCTGAAAGCTTCTGCCCGACCTCTGCGCCTCCGATTGACCCACCACTCGAAACCCTTGGGTACGATATCACAGCATTCCTGTGCCATCGATCGAACACATCGCCAAAAGCCCTTGGAACGATATCACGGCTCCTTCGATCGTCAAACAAAAACCTTGGGTATGATATCACGGCTGCTTCGATCATGCTTTTGATCGCCAAACCAAACCCTTTGGTACGATATCATGGCTGCTTCGCTCATGCCTTCGATCGTCACACACACCGCTCAGGTACCATTCTATGACTACTTCGCTCACTCCTTTGGCCATCAACTAGTTCGTTCAAGTGTCATTATACGGCTGCTTCATTCATGCCTTCGAACGTCACACGCCATTCGAATGTTATTCTACGGTTACTTCATGTATGCCTTTGATATCACACTCACTACTGCGGTGTCATTTTATGGCTGCTATTCTACAGCTGCTTAGTTCATATTCTCATTCACGCCCTCAATTTTGGAACACGGAGCAATGCTCCAACCTTGCCAACCATATCATCGAAGCTCGGTAACTCGACAACAACGACAAGACGTACAACTTTAAGCCACCTCCTCTCATCAGAGAATGGAACTCCGAGTTTGCTCGTTGCTACAACTCTGATTCCACCGGCTTCATCAACTTAAGACTTGTTTCATCATGAGGCACGGAGCGGCCCTCCGAATTCTCGGTGCTGGCCTTGCCAGTCATCTCAGTGAAAAGTCTTTGTCAAACTTGACGTCAGCTCCCTTGGACGTCTTGAAAGCCGCAATGATACCCAGCTTCTTTCGTGACGAGCCCGCGGGCCATCCTCGTCATCACTCCGCCATCTTCTTACCTGCTCTTGTCCTTTTCGAACTCGTTTTCCTGGATCACCTTCCGTCCCGGTGGCAGCTCGACGAGCTTCCAGGTCTCGTTGGCCTGGAGTGAATTTGCCTCGTCTTTCATGGCCTGTCAACTGACGCACTCGAGTAAGACATCACGGCTACTTCGACCAGAGCCTCGCTCACAACGTCGCCGAGATCTTTCTCACTTCTAGGTCTTATCAAGCAATCCTCATGCGGTACGATACTCGGCGGCTCCATCTGCACCTTTGATCTCTCTCACCTAAACTCCTCGAACATCGTGCCCTAGGGCTGCTCCATTCACGCCTTCGGTCTTGCCACTACAAATTCTTGGGTACGACCTACAGCAGCTTCGTATATGACTTAGATCTTGTTCAGTCAAATTTCTTGGGTGCCATCGCGGCCGTTCAGTTCATGTGTCAAAATTGGGCCAGGAGAGGACACTTTGCACCTTTAGGTGATGTGAGGGCCATGTTGGTCTTGGGAAATGCGCAAAGAGCTTGTTGAGGCATCGGAGCATGAGACCTCGAAGTATTGAGGAGACATGGAGGCACGGAGGCATTGTTGATACTTTGGTACTTGGGGAACTGGATGTTTGGATGTTTAGGTACTTGGGTGCTTGGTCATGCTGTTGGATCTTCCCATGCTGTTGGATGCTGTCAAAGGTTACTGGATGTTCTTGAAGCTTGGATGCTCTCTTTAGTGGATGATATCATGGCTCGTGTGCCTATTTGAAGATAATAATCGTTGAGCTTGAGTAGATATACCTTACAGCCACAAAAAATGATGTGACAGTGTATAGATGACTTGTATTCAAAGCGTACGCAACATCGTTCACTTTCGACCCGGATGTCAAAAATAGAACTTTAACCGCGCAAGGGACCAAAAGCTAAAGATCAACATCCAAGTACTTTTATTAACCGGCAAAGAGGTAGCGATTACCTCAAATCGCCGAATCTCGTCCTCGACCACTATGTATATCACTTTATACGTCGCTCCCACGTGACTACACGTGGGATGCTAACCTTCGCTGCCTTCGACCTCCGAATCTACGGCCACCGGTGTCAGGACGTGGCAAAGCTTTATATAGGGTCTAGTTGTGAGAGCAACTGGACTTTGTCCTTTTGCTCAACTTCGGACACATTTTGTGTTCTGAAGACTAGCCACGAAACTACCTGGAAGTATAAGTACACAAGTAGTTACGAAGAAAGACGTCTACTACGAGAAGACGAGACAAGAGGAATGGAGTTGGACCACTCGCACTATCCCAAACAGTCCTTCCAAAACCGATCCTCCACCCAATCATACGCACACTGATTTGACAAGACCACTGAAGCTTGAATAGGCAACACGAACGGGCAAATTTTTGCCAATCCATTAATTTCGCGAGCTTATGACCTGGGGCGAACACACAGGTCAAACGATCATGTCAAACAACCCGGATCAGACGACACACATCAGTGAAATTAGTACAGATGACAGCCTAAATCTGACTCTCGGGATCCAATGGCCCAAAATTAGGCCACCGATACTCTGGAGTCGCTCAAAGAAGAACATCCAGTAATCTGGTCTAATTTCAGGCAACTTGAGAAACGGTCAAATAGTCAAGGAAGCATATCTCGATTGCTAGGGTTACCTACCGCATATATTGTTGGGCATTGTTAGTCTTGTTGACATTACCAGATGCAACAACTATAGACCCAGAAGTATCTCAAGCCATCTTTGCTCGCTTGCTCCCCACAGAACTCGATCTTCTTATACCCAGCTTTGTCTCGCCACGAGCCTTTTACCATGTCCTCGAATGTGACCTCCTCATTCGCGCTGGATAGTCTGTTATGAGCTTAGGCAATGTTTATTTGTACAACGCTGCCATAGTTTTCCTTTGCACCGAGTTTCTATTATATTGTATTAAGACCATTAAGCTGTTTTGAAGTATCGAGGATCGCTTTTTTTTTTGAGATTCTGTACATTGAAATGACTGGTATGATGTTAAGTAGTAATCTTTATCTGAGTGATTTCGATCCGTAAAAGTTTTGAACGAGCAACTCATTTTCTAGAAGGGCCTCATTCATATCGACTTTGTGCATTGTGGCTTGATAATGAGCCTGATTTCAAGTCCAACTGATGAATCTCCGGAAGTGGGAAGGTCCCATTTGAGATCTCTGAGATGGGGCCGATTTTGAGTCCCTGACACCTACAACTCCTGACATTCTTTTCACGTATATGACATATGGAGCGAGAAAAAGATAGAAAGAAAAAGACAGAAGAAGCGTTAATAGTCACGTTCCTGTTAGAATTGAATCGTAAGACCCGAGTAAGCGCTGAAGTGCGGGCGCATTATACTTAAATATGGAGATATAGGAAAGTATAACATTGTCGTAGAGATCAAGTATACTCGTGAGAATAATGATTACGATAGATCACTAAGGAAGTAGGAGGTCCGTGGAGAGATTCTTCGTGGCGAGAGATTCTTTATGGAAAGAGATGCTTCATAGAGAGCGATTCTTCGTGTGGAGAGACTTCGTGGAGAGTGTCTTCGTAGAGAGTGTCTTCGTGGGGATAGAGGCTTCATGGAGAGACTTCCTCCGAGAAGAGATCATCTCCAAGGAGAGAAGAGCTCCGGGGAGAATACGATTAGCATTGAATTGTTCACGAACTGTATATAACTTATTAATATGGCTTAATTACTTCCTCTAGCACTTTACTTTGCCATGTGAGTACCATTTTGTTGTCCTTCTGATAGATGGATAGAGTAAATGAATATCGGCTTTACTAACCAAATACTCGAACAGTGACCTAGTGGATCGACTCCATGCGGCGAGGCTCTTGGTGCATCTAGTCGCGTTCTTGAATTATAATTATAATTTCTTAGACACGGACCTTTACAAGTTTCATCAGAAATGCTTACGGAAATGTAGCACTAGTTACAAAGGACAACAATGTTCTTCCCCGTGTACGTGAGCGCGAGGGCTAGAACCATAAAGGTGTTTTGTTCTGTTTGAAATGGCAAGACTTGCTAATGGTCAAGATGTGCTCATGGTCAAGACCTGCTCATAGTCAAAATCAAGCACAATTAAGATGAATCAAGCCAGCTCGTGTATAAATATGAGCCCGTTGGGTTTGCTCGGGGTCGATTTATCTTGCTCAGTCGCTATATAACGGGGGCCTGATTCCAGGCCTTGTTGCATGAGCAGGTTCTCGGTTTGGAGCGCTGGTCAAGTACTCTCAGGTAAACGGTACGGAAATATTAATAGGTGTGTATTGAAAAGCTATGTACGTTCTGCCGCCATTTTCCGCGGCATATGCCACCCTTTTCGTAGGGCGTTGTCTTCGGTGGTGAGTCTGTATAGTGCAGCAAGTATCCACCCATATGTATTCGTACCCGTGCTCGAGGGCTTGTTGACATGCTTTTTTTTTATCTTCCAGTATCCGTGACTTTTTTTCAGATGGCGGTCATCCCTCAATGACAGGTCTGTGAACTGTTGCAGCGTGATTTCATCCGGGCCCCAGGTGTGGGATAGGATGGCATATCGTGGTATCCGAGATTCATCCATAAAGCTACAGAGCTCAAGTCGAGCGGCATCAATGAGTCTCATCCTTACGGGCGCTGCGAGCCTGGAAAGTGAAGCTAACTATAAATATGGGGTATACTGTGATGAAGTTGCGATGAAGACCCGAGGCTGCTGCTGATGATGACTAGCGAGGTTCTTGAGGGATTATGGACGCCCGTTGGGGCTATGCTTACATCCATCGCTGTAAGCCCCCAAAACATCAACATTGCCGTTGTGCGCTGTAGATTAAGCTAGGGTCTCCAGAAGATGCCGCATGCGACATCTTGCTCTGTGTGTAAATGACAATGACTGGGGACGACTGTCGGAGAAGCTCCGGTACAGCATTATTCCATGCGTACACTGTGCAGAAAGCCGCAGTGCGAACTTTTGCAATTGGAAGAGCACTCTGCCAACAGGCTAGCTTTATTGGTCGACTTGTCTGATTCAGCGATGGTTTCACGAAGTGCGTGCGACACATTGACAGCTAAACTTCAGGGTCCGGCCCATTCACGTGACAGATGACGCGGCGGCAATCGTAATGCATGGGCTGAGGCATCGCCTTCCTTTGTTTCGTCCACCTCTAAACTCTGTACCTGCAACATCTCTTCGTTTTCAATCACTTGGCTTTCTTCCTGAATACAACCTACAATGTCTCCTAGCAAGTTGGGCGTTTTTGCCCATTTGGCGCTGGCCGCCAGCGCCGTGCTCATCCCTTCTACCATGACAACTGCGGAAGAGCTCGGGGACGACCACGCTTTTGAATCTCTCGCCATCAACCCCAGCCAACGATCTGTTGCGTTAGAATGTCCTGGTTGCGCCTTTGCGACATATGATGGAGAAACTCTTAACTGGAAGGCTGACGCTGGAAATGCCTTTGTAAGTAGTCGGCCATATGCATCACAGCCTTATATGCTAACAGTCAACAGCGCCTAGACTTCGACGTTGGACCTCAGGGCAACGCCCTAAACCTGGACAACTCTCAACTATACCCGCCATCGTTTGGCTTCGCTTCTGAGCCCTACCATGTTGTACAAATTGACCCTACCTCCGGAGACGGCATGCGCCTACGCATCACCAGCTACGAGTTCCGCTACGATGGTGCGGAGACCATCTCAGAGGAGGGCACCGAGCTCCTGCCGATGACCTTCCAAATCACCTCGGTCGAAGGCACCGCTGTCAACCCTCCCGCGCTCCAGATCAACGTACTGAAGAACTCCGAAGGTCGCCTCATGATCGCATCTTTCAACGAGGCCCAGCCTAGCCCGGCTACACCAACAGACAAGGAGTGCAATGAGTGGCCGCTCTACTGCAAGTGGAAGAAGATTATGGAAGACCGCATCGATCAGATTAAGGATATGCGCAAGCCCCGCCCTGGCTGCCACAAGCGACCCCACCCTGGTGCTCGTCCCAACAACCCCATGGAGCATGAGACCATGGTTGGAAAGCCTCCGCACCGCTTCCGCCCTGGCAAGCCTCACCCGCACCACCGTCCTCACCACATGAGCCACCACAGCCATCATGGCCACCACCACCGCTTCTCCATGTTCGTTCGTCGCGCCTTCTTCACTATCTTCGTCCCCATTCTCATTGGTATCTTCGCTGGTACCCTTACATACCTTGTGGGTATGGCCCTTGGATGTCTCATTGCCATCACTGTCGCCAAGTTCCGTGGCCAGCGCTACCAGCCGATTGCTCTTGACGAGGAAGATGTAGAGGATGCGGAAGAGCACGGAGAGAAGGAGGAATATGCTGAGCTCCCTGCATACGATGCCCCTCCTGTATACGAGGAGGCTACTGTTGAGGAGACTGCGAAGGAGGCCGATGAGTCAAAGTAAGATGCGCTGTAGCCTTGGACAACGGTACAAGTGGCGAGTGGATATGGTCATGCCACGCCTTGGACTCGATGAATAGATTGCAAGATGACGCTCGTTTATGGCCCGTATTGATTAGCTAGCCCGCGCAATGAATTTCTTTGTGTACTCGACGTTCAGAGAACAAGTGCATATTGTTCGAAGTGATATGTACTGCTATTTCTATCCATGAGCCTCTTGCCCAGGTCCATACATCGCATGCTTATAACCTTGTCTTGCTCTTTCCAAGACACGTGAACGTTTAAGTAGGACGAGTTGGCAACTATGCCAAAGAAGCAGACCTAAATTTACTGTTCTATGGATAGTCATTTAGTTCTTGATTCAACGAGGTTGCGGAATACGTCGGATATAAGCCGTGTCTTTGCTGGTTGCGGGTGGCTGGCGTAGAGTTCATGTACACGGTGAACGCGTCGTGCAGGCGTTAATGATGCTGCTGCACGCGCAAAGCAGTAGACGTAAGCAAAAGAGCGTATAATCATTCCAGGATCCTTTCCGGTCAATTTCGAGAGACTACAGCACTTTGCAGCCGCATGCAGTCAGACTGCGACAAAGTCGATGTTGGTGTTGTAGTCGCGTCGGCAATGCGCGATTGAAGTTGGCGCACGGACCCAGGCCCGACTATTGCAGCAGCCAGATGGGCGCGCCTGCCCTGCAAAGCTCAGCGCTCATTTCGAAGTGCTGCTTTCCACGCTTTTGATTTTCCCCCCAAATGTGAAGGCAAGGCCTCTGATTTCATGTTCTCGCGCGCCCCACCCGGGCTTAGCGCCACTTTGTGTGATCTGGAGGCAGCCGCGCCCGCCTCCCTTTGTCTATATAACCGGCTCGCCCACGTCTTTGGAGTTTTCCCTTTCTTCTCTTTTCGCAACCCCCAGCTTTTATCTTCATCCAACCACTGACGCTGCATCAACGCGTCTATTACCAACACCCATCACCTCCATCTCACTAACCTCTTAGCAATATGACTGGACGTAAGTACATCTTTGTTACTCTTTCCCTGGCCTTGCATCGATGTTGTTGTCGTTGCTGCCGCTGCTGCACATGGCGGTGAGGCGCGCTTGGTGTTGAGGCTCAACGCGTCGCCCCACTAATGTGCCGCGCATCACGACAACGTCTACCACAACCACTCTTACATCTTGACGATGTCACTCGTCTACCATCAACACAAGACAAAAATGCTAACATACCTCTCTAGGCGGCAAAGGTGGCAAGGGTCTCGGCAAGGGTGGCGCCAAGCGTCACCGCAAGATTCTTCGTGACAACATCCAGGGTATCACTAAGCCCGCTATCCGTCGTCTCGCTCGTCGTGGTGGTGTCAAGCGTATTTCAGCCAGTAAGCATGCCCAACATCGTCGCTATCTAGGACAAATCCTAACATGACTGCAGTGATCTACGAAGAGACCCGTGGTGTCCTCAAGACCTTCCTCGAGAGCGTTATCCGTGACGCCGTCACCTACACTGAGCACGCCAAGCGCAAGACTGTCACCTCCCTCGACGTTGTCTACGCTCTCAAGCGCCAGGGCCGTACCCTCTACGGTTTCGGTGGTTAAACATCTTGTCTTCTCATTACGACACATCGGCACCCGACATCGACGCCATCTTGGAGATTCTTGGTCGAGGGCAGTCCGCATGGTCACACATTGTTTATGGATATGATCTGGTCACGGCTATCGGTCTTCACGGCGTTCTGTTCATGGGTGGGTTGGAAATGATCAATATGAAGCTTCGATCTTCATTCGGCTAGTTTAGTCAATGCATACATATTCATGCAAATCGCTGTCCAAATACCCTGTTGTGAAGTCGACTCAAGCTGCGCCGTCTTAACCTTGGATCCAACTTGCTGCCGCCTGATCCACTTCTTTGCAGCTTCCCGTCACCCCGAATAGCCCTCCTTCAACCTTGATGCTCTCCAAACTCCACCTTTTCAACTCTTCACTAACACTCTCTACCCCATCCTCCACAACCAACACATCATACCCCCTATCGCTCGCCTCTCTTACAGTACTACTAACGCACGCATCTGCCGTAACCCCGCAGACTACCAGATTACTAACGCCTTTTGCTCTCAACATGAGATCAAGTTCTGTATGCGCAAATGCACCTCGCCCAGGTTTATCAATAACCAATTCTCCCTCCGAAGGCTTCAGATCCTCAACGATCTCATGCCCTTCTTGACCTCGTATTAGAAGACGGCCCAACGGACCCTGACTCCCTATTTCCGCGCCATTGACGCGACTGCGATGCGCTTCCCTACTACTCACCGTTGCTAGCGAAGCATTGTGGCCCTCCCGTGTGTGTATGACAGGGAAGCCTGCGCGCCGGAACGTAGATAGCAGGGAGACGATTCGGGGGATTAACGACTCGAAACGTGCGAGGGAATAGCCTTGAGAGGAGAGGTAGCCGCCTGGTGAGAGGAAGTCGCGTTGCATATCTATGATTATGAGGGCGGTCGATGTGGGGTGTAGGGAAGAGTCGTGTGGCCAAGCGTATGGTTTCGTGGTGGAGATTTGAGTTGCCATGTTCTTAATAGTAGAGACTCGACGTTGTAGTGTGAGGATGTTTTATGGTGTTGTATCATGGGTGTTTGAACAGCGGCTATGTCCGCATTCGAGTGTTTTGGCGCACGCGTCGCCTCTTCATGTATTCTTAACATGGAGTCTCCGCGCGGTTCTCCATTACGTTCATATACATGGTAATATTCAAGCTTCCGCGAGCATGCTTGATCCTATCGCTTCGGGTCGTGGTATCCGCTTTCGGGATCGGCAGGTACGTATCTCCACTCTGCGAGTACCTGTTACCGCCTTCTTGCCAATACAACCCCCGACGTCGTTGTTCATGAAGCTTCTGCATTGTGTTCGAAAGAATGGAGCTTTTAAGCCAAGGGTAATGAAACGACTCGGATTCCCGGCCTTTTACACGTCGCACATCCACCTACCTATCTCCATTCCATGTACCCCACTTCTAGCCGCACCCCGGTTTCTTATAGTGTCGCTTTCGCTTGCTATCTCGGCCAATCCACTTCACACGCCCGATCCGCGATAAGACATGTGGGAGATGCATGACGGCTGCCCGAATTGGAAGCATAGCCTAAGGGAAGTCGCCGTTATCTGGATGACGCAGGGCTCGGCCGTCGATAGGGCCCTCTCGTTCAACGGCTGTGGGAAGATGGGTTGACGCGATACCAGTAAAGGTATATCTAAACGGAAGGACGGCGCTTTGAAAAGCTTCTTGCCATTTGTTTGGAGATATCTGCATGCTCATAAGTGTGTTTGCTTCTTCTTCGTTTTGGTCTTCGGGACATCGAACTGGTAGACATGGCGATCAGCCCAGAAGAAAAGAAGGTCGTCGACGAGACCAACAGCGACGATGATGTGCTCGCACAACTGGGTTATACCCAAGGTAGGCTTTGTTAACACGATATCTTTGATCATATACTGACGTGCTTTTCAGAGCTCAAGCGCAGTTTCGGCCTACTTGGCATGGTTGGCTTCTCGTTCAGTATTGTAACTTCGTGGACTGCACTTTCCGGTGTTCTCATCATTGGCGTTGAGAGTGGAGGTCCACCAGTTATGATATGGGGCTGGCTGTGTGTCTGCCTAGTCACACTTGCTGTCGCATACTCGATGGCTGAGATGTGTAGCGCGTATGAACATCGGCTTCTCACTGTAGGACTTGGCTGACCGTTTCCCAAGGTATCCTGTTGCTGGTGGACAATATAGTTGGGTGGCTATCCTAGCTCCGACGCGATGGGCTCGCTCAATGAGCTATCTTTGTGGGTGGTGAGTATCATCACTGCATGCGGGCTTCAATGATAGGCTAATTTGAACAGGTTCATGCTTATCGGAATAATATGTATGGGCGCTGTCAACAACTTTGTCGCTACAAACTTCATCCTAGGCGTGGCCCAGCTCAACTATGGGTTCACGATAGAACGCTGGCACACAGTCCTTGTCGCCTACCTCATCACCTTTATCGCGGCAGCGTCTAATATCTATCTGCCCCATATCCTCAACAAACTCTCAAAAGCGATCTTCATCTGGAATCTCGCATCGTTCGTCGTGTGTCTAATTACCATACTAGTTACAAACGACCACAAGCAATCAGCAAGCTATGTTTTCAGCGACTTTCAAAACTTTACCGGATGGAATGCGCCGTATGCTACATGCTTGGGTCTACTTCAGTCCGCGTTCGGAATGTGCTGTTACGATGCGCCTTCGCACATGACTGAGGAGATCAAGAACGCCCGGAAACAAGCTCCTCGGGCGATAGTCATGTCGGTTTACATTGGCTTCTTCACTGGTTTCGTCTGGCTGATTGCGCTATGCTTTTGCATTGGCGATCTTGAGGCAACAGGTGCCACTCCAACTGGAGTGCCTGTCATTGAGATCATCTTCAATAGTACAGGCAATGTGGCAGGAACATCTACATTGGCTTCCATGATTGCTATCATCGCTACAGTATGCGCAAATTCGCTCATGGCAGAAGGATCGAGAGCCATGTATGCGTTCGCACGAGACAACGGACTTCCGTTTTCGAACGTACTGAGCAAGATCTCGACAAGATCGGTACCGGTATACGCCATCCTGTTGACGGCCATCGTACAAATGGCGTTCAATTCCATCTACTTCGGTACAACGACTGGCTTCAATACTATCATCGCCATCGCTACGCAGGGGTTTTATCTGTCATACCTGATGCCTCTCCTCTCCCGCATTCTGGCGCACTTCTCCGGCAAAAAGACTCGTCTCGAAGGCCCATACTCTCTTGGACGTTGGGGAATCGTGCTCAATATTATCGGATTCTTGTACCTGGCATTCATCTGTGTTGTATCCAACCTACCTAGCGTCACACCTGTGACGAGCGAGAACATGAACTACACTTCTGCGGCAACAGGGGTGGTCATGTTTATCAGTTTGATTTTCTGGATCATGACAGGGAGGAAGAAGTTTACTGGACCCGATGACGGGAGTTTGCTGGATGTGGGTAGCCATGTTGCTTAGCTTTGAGGAAGCCGTTGTATTGTCTCCATTCACTTCCGTAAGGAACATGATTGATGGAAGAATGTATATAAAAGTACTTTTAATACGCTCTTGCTATCTAGGTACTGTGGCATTGTGACTCGACTTTCCCCTCAAGTAAGCCCAGGGCACATTCCTTCCGTCGTCGGGCCGATGGCACGAGACACGATATCAGTAAGGATAGTCAACAAAGCCATCTTTCATGCAACTCTCTAGTAAAAGGGTCCAAAAGGCTGCTTCAGTGTACGGTACAAATGCAGGGCTGGATCTCGCTACCGCGTTGCGGTTAGCCCAGATCCACACGCACCTGCATTCGGCACCGTTTGATGTCGACGATCTGATTCTACCTAGGCACTCGAACCCCGATATCGACATGAATCAATGCAAGCCTTTCTTTTGATACCATTCAGGTGTTTCGGAGAATCTGTACCCCGCACAGTCCACGATTGCGTCCTAGCGATCTAGTCTCACGACACAGGCAGTTACACGATGGTCAAAAGCAAAAATGCTTGCAAACACGAAAGGCATAAGCGCCGTCAAGAGATGTCTAGACAAAGGTTCCGCATAAACAACGCATTCGAATGGAGGACACTGCGGAAGTCGGCAAGGCATCATATCGCACGAGATCGCGCGACGCGGCTATGGATCTATCCTTGGATCACAGCTCCAACAGGTCGCTTCAAACGTCACTATTCGGAAGCCAGTCTTCTTGGTCTCCCTACAGAGCTTCGCCAAAAAGTACTCTACAAAGCCTTCGATATGACGGAGCTGAGCGACATGGTCAAGCAACCGGGGAGGAAGGGAAAGAAACTGGCTACTCAGACTAAAGCGATAGAGCATGAACTGAGACAGCGACGAGAGAAATCACTGGGTATACGCGTGTCGCAGTTTGAGAGCGACTCCATCACGATGCTACATCGGCGTATTGGCGACTTCTGCTGTGTGTCGCAACTCATACAAACAGACATGGAGTATGTGGGGAAGCTATGGAAGAGAGGTCTCGACGAGCGGCTCGAATGGCAGTTCCTGGCACCGCTTGGACTACCGAAAGACCCTGTGGTGGGCGACAGTAGAGGACGCTTGATAAATCAAACAGGAATGGCCCGCAACTCGAAACGACTAGAAGGAAAAGTAGTCAAAGTGAAGAGATCTGGAAAGCACGCTGGACGGCCTCCAAAGTGTTGGAGGTGTGAGGAAAGGCACTTTGATGGCGACCTAGTCTGTCCGATGGCCAGATACAACCCGGAGCAATGGCAGCAGTTGTCGAAGAAGATGGGAGGCTGGAGGAGCGCGATACAGCCATGTTCCCTTTTCCGAGCGACGAAAATATTGTTTGCTGACGACTAGGAATCAAAATATTCAACTAGAAGTGGAGAATCACTCTGAGGACTGCACCATGCCAAAATGTCTTGTGGAACCACTTTGTTGTTGAGTGTAGCCATCGAGACCCATACACCAGGTGAAAGGACTTCTGTCTGCAGCTTCACCAGAGTTGAGCCTTTCTCAAGATACAATAGCGCTTGATTGGCAATCGCCGTGCACAAGAATTGTCTGTTGTAGGGCTTTGCTTCCGTCTCTCCCTTTCTCGTCAAATTCTTTACTCACATCTAATCTTCGCTCCTCTAATCCAATCACAAAGGCACTTTCAAAATGCTTCCAAAAATGGTCTTCGGCGCTAGCGCCAAGTTTCACAGCTTCGGCATTGAAAGACCCTACGACACTTTGCCCGCTGAGCGGTCGACGTCTGGCGCTGGCGCCAAAAGGAGCGTGTCTTCCTGCAGGGCCGGAGGCTGGGGATGGCGCTAGTACCGGAAGCGGTGACTTGGCGTTTGCGACAACAAAGCAAGTACCCACGCTTAAAGAGTCTGATTTGTCGCGACGGGTGGAGCAGGTGAGCAACAACATGTCTGAGAGGGGAGAAACTGCGAGTAATCAATCAGAGCAGGTTCTCAGAGAGCGCTGTGACGCTCTCCAACAGCAGCTCAACGAAGAGTACGACCGAGCTGGGTCTTTGGAGCAGAAATGCGACAGACTCAAGGACGAGAACGCCCGCTACAAGAACGAGTTCGAAAAACTCAAGCGCGAACGAGAAGACACGGAATACGCGCTCAAGAAGAGCGAAGAGACACTCGTGGAAGAGCAGAGCACCATCAAGGCTCTCGAAGCGCGCAATGTCAAGCTCGACCACGACCTCGCGCTCAAGGAAGCTGCCCTCAAAGACAAAGACAACCAGAACGCCAACCTCGCCGCCGATTACCAGCAGCTTTATGCCAATTACAGCGATAAGCTCAGCGAGCTCGATGACACGCGCGTCAAACTCCTAGAGAAAAAGTTGGAGTTCGACGATCTGCAGGATCAATGGTCAACGGACCAGAAACGGATCGCGGACCTGGAGGAGGCTATACAAGAACACGAGGACTCCAACCTGGTCGCCGAGCTCGAGAACGATATCGCTGGACTCCACGCCATACAGGAGCAGGACTCCAGGACTATCATTGTCAAAGATGAGCGTATTAGTCACCTGGAGGGCTTGCTTCAGAAGGAGCAGCAGCGCACCCTTCACCACGCCGACGAAGCTGCTCGAACGGCCGCTGCCTCTCCAGTCGACGACCAAAGGCATATCGGCAGCTTGGGAGGCACACTCGAAGATGAATTCTCTAGCCTAATGCTCGACGAGAGCGACTTTATCGACTGCGAGCCCAGCGAATACGAGCTTGAAATACCGTCCTTGTCCGCCATTCACGTAGCTGCCAGCGTTACGCCTGTTGCTGCACGTGTACCTGAGAGCCAGATCGATATAAGCCAGGCCGCCAGCGTGGAGCCTCGCAACCCAGCCCCCGCACTGCCATGCTCTATCGTTGTCAACAAGGCTGGCAGCACTGAGCCCGTGGCTGTCAAGACGTCTATACACGCCATTGCTGTAAGCAATGCCGCCAGTGTCGAACCCCGCGATCCAATGCCACCGCCGCCGTCCACCATCGACGTCAGCGAGGCCGCCAGCACCGCGCCTAAAGCCGTGAGGGTGCCCGAACAAACAACCGGGTTTTACACGACCTTGAGCACTTCGCCTATCGAGCCGCCTCGTGTTCAACTCTCCTTGTGCGACGTGCAAGATATTGTCAGCTTTGCGCCTGACCAGCCTGCTATTGCGCCTTTGGACTACTCCCCTCAGAATGCTGCCAGCACTGAGCCTGTCGAGCCCGCTCGTGTTCCCCTCTCTATTGTCGATGTTAATTATATCGCGAGCTATGCGCCTGACCAGCCTGCTGGTGCGCCTCTGGATTACTCTCTTCAGAACGCAGCAAGCACTGAGCCTGTCGAGCCCGCTCGCGCTCATCTCTCCATGGTTGATGTCCATGACATCGCTAGCTATGCGCCCAAACAGCCCACTGGTACACTTCTGCGCCTGCATGAACAGACTTCAGTCAGCACTGAGCCCGTTGAGCCAGCTCGCAACACCCTCGCTTTCGACGACGTGTACGACGTTGCGAGCTTTGCGCCCAAGCGGCCTGCGTCTGTTGCCTCGACAATTTCCAGACACGAGATTGCCAACTATGCGCCGAAAGAGCCTAGTCTTCCACTGCTCACTGTGGACGTGACTGAAGCTGCTAGCACGCGTCCGATTGCCCGTCAGATCACCAGCGCCGAATTTTCTACCCAAACCGACGCGCCTGCTACCACCAACAACTTCTCCACTCAGACCGACGCGCCCACAACCACCGATCTTGCTATTCAGACCGACGCGCTTGTTGTCGCCACCACCGAATCGTCCGCGCAGACCGACGCACCTGCGCTCACGAGCCAGCTCCTGACTCATACGGCTCTCGCAACGACCCCAATTGAACCGAGCACTCAGATTACGACTGCCAAGCCTAACAACCATATCATCCCCGTTGTAGTCACTCGCGAAATCATACCTGTCGAGCAGACTCTTCCCAAGCCCGAACCAGAGCGTCCGAATACTACGACCGAAGCTCAGGCGCATACAAACAATGACACTGCCGAAGAACGTGTAATAGCTAAGACATCGCCTGTCATGGCTACGCGGGCTAAAAAGGCTCGATTCGCAGGCTGGATTCCCATTTTGTCCACTGTGCTTTTCGCGGTCTGGTCACTCATACTCCAAGCCGAGCTGGCTACCTGGAAGAATGCGAACGGAGTCGGTTTCGGCGGTGGCCATGGTAACGTAGCTAGCCGCAGTGGTGCTCACGGTAACGGTCGTGACCTCTTCGGTGACATTCCCATCGGCATGAACATTGGCAATTCGTGGGTGTCGGAGCAGATTGCGCAACGCATGTCTGTGGCCATGTCATTCCTCGAAGATTGGGTTGGCATTGTAAACGAGCCCATGTACTGAGCCGGCCGGTCACTGCGCACACTTCCCATAACAACTTGCTCCCACAACGCACATTGACGACACTGCTGAACGCGCCACGAACCTCGATTGGCCTTTAGCACCTTCTGACGACATCTACGACGTTGCGGCAAAATCATGTCTCGGCACCTCCCACGATTCTTTCGAACTTTCCACCTGACGGCGTTTGCTCTTCTACTTCTCACCCTTTAATCGCTTCACGAAATTGCATGACCCAGAACAAAATACCCATTTCTTCTTTCTCATGATACCTATGCTGGGACACGGCATCTACGACGGCGTTTTGTTTAGGCCTTGGCCTGTCGTTTCAGCGAGATGTACACCTTATACCCCCAGATACCCCTTGATTTTGTCTTCTTATGGCGAGCCGCGAGCCGCCAACGATTGTGGACATGTAACTTCCTGATACGGATCATGATCTGTTTATCAAATCTATTGAAGGATTGGTTGAGCTGTCGGCAGTTGGCCTCGAGACGAGAGATACGATACGATTACGACTTCAGATAGCACGTTAGACATCAGTATGAAAGATCTTTACGCCCAACGGGAACGTCCAAGCTGACCTCCATGCGAAGCCTGATTACGCGTCTCTGGAAGCCTTGAAGACAATGACCTCCGCAAGCCATTACTGGAGGACAGTGAACACGATGCATTTATTTAGGAAGAGTGCCCGAGGCTGGAAGGAGACACGGTTGCTTGGTCTATCCATCAGAGCCCAATACCGCGGCATTGTATCAGGCAGTGTGTTATAGCGTTCGAATGAGCCTTTGATATTCGTAATCGGTCACCTGAACAGAGTGAGATCGTCGTTAACCCGGAGGTATCCTAGCGGTGTCGCGGGAATCGCGTGATGCGCGGTTCTATAGGTGTGGATTTGATATTGATGTTGTACCTGCGCTATACTACATGGCAATTACTATACCCTTCGCTCCCATTAATGTAACACGTGGAGGTCGACAGAGGCGTATTCGATGCGTAGAACGAACGTAGACACGACTACCCCCACGCGCTCATATCTTCGAGAGCAGTTCCCGGGACCATTCGGGCCGCTCGCGACAGGAGCGGAAGCATCAGCGCCCAAGGTCAATGTCGACTGCACGGCCAAGCAGCGGCAGAATGCATCCTTGGGTCCGAGATGGCCGGACTGGGATGCTCTGTCAATGTTGGGGACGACAAGAGAGGTGCTGTGTGAAGTTGTGAGGTATGGTACCCCAGGTGGCTGGGATGCCACGATGGCATCGGGGCTCAACTGGTGGGTCGGGCACCCTGACGGCTGCGGATGCAACGGAGAAGAAAAGAAGGTGCGGGTACCTGGTTCCACATGGGGAATGTCAACAAGCAAAAAGAAATGTTCAGATGAAACCCTTTGTGAAGAGTGTCTGAGGCTATGACGATCGTTGGAGATGGGGCTACCGCCTGACCCAAAGCTCCTTCTCTTTTCGCCTGAAGTTCTCGACCACAACTACAAATGCCGCCAACTTTTAAAGTTTACTCTGACAGCAACTTGTGGAAATGACAGAGACGGTCGACGGCAATGAAGATATAGAGTTCGGTCGCGTTGAGCGCTGCAGAATCGGGTGTGTCCTGGCTTGGGCAGCACGACAGGCTGCGTGTGATCAAGGGCTGCGCATCATTGTACGTCGCAGCAATGTGGTGACACGAAAACACGTGCCGTGCTGGCGGACCGCGGACCTGATGGGTGCCTGACGAAGATTGTGCTGGAGCGGTAGGTCTGGATTTTCGACTAATGAGAACCAGCCACGACGAGGAAGCACGAGGAATGGATCGTTAGTGTGCGGTAGAGGGAAGACTTCCTATAGGCGACTACGTTTGAAGTTTCTGCAAGCTCGAGGATAGGGCCTGTACATAGTTCAGTGTGCGAAGGCGATGATGCTGTGAAGAAGGATGTGCAGAGAGATGTGTGTGGGCAGTCGCATCGTGCACGCTGGGCTCGGCCGCTCTCATGAGTTGGCGGTGCCCGGGACTGGCGGGCGTGGTTTGCACCACGGCGGCATCGTGTCGGTGAAGCCTGTCTGGACCGAAGCAATGCGTCAGGCTGTGGCCTCACAACGTCACAGCTGGCCGAAGCGAAGGACCAGGGACAAGTCTTGGTTGTTGTTGGGGTGAGATGATGCAGGGCTCACCGGCGGGCAGGTAAGAAATGTCTGTAAAAATGCCAGCGGCTAGCCCCGAAAGTCTCTCCACCACGGGCGAACCTTGAAAACACCATGGGCGCTGCCCTTTTGTCTTTAATTCGCCCAATCACGAGCAAAATCGCGTTCCGTAAAGAATAATCAGCGTGCTGACAAGCGACGATGCCCGTTTGCATCACAGGTGCTAGAGCTGAGAAGGGTCAGGCTGGTCTCGGGCATCCTCGCAGTTGATGCCCAAGCGACGCCACCTGAGGGCTGCCCAGGTCGTCTCCACACTGTGCGAATCGCACCAGAAGCTCGAGCTATGGAGACGTTTGGCCCATCCGAATAATTAGATCGGCTGCCGACGGTACGCCGCTCTTTTCGTCTTCTTTTCTCTTCCTCTTGCTGCTTTCCCATCGCATCTCGACGAAACCGGCCTTCCTCTATCCCGCCAAACCAGCGTCACAAGCCTGCCGCCAGTGTGCTGCCCAACCGCT
Organism: Alternaria postmessia; assembly: GCF_024291825.1. Classification (NCBI taxonomy): domain Eukaryota; kingdom Fungi; phylum Ascomycota; class Dothideomycetes; order Pleosporales; family Pleosporaceae; genus Alternaria; species Alternaria postmessia. The sequence goes on from NW_026260092.1 coordinate 348,299, forward strand.
TGACCTGCGTCTTGCATCTACCGCCAGTCGCGCCATCGGCCAATCACACCCCGCACCCACTGCAAGCCATTCTTCTTCAGTTGCGGCTCTGAACGAGACACATCCACAACGAGCACTTCAACAAGTACTCTTCCCGTCGCCCGTACCCTGAGCATTGCCTGTCAGAGTGTGCATATTGCTTCGAGCGTAGTCCCCTCTACTTCCGAGTACCTGCTGTGATCGCCCCCACCAGGAAGCTGCATTCAGCCACGCCGTCAAGGTCCACTTGTCACAGGCCAGACCCCCCTAAGGAGCCAGTATATTGGTCAAAACCCCGCTTCTGCGTCCTGCGTCGCTGAACATATCTCTTCTGGAATCTCTCTGGACACCATAGACCTCGGACACCCACCTGTTTTGCCCGTAACCTTGGTGCCTAGAGCCCCTCTATCTTAGCTCCCATAGCTTGGCCCCATTTCTGGCATTGACATCACTGTCATCTTTCTTTTCGTCCCCTTTCCACACGCATCTCAGTAACCATGTCGCGCGCAAATCAGTGGTTTGTGCCTGGCGATGGAATCGCGAGAGAAGTCATCACGGCCGACATCCAGCGCTACTTGGGCCCAGATGCGCTCGTCAGGCCTGGCACAGGCACCGGAGAGTACCAGGTCCGCACTTATTTTCTCTCTCCAACGCCACCTCTACGGAAGACTAACTCTCACATAGGGCCAGCCAGGCTACTGGATAACCGCTTATCGAACTCTCACATCGGTATGTTGAGTCGCCATCGGACCGTGGTCGCGCACAAGGCTAACCCGTCTCCCTAGCAAATGATACAGGATTTGAAAATGGATTCACAACGTTGGCAACAGGAACGCCAGCCAGGCGAAATTGGACGTGGAGGTAGCCATAGTCCTCAAGTGCGCACTACTAAACCAGGGGGCCCTAACGCTTCATTAGTGGCTTATCAGGACTCTCGTACACATGCTGCTCGTCAGCATTGGGGTCCGACGAAACCGTACGAACACGGCTCGTCTCATGCGGCGGCGGATCCCTATGATCAGCCTCCTCGCCAGTCGTCAACGTCGTCTAGAGCGACGACGTATGCGTCTTCAGGCTATGGTAGCAGTGATCCCCATTACACGACGACTCCCACATCCGTGTATGGAAGCTCGCATCCAGGATACCAGACTTCACCTGCTTCTGCTGCACCCAGGACTCAGCCAGCGGATCCATACTCATCTTACCAGCAGCCTAGTGGAAGGGATTACCCTGCGCAGTCTGCTTATTCCTCTTACCCAGCGCAGACTCCAGATCCATATGGACGCCAGCCGGCTACCCAGACGACTCCATACTCTAATCCAAGGTATTTTGGTTACTATGACGAACCCTATTTGGTCTATCGCTAAGCCCCAGTTAGTGCCGCAGCAGCCGCTCCTGGCTACTACATTGCCTCGGATGGTCGTCGTAAGTGATTTGGGTCGTTGCGCTACTCCACAACTGACATGTCTTGTGTAGAATATCCCCTATCGCAACAGCCACAATCATCGCGCAATCCACAGTCCGGCACCTCTAGGTACAGTACGAGATAGAGTACATCTCCGTCTTACGGCCTTGTTATTGTTCCTGCGTCGATATATCGCGCCCGGAGATACCCTTTCTTTCCAAGCTACTGGATGGTGCTCTGGAGTCTGGCCAACCTAATTTTTTAATGGATCCATCTTCTACCATCCGGGTACCGTAAGGAGTTTGCCATTACCAAAAGCATCCGGATAGACATTTGTTTCCCTAGGATCTCAAGCCATGGACCTATACCTCTTCCAGCCCGGTTGAGCAGCCCAAAGGAGCATTTACTTTCCGGTTTTCCTTTTGTGTCTGATGTTATGTACGTTAATTGGGAAATTGGGTTTCATTTCTCATTCTCCTCATACGACTGGATCTTTGCTCTGCGGGATGCGGAACCAATTATTGCCATGGATCTTATAGCCTCTATCGGGACATTCATTCCGCTTATGGCTATCACTATCATGCAAATGCATCAATTTCCGGATTCTGCTTTTCTTGCTATGTATATACCTACGACACGGACGTTGCTCCACGAAGTCGATGTTTACGAATGAACGGTTATCTGCGCATGCACAGCATGCGTAGAAGGAAACATCACTGTGTTCGCCTATGCGATTTTGATCACGTACCGGGTTGCGACCAGACGCTTCTCGGTCCCACTCACTGCGCTAACGCTTCAGTTTCGTCTTTCTCGATGTGCTCTCTCTAGCCTCGCGGTGAAGCCACCACTGTCACTCAGGTTGTGTCAAGGCTTCTTCGAACTGATTCTCAGCTTGCTTGTTACAACATGCCCAACGCCACAATGACTTGCATTTGCCGTGATGATCTCTCGTTCAGCCTCTACCCGCCGATCGACACGATCATCAGTACGCTACGGCAATCCTCTTGCGCCATTTCCAGTTTATTCCCACATGACTGTCGCAGATCTCATGCCGACAGCCGGACTGTGCCTGTCGATGTTATGCCGTGTGTTATAAGTGAAGTCTGTTCAAGTCTGTCCGTACTCACGTGAGGCAGTGCATATGCTCAGGCTGAAGGTTATGTCCGTATCTTCTGAAACACAAGGCCATGGTCAAAAATCTATGACTTGCGCGGGCTCATGAAGCCTCGTCACGTCTAGAGTCAAAGGCAATCGTGCAGCCTCGCAGGGTGTTACGATTCATCACGTTTAGCAGGTGAAGCGGCTCGGCCCTTCTGTTACCACATGGTTAGATCTCTGAAAGCTAGTCGCGCAATCTAGGAGACACGGAACCGTCTAATCTACTCGTTAGAACGAGCTGTACAAGCCACATCGCGGCAGAGACCGCGACTTGAAAGCTTGGTTAGTCATGCTGTTTTGTCACATCTGTGGCCACATCTGTGACCACGAGTCATAGCCTCGCCTTCCACATTGGCATCTGAATCCCGCAGTTTCCCCCGCTAGCAACACAATTATCCGGCCCTAACACAACCGCGATAGAACAACAAGGCCGAAGTCACCGTTATCTCGCAGTAGCATATGCCGAAGCCCTCGGCTTTCATGTAAACATAGCGGAGAAACTACCGTAATGCTACGCTTGGCCCGCAATCACTGCAGCTGCATCATGGCCAGCGTCATGTCGCGTGCCAAACTCTCTACCTTCTGCTCTTCGCGACATCCAGCATGATTGGGATCTCAAGGCTCTGGGTGGCTTCGGCGCTCCTAGCTGAGCATGTGTTTGCTCGTGGTAGTCTAGTCTCACGCAATGATACGGAAACGTATGCGACGGGCTTGTTACATGAGTCGATGGACTGGATGGACATGTACTACGATGATGAAAGAGCATACCTGTTCAGCTTGGACGCTGCTGCTCTGACACACGAGACCAGAGCGAGCGTTTGGTATGCAGCTGGCTTATTGGCGCGAAACGAAGCCGATGACGTTGAGCAGGCAGTACGGATCGTGAAGAATGTCATCGGAGGGCAATTCAAGAACGAAAGTCAACAATGGTGAGTTTTGCAGCAAAAGAGGTCATTCAATTCCTCTTCTAGATACTGTTACTAACATAACCCAAGGTTTGGCGACTACCAAAAATATCCAGAGGAGCCAGCCGTAGGTACAGAACAATACCCAGCTGAGATCTACAACTCGTGGGATCCCAACTGGCGCGGCTTCATTGGCACAACTTTCGTCGTCATGCTAGAGGAATTTCCTCATCTACTCCCCCAAGATGTCCAGGATTACATGCTGGAAAGTTTGTTCAACACCACCATCGGAGACAGTTACCGTGTTGGCGGCGTCGACGACGATAATCTCTACCCGGCTTACAGCAACCCCTCCATCATGCGCGCCTTCGTCTCTGGCTACGTCGGTCGCCGTGCCAACGACTCCAACATGACGATCGCAGGCGAAAACTACGCGAAAGAAATCATCGACTTGTTTGTCCGAGACAACACACTTTCCGAGTTCAATTCTGGTACCTACGCTGGTGTTTCGCTGTTTGCGCTTACGCTTTGGGCGAAGTATATGCCAAACGACAGTCTGATGGGCGAGTATGGACCAAGAATGCTTCGCGATACCTGGTCTGTACTGGGCGAATTGTATCATGCGGACATGAAGAATGTGGCTGGGCCGTGGGATCGTGCCTATGGGTTCGACATGAACAAGTATCTCAGTATCTTGGCGCTGCAAATGTGGACGCTTGTGGGTAAGGAGATGGCGCCTATTAACAAGAAAGTATGCATGAAGCACCATTTCCGTTTCCCTTCTATCATATCTCCTACACATGACAAAGTCAGAGATTATATGAGAGGGAGAGAGCTAACACTCTTCCAGCCATACGCCATGGGTCACAAGGATGACTTCGCGATTGGCCCTCTAATCGCCATTCTGGCGCCCTACCATAACACGCTAGTTCCAAACGCCACGCTCTCATCTCTGTCCAAGTTTCCAGGCACACATACTGTTAGGACCTCCGCGTTCTCTCCACCGTACGACTTTGAGCCCCGAAATATCACGGCTTACCTCTCCCCTAATCTGACCATCGGTGCTGAATCCTTCAACGAAACTGTCGTCGGCGGCCCGGCTAAAAACCAGAACTCTTTCAATCCAGCAGTCGTGCAGTGGAAGAGACAGGACGGTAGTGTGGGCTGGATGAGTTTATATGCTCAGAGCATGGCTTTGGATGTGGTGGTTGAAGAGGGAAGCTTGCAACTTGAGTATCCGGTGGGGAATGCATCAAGTGCGTTTTCCTTCTTGGTGGGAACGAACGGCTGGGACGGTAAGAGGGATGTAGCAGGTTGGGCGGATGTAGAGGGTGTTCAAGTCAATGTTACCGGATCTGTGGATCTAGAACCCGAGGTTACATTCAATGGGCTGTTTGGCGGAGCTGGTGAGGTTATCAAGTAAGTTCTATCAGGACTACCGTCCACACAGAGAGAAGGCTATATGCTAACCTAACATAGCGACTTTGAGTTTTGGAACTTCACGTATAGGATGCCAGAAGGGAGCGAGGAGATGCCGTGGGTAAGGCTGAACTTTGAGGTTGTGTAGTCAATCCAACCGAATGACCAATATAAGCGTGCTCATTTGGTCAATATATGTAGTAGCATATGACCGCTAATATGATGCGCATGTGTCAACGACGTCTCTTTAAGCTGGATGACAGCAGAATTATGTACAAGTTCTCGACGTATGAAACATTGATTCTCAAACAGTAGGTATCATCATAAACGTTGACGTTGACGTATCGTAAACACCCCCAACTATCAACTTCCTTTCCCAAAAGCTAGCTTCGCCTGCCCCTTCTCAACCGCTTCTCCTCTTCCACTTCCCGGCGGTCGTCCCCGCCCTCTGGAAGGCTTCGATCCACCTACACCTTTTCTTGCAGAGAGCGTAGGGGGATTTCTCTCTTCATGCCGCATCTCCTTTGACAGATCGAGCGCAAAGTGGTAGTCTTCGTGTTCGGGCTTGTCCGCCGGTGGAAGGTGGAGGTTACAACGAGAACAGAAATATGTGTCGACGGATTTTTGCTGGGCTATAGGTCTGGAATGAGGGACTGGTGTTACTGGGTCGTGGTTCTGTGGTCGTGGTGGAGAGGGGGAAGCAGGCTGAGGTTGGGCTGAGGGCGGTGTTCCTATGGCATAAAGATTTATATCCGAACTTTGGCGTTCCAGCGTTGGCGTTGAAGGTCGGTCTAATTCATGACTTTGTTGTGCGCTGAATGGATCGTGATCTTCCCCTGTCTCTTCTGCCTCGTCCCCACTTTCATCTCGCGTGGACTCGCTATGTGTTCTCCAGAGTACTGCCCTCGCTGCATCAAAATCTTTCTTCTTCTCGTCTCTTGGGCCGAAGAAGTTGGCAATGTTTCCTTTTGTCCTTCTTCGCTTTGCTGGTGGTTCGCCTCCACCAGTTATAGCTCTACCAGTCGACATCATGGCCTTTGCTTCCTCACCCCGAACTAGAAAACCACCGATGCCTTTGTTGTTCGTGATACCATCTTCGAAGCCTCCGACGCTCAAGGAGAGATTAGCACATGGCCAGGCTCTCCCATCAACGACTACTTGAGCCAATAGATTTTTGGCGAGATCGAATAGTATGGTTTCTGATAGTGGTTTGCCCTGGGGTATCGGTGCTTGTCGACTCCGCGTTTGCGCACCTTGGCGGTGGTGCAGGTTGATGCTCTTGGGTCTTCTCTTGTTCTCTAGCACACCCTCTTCTACGCATCGTGAGAATATGTCGGCCACGAAGATGCGCAGCCACCTCACACCCTGCTCGAACGAGTTGATAGCGGGTCTGAAGGATTTTGCCGAAAGCATGCTTTTGATCTGAGTACGCGGATTGACCTCGCTATTATCTTCACCTCTAATGATGGAGTATATCCAACTGCCTGTGTCATCACCTAGCTTTTTCAATTGATCCAATGGCTGTTCCACAAGGTCCTTGACTTTATCCGTACCAAACATTGCGACGACCTCATCTCCTAGTTTGCCTCCTAGCATTCGGATTTTGGTAAATTTCATATCGGAAAGAAAGTGCTCGATAGCGCGGTTCCGGATAACGGTCTGTTGATTTGGTTTCTTGTACCCTGATCCTAGTTTTGACAATATCTTGTTCCTTGCGACTCCCCCAGAGCACGTATAACCCAGTGTGTCTTTGATCTGTTTCCTCACATCTCGTACAATCTCGGATGCGATGACCATGCACACATCATCCCAATCTGGATCCCTGTCTTCTCCATCTTCTTCACCTGTCTCAACAAGCGCGTCAGCCGCCCAGTCCAAGACGGTTGTAGGTACTTTGGGCAGTCGTTCTGACGAGTCATCGTATGGCGGGGGTCCTCTCAGTTCAGGATATCTCTCCAGCAATATCGTGTACACTTGCGCACTCAGATCCATGAAGACCTCATCGATACTTGCTTTCTCCACGCGTTGTTCCTTTTCTGGTAAAGCATCCTTTATGCATTTCAAAATCTTGCGACTCTCCATGCGATATGGGTCCAGGCTGACCTTGTGCGTCGCCATGTCCTTGAAGCTATTTTCATGGTATGCCCATTTCTCGTCGCCCTCCTTCCATGTCGCGACATGTTGTAGTATTAGGTCGGGGCATTGCTTCAACGCTTCCGTCGAAGTGACATGCCGGCTTAGTCCAAATGCGCGTGCGGGGTAGTTGATTGCTATGAGGCCCTGCCATTGCTGGACTGCGAGGGGCTTGGAGGGATCGATGCCAAGGCGGACGGTTTCGCATTGCGCGTAGAAGGCATCGAGGTCGACGTGCGCGATGACGCGGAGGGGTGTCTGGGGGTTGTACGTCTTGAGCTGGTGCAGCTGCTTATACGTAAACGCGGACTTGGGTATGCGACGCGGCGAGGTTATCGAGAATTGCGACGAATGGAACTCGGGCGATGGTGACGACATGGCGGATGACGACTCACATCAGATGAATGAGGCAATCTTTGACAAGGGCAACGTGTAGCCCGGTATCGCGTTAGTGGAGCTGCATCCTGAATAGAGGAATGCGATGCAGACGCGACATCTAGAAGGCGCGTGTTCCCGCGGTCCCGTGCATGCGCGTCATTCATCCACGAGATCGCGCTAGCCGAATCGGACTCACTGTGTTAATCAACGGTGCGACCTTTCAACCATCAAATTAACCTCACCACATCAAGATATATGTAAGCAGCACATGCGGTTGATCGTCCTTATATGAGCATCTGCTTCTTTTGAGTAACTCAAGTCTAAAGCGGAACGCTCAAGCATATCGAGTTTTCCACCCCATCAAGGTGAGGTATCATTTACTTCTACTATATATCAGCTAGAAGAGTAGCTCCGGAAGATGATGCGCTTTGAGCATGATGACCAACCTAGATGTCTTATGTATTGGCATGACCTTGGTGTACAAAGCATGGAGTAAAACTAACACAGACAGTATACATAGGTATGCAGGGTGTTTGCGAGTGGTCTAATTTTGATGCGTGCCTGAAGATCAAGCCAGGGCGCGGTTGAGGAGCAGGGTTGCATTCCAATGATTGGCCGCGGAACTGCATCTCGAAGGATAGCCACAAAACAACGAGTGACATGTGCGCACATGCGTGCCCCCATTGCCACGATGCACACATCACACTGACGCCAGTGAAGACTTGATGTTCCTGAACATAGCCCACAATCCTGCGAAACGCTTTTGACATGTTGCACTGCCATACCAAGACCGTTTCCAGAGTCATTGACGTCATGGTGAGCCCTTGATCCAATAGGAACATGCGGCTCAGTCTTCGTGGCAGCAAAAGGGCGAACAGCTAGAGCATTTCTTTTGATCTTGCTGTCTTTTGTCTCTTGAGAACTTTTCTAATTTACCACCGAAAAAGTTGCCGTTATGATTGCAAAAATGGACCAAGTCAATGGACATGCGGAATGTGGGGAAGACGACAGGGTACCTGTCTACTCGATCCACGACGTACCCATCACCGAAGAAAGGAAACCATATATCAGTAGCAAAAACTCTCGTCTACAACACGCAGGTACGAATAAGCGTGTTGCTACTACGCCATTGTACTAATTGCAAATAGCGGTTGCGCGCGCAAACCTCGCCCCGTCAGAAGAATCGCCTGAAGGCAGCACGCAAGACGACTGGGCAAAGAAGCACTCGCATCAAACAGTCCTGCAACAACACTGCGATTTCTTCGACCGCGATCATGATGGTGTTCTCTGGCCACAAGACACTTTCGTCGGTTTTTACCGCCTAGGCTGCGGGCTTTTCTTCTCTGCTTTCGCCGTCTTGGTCATCCATATTAACTTTTCGTATCCCACGTGCTCAGGATGGCTTCCGGATCCTTTCTTCCGTCTATTCTTGCACAATGTGCATAGAGCGAGGCACGGCAGCGATACGGGCACGTACGACGCCGAAGGAAGGTTCATCCCTTCGAAGTTCGAAGAAATTTTTACAAAATATGCCGATGGACGAGACTATTTAACCGTTGGAGACTTGGTGAATGTGTTGAAGGGGCAGAGGAATATCAATGATCCGATCGGAATGTGTGGCTTCATCTTCGAATGTAAGCATTGTCCATTCTTGAGCGGCGTGAGAGAATATTAACCTTGGATAGGGACTGCGACTTATATCACGCTTTGGCCTGAAGACGGTCGGATGATGAAGGTGTGTAATATATCGGATCATCTATTGGTTTACTCCCGATGCTAACAACGACAAGGAGGATATTCGCGCAGTATACGATGGCAGCATATTTCAGCGAATCGCTGACAAGCGCGAAAGAAAGTTGGAAATGAGGAAGAAAAGCCATTAAGGGGAAGGGCGATGCCCGCGAAATCGAGAACAGTGCTAAATCGAACCTTCGTTACAGACATGGCTCGATTGCGACACCCTGTGATTGCGACGTATGTAATAGAATTCCGGTCCGCATCCGAAAACAGCCGGTCTTCAGACCAGTTCCTACTTAGGTAGGAACTTCAGACCTAGAATTGGGCCATTGCGCCGCACGTGCAGAGACATCATCGATACGCCTATGCAGCTATTTTGAGACTGCAGTTCGCTGCAGTTTTCTCGATTCGAATCAACAGAATAGGGGTTAAACGGCGGAGGAAAGGTTTTGTGACGGATACCGGCTATGTACTTGCGTATACGAACATGCTGTTGGCTCCGGTGTTTGATCCGGCTGCGGGCAAAGTGCATGTAAGAGTTTGCCACGATAATCCAAAAGACCAGTGGTGGGCAATGCCGCGCATAATGACTGCTCACTAGTGAGTAGATTTCTTGTGTCAAGGTGGAAAGTTCAAGCGTTTCTCGAACGTGTGGTAATGAGCGTATTGGCGGAGCAAGACGCCGACGGCCAACGTCATAACTGGCATTGTGAATAGTATATTGCGAATTGTATTTGATGTTGATTGTAGTTGTCATTTGCCTTATTTCCGCGGTCAGAATACGATACTTCGCCACGTCCTCGATGTTCTATCTTGCTGCGTTGGTTCGGCAGTGTCGTTAGGGAGCTTGAGGTCACCCATAGACTGCAACAGCCGATTGAGACGTCGGTCAGCAGGATTCGAGCTAATCGACTGCACATTCACAGGGTACTCGCTATGCACGTGCTCTAGCATCGACTTTTCCCTCTTGTCTTCGTCCTTGATGCGTGCCCAGTCCTTGAGCAACTTCACATCAACAGGATTCATCTTATCGCGCAGGATGCGGAACACGAGCTCGGATAGAAAAAAGTTTCGACCTTGGTCGCGCAAGCCCTTGGCGCACAGTATGAGTGTAGCTCTGGTGGCTTTCATTATGGCCGGGAAATGCTCTTGCCGCGCCTCCGGGGTACGCAGGCGCTCTATCGAGTCAAAGCCCAGCTGAACGAAGATTTGGAGTAGAAAGATATAGTATGCTTCGAAGCCGTGACGATGGTAAAACATGTGGAGAAGCGTTTGAAGACTCGCTTTGGAGGCGGCATACAATCGCGCTGGGCTGAAGCCGGCATCAACCTCGAATGCTCCTTTATCGTGCGGTTGGTCGAGAGGGGTCTCGTGCTGCAGGAACGGCTGAAAAGTCATAGCTACGAGGTTATGAAACTGCATACTGTGACACAAAGGTTAGTTATTCTCACATGCGAGACAAGTCAAGCCTTACTGTAAGAGAAGTTGCGTTGGCATGGCAATATTGTGAGATTGCAGTGGCTCTGGCAGATCATAGAACCATTGGACCAGCATGGTGTGATAACGGCCGGCCTGCTGAAGGCCAAGATCGTTCTGTCTGTCGCCTTCTGGGAGTGCCTTTCCAGCTATGTCATTCATGATGCATCTCAGCTTGATGAGCGCCAGGAAAGTCTGACCCAGATGGATGGGGGTCTAGCAGCTCGTCAACAGGACTGGAAAGACAACATAGGATATACCTTCAGGGTAGACTTTAAGTGTTGAGTACAACTCAATAGGAACTAGCTCCTTCGGAGATTATAACATACCAGATGTGTCGCAAGAGGGTACTTGACCCAAATCTCGCCAAAGAAATTCTGTGCGTCTCGATAGTCCGGTAAGCCATCCTCAGGCGGAATTCGGGACAGTGGGGGCTTCATGAGGTAAAAACAAGAGAACCTGAACCTATATCAGAGAACATCATGTGGGGAAGAATAGGGGTCGGGTAAGTTTATACGCTTGCTGAGAAAAAATGCCCCATGCTGTAAGGGTTCTTGAAACGCGATCCTTTTCGGTTTTGTATTCCGCAGCCTTAGCAAATAACTCTAGTCTATCTGCAAGCTCTAGCGCGTATGTCCATGTCGTCCACCCCATCTCATCCATACCATTGGCGAAATAAATTCGGCCTAGGATGGTGGCTGCTTGGGCGGATGTAAGGTTATACACTTGCTGCGAATGTTGCAGCTCCCACAGCCGTCTGGTCTCAGCCAAGCACCGATAGCTGTAGGTGTCGGGGTTCCAGAACTCAGATCTCTGATTGAGCGAGCCTGCTCCGTGCTGTTCCGTGTGTTAACTCGCAGTGAAAAGGAAAGAGAAGACAAAGATGGAACATACGCAGGCTGCGGTGAGAATGGCATTAACAAGAAGCGGTGAACAATAATCATTTCTTCCAGTGGTCATGTCGTCGAGGAAGTGGTCTTTGTGGAAGCAGGGCCAGAGAGGAAACTCATAGAGGAAGTAGTCCTCGAGAAGGCGAGTAAGAAAAACGTCGTCATGACTGATCGATGTCCACCTCGAGGGCCTCAGGGAGTCTGGGGACATTCGGGGATCATACATGCGGGCGCCGGGATAGGGCACGTGGTAGATAGCGTGGTATGTCTGCTCTTGGATTTCGGTGCCATGGTGTGCAGTCTCGTGCGACAGGGCCTTGTACAGCCTCGAGGTCAGATACGGATTGTCAGTGCCGTCAAACAGTGGCATCATGTCAGCAAGATAGGGCAGGGTGAATTGGTAAGTCGTGTCCGGGACCAGCATGAGCTGGAGGCGGAGGCTGCCATACTCGAGGAAGCGTAGAACCGCATGCACGTCAGTGCCGCGACGAAGTTGGCCAAGTGTCTCATGGGCGATAGGCAGGGGCCGGGTGCGCAGGTGGGCGAAGACACGCTCGAGTGCACGGCTGGTGCCCGCAGAGTGCACCTGGCCATGGTGTCTGCGCGTGGTAGCGACGGGCCGGACCGGAGGCTGAGCGTAGTTGCATGGCGTGTGCCGCTTCCGACACTCTGAGCATTGGGGACGTTCGGTCGAACACTGGACACGTTAGATTACGTGCAAGTCCGGGTAAATTTTATTAGGTAGCTCGCGCACAACCAGCAACGGCCTTACCTACCTTTGTGATGCGGCCGCGACAAGCTTTGCATGCTCCTGCGCCCACAATATGTTGCAGGCTCATAGTAGGACGCCGCCGAAGAGAGGCCGCGTGCTGGCTGAGAGGACTGAAGAGGGGCAAGTTCCGGTCCATAGACAGTGGCTCACCTGCCAGACACTGGTGGCTTTGCGTTCTGCAATCTGTTGTTATATGTGGTGTGGTCCAGCGCTCTAGGAGTTCTTTCCTCTCGCCTATGAGCCTGCCTACTTGTACACAACATGACGTCGCCATCTCGCCGCTGGGTAGCCCACACAGAGGCGCTCATTAGGCGACGGCCCAAATGCCCGCACCTAATCAGCGCCTTCCTCGACTCGAGAACTACCCGGCAGTCCCATATATGTCGCCGCATAGAGACGCCTGGCACTGCAATGCTCCGTTCCGTCACCACGACATATTTCCCTAGTTCTTCTCTTGTTCGATCAGGCTGATACCGTGCCCGTGCGCGAGCTGGCTCAGGTCGCGACGTCGGTGTCTTGCACGCGCTCTTCATCCCCTCTCTAACACCACCATAACTGCAAGCGGAGGAAATGAACCACAGCCGCTATCCGCCGGAGGGCTCCAACTCCCGGGAGCCAAAGGTGGCCATTCCAAGAATACCCGGCCAGAATTATCAGATCCCGCCCGCCACACGAACCCCTCGAGCCCGCAGCGAAGTAGTGAGCAAAGCCGTAAGTAAAGGCCTTTGACTATTCCGATTGGGCCGGCGCTGACTTCCGCTAGTGCACTCAATGTCGCAAACGAAGTGGGCCTGAACTCTTGTCTATACCTCGCCCAGCTCCGGCTTGCTGACTACACCCAGAGATCAAATGCTCTGGTACTCGTCCGCGTTGTGGCAATTGTGACAAGCACCACCATAGTTGTCACTACGATCTAGAGCGCAAGGATCGCCTCAAAGGGTCTGTCCATGTCATTGCCTATCTGCTCTACTTCTTTGTCTGACAAGTAAAAGAGCGCAGCGCAAATCGCACGCATTGACCGAGCTCTTGCTCGATGTCAGCAGCCAGCTCGACGAGGCGAGCAAGAAGAGGATCGAGGAAACATTGGTATCCTTCGAAGATGACACGCCTCCTCCTCCACCAACTCCTGCGCTATCACGTGGAAAGCGGGCAAGGAGAGCTTCATCATCTCTTGCCAATGACGACGCTCTAAGTACCACCTCTGCAGAGGGTGGAGAAGCTCACGTCTCCGCTTCTGTCGGCTCCAACGAAGACCTGGATTTTGTCCAGGAGGACATTTTGCGCACCGAAGACGCAGGTAACATGGGCTACGTGGGTCGCAACTCGCAAGTCCAATGGCTCCGAGCCCTCGAAACCAAGATCGAACATCCTGAAGGCGAGTCCTCTGATATTTCATATGGGCCGCCTGGGGCAGGGGGAGATGCCTTCAATCAGCGTGCTAAAGCACTCCATGGGCGTCAACAGCACAGCGACAACCGGCAATCATCCGACAATGACCAATTCCTCGGCTACTACTTCTATCTTGACAAATCCAACATCGACATCGATATCGGTGACCCACATGTCATACCTTCTGCTGATACGGCCGATCGTCTTTTCGAGTACTATAAAGCGGTCGTACACAGCCCATTCCCAATCCTAGGTGACAGTTTCGAACACCAGCTGCACGCGTTTTTCAAGAGAGATCAAAGTAGTGCTACATTGGTCGTATGTCCAAAGTGGAAAGCTGTTATGAACCTCGTTTTCGCCATCGGTGCACGCTACTCACATCTCATCGGTGCAGAGTGGCGGGCCGACGACCACGACCACTTAGTGTATATGTGGAGAGCAGTACATCTATTGCAGCTTCAGTCCATCAATACCTTAGTCACGCAACCGGATCAGACAACGATACAGGTAGGCTCCTTTTGAAAACACAATGAAAAGCTCTGATATCAATATAGGCGTTCGGGCTTCTCTCTCTGTACTATCTGACGATTGGACATGTCAGCAGGTACGTCTCACTACAATCACACAGCGAAATTCACCCTCAAGGTATTCGCCTTGTTTTGTAATAACAAACGACAACGTAACATACAGCGAATACCTTTAGGGTGCGCATAAAAGCCCAGTCAACTATGCGACATGTACGCGTGCTGACGATGAGGTTACAGAGCTTGGTACATGATCGGTATCGCCATCCGCCATGCACAAGCTGCAGGTCTGCACCTTAGACACGAGAATCCTTCCATATCTCTTAACAGGAGGAAGGCCCTAGCCCAGATTTGGTGGTCGCTTTACTCCATTGAATGTGTCCTTACTTCAATAATAGGACGTCCTCGCACTGTAAGTGCGATAGACTGTACAGTACCACCACCGGGCGCGAAAGGAACTGAAATGGAGACACCGTTGCGTGAAAATGAGATATCTTCTGCAGTAAGCCGGGTCTCCGAATCTTCTGGCGGTGGGACCGTAACCAATGCGAGTTTGGATCCATTCGATGTAGCCTACGTTAGGCTCGACATTCTTATGGACAAAGTTCTGTCTGGTCTATACTCCGCGCAGAAGTCTGCCAAGTCTTGGAAGGCTGCGCAGAAGGAGATCGCTTCGCTATCTGACGAATTGGAAACCTGGGCTTTGCATTCGCTGTCTCGAGGTCCAGCTGCAGCAATTGCCGCTGCGTCAGGGCACGATCTGAGTCGAGAGCAGCTGCTACTGTATCTACACTACCACAGCGCTAAGATCTGCATCACTCGGCCCTGTCTGTGCCGGTTGGATTTGCGCATAAAGGGACAGAGCGAAGAGTCGATTCGATTCAACCAGAAAACCGCGGGGGCCTGCATAGGCGCAGCCTTGGATATCACCTCCATATTGCCAGACCCCCCAAACCCTGCATGGTATTACGAGAACGGTCCGTGGTGGTGTGCTGTCCATATGAGTAAGCCTGTCCGATCTTATAGTAATCGACATGGCTAATCACCATGCGTAGTCATGCAAGCCCTTACGGTCCTACTTCTTGAGCTGTCGCTGGACGGCATCCACTTGACGGTCGAAAAATCATATGTCACGTCCTGCGTCGACAAGCTTATACGATGGCTAAGTTCGATGAAATCGGTCGACGCAATTAGCGAGAGCGCATACAACGTTGTGGCTAGAGTGTTGAATAAGCAGAGCAAAAAAGAAGCGGCCCATCGGCAACTACCTCAGCCACAGCCGACTGATCAGCATCAACAACAACGCGATGTACAAGACACGAGCCTGGAGTTGCAGCAGCAATACCAGTCGTACAGTCAACCTCTTGCGTTGCAACAGTCGGGTGTCGTATGGCCAACCACTGATCCATCCAATAGCAACGACTTTTACTCGCAATCCAACACAGACAACTTCTATTCTGACGATGTCTCCGGAAGTGAATACCTGAACGATCCTAACGCTGGGTTAATGGATTTCGGTCAGCCACTGAACCTGTTCTATGGAAATCCTTACGAGGCAACTTTCGATCAATGGGAATGGGATCCGGCGGTGTTTGAGGATTCCAATCTGGGACATTAGCGAGGCCCGACCGGAGATCAAGGCGGTTATCAAATGCACGGGTACGGTGGTAGCTAATTGGAGTTGTGCGTTGCGTACGTACAGAAGCATAGTGTAAAAGAGATGCGGACATGGGCCACTTGATAGCAGTCATTCCAGACGATAAATGGATAGATAGCGGTATTGCTGATCAATCAGCACCAGCAGTCTCACTATACGCTTGTAAAACATGAAAAATTATACGATATAGTATGCAAAAGCTTTCTTTACGGGATTTGTTTTTGCTCCTAATCCTAATCGATATCATCCCACTTTGTTGTCTCCGTCTCTAGCACAGAAATGCTGATGATATCACAAGCCTGAACGACATGCTGACAGCAATGTACAATTTAGATGTCGCAAGCCTCCACATTGAACATACGCTGGACAACTTGGCACTCTTTCCCATAGTGCTCCAGCGCATCCCTTACTGCGTCCTCCACCTGCACAGTTTTTACACCAACAATCTCATTCTGAACAGCCTGGCCAAGATGTTTCACATCGTCCTCGCCTCCGTAGAACTGGTTAGATATCGCTAATCCCTTCACTGCTTTGCCCATTTGCGCTTTTCCCGCTTCTTGCTCACCACCTTCCTTCCACTTCTCCAGCACGACTAATGCATGCCGATGAATCTTTTCCACATCAACATGTTCAACGCTGAATGACGTATCAAGAAGCTTTTCCAGGGTGCGCAGCAGCATGTTTTGCGTGAGGTGGGGGAAGGGACAGATGAGAATGGGCTGGTTGGCGATAGGAAGAGGGTTGCGGAGCATGTTGCCAGCTGCGAGGCCGATTGTTGAAAGAGGGGTCCAGTATAAGGGTTCATTTCCAGCACCGTAGATACGAGCGTGTTGGTTGGGTATGTCTGGTACGGAAAGTGAGCTGATTGGACTAGTGAGTTAGATATATGAATAGGATGGCTTACCGAAGCCTGCGGGTCCCTTCATGAGCCCTGTGGTAGATGATTCAGTATTATTCTTACGAAAAGCAAGGCCTCTATGCTCAGAGGAAAACCTACACATATCGAAAAACGGCCCTCCATTCAAGCTGGCCCACGTCAACTTCTTTTCCATCCCCAATTCCTCTAGATACTCCCGGATCCTGCACTTGGAGCCTACAAAAGCTTCCGGCAATCTTTTAAACTCCTTGCGTGTGATATCTCCAACAAATTCATTGGCGAAGAAGAATTTGACGCCTGCAGCAACCGCAGCGTCGATGATGAGCTTGGATGGTTCGTAGTGCGTAGCACCGCCCGTGACGCAGTTCACTACTGCATCTTGGCCCTGAAACGCGGCTTGTAGAGAGGAGAAGGACGTGTAATCTACAGTGCGGTGGGTAATGGCCGTGAAAGGTGGTGTGTAAGACGATGTTGAGCGCGTGATGGCTGTGATGGTGAATCGGGCTCCGTCTTTGAGGAGTTCGGTGATAATGGTGTTGCCCACGTTTCCCCCTGCCTGTGTTTTCGCTAACGTTAACTCTGAAAGGCTCGCACGTCGTCTGGGTATACTGGGATGAAGGATAGTCAGATGGGTAAGTAGACATACCCCGAGAATTGCTACGTGCTTGAGCTCCATGTTCAATGTTCCGTTTGTGATGAATATTTTCCGGGTGCAAGATATGAATTACTACCAATGAACTTGAATACTACATTGTCATGGAACGAGGTGAGCTTATATGCTCACTGAGGATTGAAGTGCTCGCCCATTAGGCGCTCCAACAGAGTTCGACGCATACACGCATCTCCTGTTTTGTGAGTTTCTGCTCCTCGCTTGCAGCCAGGCAGAAGTAGGCAGCGCATGTCCATGCCTGCCTTGCTGCCTAACGTACTGGAAGGCGTTCGGTGTGAGTCTGGAAGCTGCATCTGTTTCGGCTCGGGAGATGATGGATTGCCGATGCGCCGAGACGACGCTTACATCCTTCGGTCATGGTCGGTGGGTTTGAGGTTAGTGTGCTCACGTGATTTGTCGGTGTTTGAACTTTTGTATGGTCTTGGGCGTCAGATGCCGAAGACACGGGTTCGGGCTCCTTTCCAACCTGCAAAGCTGAACGAGCCTACGAAAACAACATGTGGTTCTGGGGAGAAAGAGTGAATCCTGTATGTGCTCTGGATGTAGTTCTGTTTAGCTGGCTGTGTTTGATGATTGTGAGCTTTTATTTGACCTGGGAAATGACGATGGCGGGGCAGCCGAGGCCGCGATGGTGGCGTTGCATCATCGCGACGCACGATGTTTGTAGTAGCACAGTTCTTAAACGCCTTGAAATAGCAAACTGCCATGCTGTCAATTGAGCGAGGTAAATTACCACGCTTGAAATCTCCATAGTACAAAGCTCGGTCCGAAATAGACCGGTCGGGGCAGTGGATCTGGGCAGCGCGCAATAAAAGGTTACCAAATGCCGCTGCGCTCGAGACAGCATTACCCGGCAACTCCTTCTCCTTGACCCCTCCATCCTCTCAAAGTACTCGATTACATCGTCACCACTTTCACAAACATACGTTTACCATGTCGCAACGAGCAGCACTTCTCATCGGCAAACTGTCACATGCCCAGAAAGAATGGCAGCAATGTTCAGAGGTAGCCTCGAAGCTGCACGAGTACCCCGATGGCAACCGCGAAGACTTCCTCTCAAAGTGCAAGAGTGGTGAATTCGACGGTATATACGCCCTTTACCGAAGCAACGACTCGAATCCGATTACCGGAGACTTCAACGCGGAATTGCTTGACGCTCTGCCTAAGAGTTTGAAGTATGTCTGCCACAACGGCGCGGGATACAACAACATCGACGTCGCAGCCTGCACAAAGAGAGGGATATCGGTATCAAGCACACCGATAGCGGTTAACGACGCGACTGCAGATGTTGCCATCTGGCTCATGCTGGGCGCGCTCCGAAACATCAAGCAGTCCTACATGGCAGTAAACAATGGTTTGTAAGCTTACCGTTCTTTGAATCAAAGCTGACACTTCTGGCAGGCAAGTGGCGCGGCAACTTCTCCCTCGGTCACGACCCCAAGAACAAGACACTCGGTATCCTAGGCATGGGTGGTATTGGCTCAGCGGTCGCACATCGCGCAAAAGCATTCGGCATGAAGATACAATACCACAACCGTCACCAGCTACCGGGTAGCGAGGAGAACGGTGCGAAGTACGTGAGTTTCGATGAGCTACTCAAGACATCCGATGTCCTCAGCCTGAACTTGGCGCTCAACCCTTCTACCACACACATCATTGGCAAGGAACAATTCAACGCGATGAAGGATGGTGTGATCATTGTGAACACTGCACGAGGTGCATTGATTGATGAGGCAGCTTTGGTCGACGCGCTGAAGAGCGGCAAGGTCTGGACATGTGGGCTGGATGTGTTTGAGGAGGAGCCGAAGATTCATCCAGGGCTACTGGAATGCGAGAACGCGGTATTGCTGCCTCATGTTGGAACGGCTACATACGAAACACAGGTAAGCCTCTCTGTCTAGTGAAGTGAGAGTGAGCAAGAGCTAACTATTCCCAGCGCGACATGGAGATACTGGTTTTGGACAACTTGAAGTCGGCTATCAAGAGCGACAAGCTGTTGACGCAAGTACCTGAACAGAAGGGCAAAGCGAACCTATAGTTGATGATTGACGGATCCTACTTCACGATTAGAGACACTTGCATTCCAACCCGAGTAATGAAGAGAATAACAATATCAGCACGCCTGTAGCCTGCCTATCACCCCATACGTCTACTTTGTTGCACTTGAGTGATCTTTTCGCGACCATCTAGAGTGCTACTAATACTGCTTTTATAATTGTTCTAACGATCGTATGTCGGCTTGTGGAGACCACGGCAAGTAGTGTCGGAGCTGACGAGCTGGCTTCGGCATATGGATACTTGGTCGCTAGGCCAATGAGAAGCCTATCGCAATTCCAATCGCCTAGCTCCCGTGCGGAGGCAAGATGCGGAGGTGAAGAATCTGGGGTCGGTCTTTGAACGGAATGTGGAGAACAAGGCAAAAAGGGTGAGTTGAAGGTCGAGTCGGTCTTTGTATTGCAGTGCATCGCATATCCAAGACGATGCCGGCTGCTGTTCTGGTGTTCACATGCACAAAATAAGCTGATGCACAAGGAGCGCTAAGCAAGTGCCTAGCCTGCCACCCGGCATCTTCGCCCCCTGGGCATCCATCTCACACACATTCCTGCAGACGCTGCATCCGCACTGTACAGCCAGCGATTCATTCTATTTCTTGGCCATGCAAACCTTTGACTCGTCTCCATAGATACTGCAGACGAAGGAAGCACACAAAAGTCTCAACACAATAACAGCGACGGCGTTTGAATGGAGGGATAATTACCATCCGCTATGCCGACCCACTAGCTATGGGGCTCTCCGCCTGTAACTGGCACGTCTGGAGTCCCCACGAACGAATCCCCACGTCATATCCCCGACGTCGCGTTGCACTATGCCGACAGCCAAGGCAACTGGTCGCCTTTTGCCAGCGGGTTTTGGTCGGGGTTCGCTAACTAGGCTCTGCGACGCAGGATAAACTGACGATATATATTCGGATGTTTGCCGCAGTGTTTGGTTGATCGACATCATCGACTTTGAACGTTCGTCGTGTCGCATCACATCGCATTTGCCTGTGCATCTTCTCTGCGACATCTGATCCACGTTGCCATCATGGCGAAGCTCAACATGTCCGAGGTGTGGGCCGACATCAAGACGTATCGTCGAGCCTACCTGCTCACCGCTGTGGCATCCTTTGGTGGAATGCTGTTTGGTTGGGACACAGGTCTCATCGGAGGTGTGTTGCTGCACGTGCATATGGAATGACCGTCGCTAACCGCATTGCAGGTGTCTTGACAATGGATGCATTCCAGCACTCATTCAACCTCAACAAGGACAGCAAAAACTTTGCCAATCTACAGGGAAACATCGTTTCTGTTCTCCAGGCAGGATGTTTTTTCGGCGCCATGGCCAGTTTCTACGTTTCCGACACCTTTGGCCGTAAATGGGCACTTATCACAGCGGATATTATCTTCATCATTGGATCTTTGATTCAGACCCTGTGCGGGATTGGTACAACAAGCCTTGCCCAGCTCTACGTTGGACGTGTGATTGGCGGTTTCGGCGTTGGCTTGATTTCAGCCGTCGTCCCCACGTACATTGGAGAAAACGCGCCCAGGGCGATCCGAGGACGCTGCATTGGGTGCATGGTATGTGTCGTCTACACCGCTTGATTGCATCAGTCGACTGACGTGGAGCAGCAACTTTTCAACGTGACTGGTATTTGTCTGTCCTTTTTCGTCAACTACGGCATCTCCCTCGACATTACTAGCCCTACGGACTCGACTAAATGGCGCGTGCCATTTGCCCTGCAGATGCTCCCTGGCGCTTTCCTGCTTGTAGGCATGCTCTTCATGAACGAGTCTCCGCGCTGGCTTGTAGAGAAAAATAAGCTAAGCCAAGCCGCTAAAGCTCTGGCTCATGTCCGCGGCAAGAGCGTCGAAGACCCAGAGGTAACACAGGAGTTGGATGAAATTATCGCAGACTTCAACGGTCACGAGAAGATGCCGATGGTTGCTCAACTCAAGGCTGCCTGCTCGAACAAGAAGATGCTGTACCGCTCGAGCTTTGTTGTCATTCTTATGTTCTGGCAACAGTGGACGGGAACAAACTCGATTAATTATTATGCTCCTCAGATCTTCAAGCAAATTGGCCTTACTGGTAACTCGTCCGGACTATTCGTAAGTAGAGTGTAAAGAGCGCATGCATGCATCACGAGCTAACCTGCAACTAGGCAACTGGAGTTTATGGTATCGTCAAGATCGTCGTGACAGCGATTGGCCTGATGGCATTTACTGAGCAGCTGGGACGCAAATGGTCGTTGATCCTCGGATCGATTGGCCAAGCGTTTGCGATGTACTACATTGGTGTCAACCAAGCAGTCCACCCACCCACAGGCGAACTTGATGGCAACGCAATCTTTGCCATCATCTGCGTCTATCTCTTTGTTGTCTTCTATTCATTCGGTTGGGGCCCGATCCCGTTTGTGCTGGCGTCCGAGTGCAGTCCCAACCACGTGCGGTCTCTGCTCATGGCGGCCTCGCTGATGACGCAATGGCTCTTCAACTTTGTAATCGCAAAGATTACGCCCCTGATGCTGGACAACATTACGTACGGAACGTTTCTTCTGTTCGGGTCGCTATGCATTGTCATGGGTATCTGGACGGTGTTCTGCGTGCCTGAAACCAAGGGGGTGCGGTTGGAGTCTGTGGGAGAGTTGTTCGAGGGCAGCATTATCAGGGGTTGTATTCAGGATACCATCCCAAGCAAGTCGCGGGCGAAGCAGCTCAGACATCATCACGCGACGGACGATGCCGACTCGACCAAAAGCGGCGTTGGCAAGGCTGCGAGGGTGGAGCAGATCGAGGATGTGTAGAGCATCGGAGAGAGGAGGCGAAGGCAAAAAGCAACAGGTGGCCAATGTTCAGAGCTTACGTTGCGGCGCGTCTGGCGGATTAGTACCGCGAGAAGTGTTTCGGTAGCTGAGAAATGCCGAAGTCATGATGTGACTGCTCCGTGCCTATGCCATGTTTCCAGACCAATCGATGGCAACGATCAAACTACAGTGCGCATCAGGATCTGTACGACGTGTTCATACAGCGAAGATCGTGAACGGAACGGGTTGCTTGAGTCGGCCCGCCCAGGGCAGTCGCACCGGACGAGTCACGAGGCCATGGGCAGTCCTGGCGGTCAAGTTGGGTAGCACAGGGCTATCCTGCCTAAGCGGGGTCAGTTGGGCGGCGGAAGGCGTCTGTAGCAGCTAGAGAGAATGCTAGGCAGCGGGGCGACGTTATTGACAGGTCGGAGTGTGCGTGCGGATACCAACGTGCTGACGTGCAAGTGGCAGCAGAGTGAAGCGTGAGTGTGGGAACGTGGTAACTGCTCGGTGCATGCAGAGTTGCATGTAGCTAGGACCGGTTTTAGCTGTTGCTAGTAAATCTCTCCTGCGACTAGCGAAAAAGCCAAAAATGCAGAGCAGCAAGCGGACCCTGTTTCTGAGCCACGAGCCAGGGCTGAACCTGAGTGGCTGCGTGCTGCAGGGTTGCGCGGGTCCAAGCGAAGGCGATGACATAGTGCAATCTGACTCTCTCCACGTAACCTCGAAACCAGGTGGGCGGCTTGATGCGCACGCTCTGTACCCGACCGAATCCTCACCCTCCTCGCTGTCTATCCTTACTGTCCATCTCGAGTCCAGCGCTGCACCCCATCGACGCTCCAACATCTGCTGCCCCGTCGGCCGTTGCTCCTCCCCACCGCACTTGTCCGCCTCATTCGCTGCCTCGCGGTCCCCACCACACAGTCCATAGTATCCTGCTGGGCACACCCTGGGAGCCACCTGCAAATATCACGTTGATTTTACACCGTGCCCTCACCCCCGCCCCCTGTCACCACCGTGGCCAGGGACCTTGGGCGTATCCTGCATCCTACAACCATCGGCCAACCTGTTCGCGCTGCTAGTCGTCGAGCCAACTTGGCTGTGCCCACCGGCTGTCGTCCGGTGTTGAAACGCCCTTATGTACGTCGAGCTGCGACTTTGTTCTGCCTCTTCGCCAGGCCTAATTTCTAATTCCCTTTCGTTTGTGCCATTTGCTCTCTTTCCCAACTTCTGAAACCGACCACTGGGCTGACACGATGTTGGGCAGCGTTCTCCTCCCCACTAAGCCGCCTGGCCTGAGGAAGCACAATACTTATTCTAGCACCGTTGCGCCGCCCCTTCCCCCACGTCGAAACTCCTTGTCCACCACGCCCGCCGCCAAAACTGCCGCCAAATCCGCTCCCCTCCACGTCAAGACCGTCACTCTCTCAGGCGGCATGGACACGCGCTACAACCGCCCCTCGTCCCCGCGAGGGAGCCGCTACTCCAACCCCGCCAGGTCGTCGACAGGCACCTTCTCCGACCCCTACTACTCCTCGTCTTATTCGAGCTATGGCCGTCCCAGCTCGCCACGCTCCAGTGTCGACCGCCTCGGAACTTCCCACACTTCCCACACATCCCACCACACGCCCTACTACACACCCACCACCTCGCACACCTCGCACTCCACCACCGCCAAATACGACTCGTACACGGGACGCCCGCGACGCAACACCAACGATTTATCCCGCCCCAACGTGAGTACCAGTGCCTTGCCGCAGACCTCGCTGCCCCTCCGCACACCCTACTCGACACACACTCATACCGACCGCCCACGGAGCCCCCTGACCCCTTCCTACGCCAAAGGGCCGGATACATACATCACTCCAGGCGCTTCATCACGAGGCCACAAGAAGGTCTACAGCGTTGACGACACCAGCCACTTGACTAAGCTCGTAGCTGAGGTCCAGCCTTCTTCGCACCACCACCGGGACCATGCAGACCGGGGCTACAGTCTCACAAGTGGCGGCCGCAGCTACCATGACAGCAGCAAGCCCCCCTCGCGCCTTACCGACCTGAGCAACAGTGATGGCTACTCCTACACCGACCCAGCGAGCATGTACCGCGACACAGAGCCAGCCTGGCGGAGGCCACGTGCTGGTAGCTTGGAACGTAGCTCTCGCCCCACTAGCATGATCTCAGATCGCCCCGCTCGTGCCTCTACCCGCGAACTTGGCCCTCCCCCATCTACCCGCGGCTTCGATAAGATCAACAGCATTCCGCGCCCTCACGGCAGGTCATCGTCCATCGAAAGGGCACGCGACATCCCCAAGTACGATCCCTACCCAGACACAAGCCTCGGACGATCCTCTTCCACTCGCAATTCTCGCACTCCTGCCGCTATCCACCAAGAGCCCCGTCGAGACACTCATCGCGACGACTACGATCGCCAGAGCCGCGGTGTCGAGAACAAGCGCCACAGCACTGCCTTTGAGGACCGTGAGGTGACTACCCGTGGCTTCGGTATTGCACCAGGCCCCCCAGCCCTTGCACACGACCATCATACTTTGGATCGACAGCCTCTATATCCCCCGGCCGAGCCTCCTCGACCCAGGCCACAGGAGCCCAGCAGCCATTACTACCAGCCAGAGCGCGCTGAGGCACGCATGCCGGATCCCCGCGCCTCTCGTGACAGGGATATCGCTCCACCCCAGGATTATGACAAGCGTCCTCGTGAGCGTGAGCGTGAGCGTGAAAGCCGATCTGAAGAGAAAGGTAGCTTTGTGCAGACTGCGGCTGGCGCAGTGGCTGGTGTGGCAGCTACCCTGGCCGGCGCTGGTTATATGAAGAACCGCGACAAGGACCGTGGTAGCGACCGAGACTCCTCAGGGGAGCGAGAGCGTGAGCGCCGGAAGGAATATGATGAGCGTGACCGGCGAGACCGGCCTGACGAGCGACGGGAGAGAAAGTCTGAAGGTCGTCGCAACTCCCTCCAGCCACAGCAACCACCGCCAGCTGCTGTCCCAGTCCCAGTCCCTGCCCCAGCCCCTGCTCCAGCTCCAGCACAGATCGCAGCTCCCGACTATCCTCCCATCGAGCCCGAGCGCAAGCTCCGCGAACGTCGATACGAAGACGACGACAGGGAGAAGGTACCCTTGGTACCCTCTCGCAAGCCACCTTCTTCTGAGGGTAGCGGCGATGAGCGACCGCGTCACTATGTCGACCGCGATGCCGAACGCCGGAGGGAACCAGCACCCCAGGAAGCTACTCTGGACCCCGACGAGGAATACCGACGACGCGTCCAACAAGAAGCAGAGCGTGCTAGCCGAAGTACCCGCGACAGAGATAGCGACTCTGACCGCGAGAAGAGCCGAAGGAGCAAGAAGGATGAGCGTGACAGGTCTCGAGGCCCTGAAGATCGCTCTCGCGCGTCTCCCCCCAGGGATCGCCCCATGAGCGTCTACGATGGTGGCATGGTACAGGAGCCTGAGACGCTTGACAGGGAATCTACAAGTAAGAGCGTACAGATCGTCGAACCTCCCAAGGAACCTGTTGCGCCTGTTAAGGGAATCCTTCGCAAGCCTACTGAAAAGTTCCCTGAGGACCCTGAGCCCATCCGCGAGGGAGTTGCACCACACAAGGACGCTCTAAAGGGCAAGGACATTCCCGTCGGAGCCCGATGGACAAGGATTGATCGCCGCCTCGTCAACCCTGAAGCTCTAGAGCAAGCCAAGGAACGCTTTGAGGAGCGAATGGACTGCGTCATTGTCCTGCGTGTTTTGACCAAGGAAGAAATTCAGAAGCTCGCTGATCGTACCAAGAAGATTCGCGAGAGCAGAGGTAAGTCCACATCAAGTTCTGTCCATGAACCATAATAACAAGGCTGTAGAAGAGGAGTACGATCATGACCGACGCGATCGAGACGACCGTGACAGGCGAAGCCACCGCTCCAAGGACGATAGGGATGACGAAGACCGCGACAGCGACCGAGACCGAGACCGTCGTCACCATGACCGTGAACGACGTCGCCGCTATGATGACGAGAGCGACTACGACGACCGCGAGCGAGAGCGTGAACGCGACAGGCCCAGGAAAGTTGAGATCGACGATGGAAGGTGATTACAATGAGTGGCTGGGCGCATGACGTCGCATGTTGTTGGTCAATACGAGAATCGGGCGCATGCGCTTATGATGATGGAGCTGTAGAGAAGAATGACTTCCACGGGACCAATAGGCCATGTCCTGAGAGAAGTAACAAGGATGACGAAGTTATCGCACATGGTGTCAGACCTCACCTATCGAAACCCCAAAAAAGAAACACAGCAAAGAGCACGTTGGCGCATTCTTTGCCCATTCGAAGAGCACAGGCCTCGATCCTTCGCTCCGGCGTTGCTCTTTGAGATATCACCACCGAAGTCGCAGCGCGCCGGAGCACGATATCCTGCATTCTCCTCTTTCTTCGGCGCAAGGTGTTGATAGCACCATATACAAAAAGTCGGATTCGCAGAGTACTGAATTGGTTATGAAAGTACGTGGCACTCTTTTGACAATAGACTTGTGGCGCTTGGGCGGGCGTTGATGGAAGTTCGTTCATGTCTTTCGTTACGCATAGCGAGGTAGTAGCATGGTATGGCGTGTCAAGAGCGAAGGACAGACTTTCTTTTTGTACAATATTTTTATTCACTTCTACATGTGAAAACACTTATGGGAATGGCAAAGCTTCAAACGACTACTTCAAAACGTTGGTTCCCGTGTGATGTATGGCGATATCTGTATGCTACGATAGTATGCATCTATGGAGTGGTTGAGCAAACCGGGGTGGATATGTCTTTGATAGTATCCTGTCTACGACTTCATGGAGCCGGTTGGTCCTTGTGGCATTCTCCTCCTGTGCCAACATTACAACTCAACGTTCTTGTTTTCTGATTCGATACTGTAAACTGTCTTTACAGGACGTTTGCACAATATGTCACGAGATCATGATCATCAAGTCGAGATATGTACAAGAATCGGAGAATTGACACATTGACAGGTGACATCGCACCAAAGCTATGATTACACATCATGATGTTTGTTACACATTTTTTCAATACCAAAACGACAACGTTAGACATTGGGCTCCGTTTAAACTCCTTCACACTCCCGCTCACAGGTCGCCCATCCAGCTGTTCACCCTCACTCTGAATATCGGCGTACAAGATCAGTATATGCTTCAGATTCAGTTCGTAGGGAGATACTTACTCTTGCTGGGATTCGGACTAATAGTGCCATCGGGAAACTTGCGGAAGATATCCGCAATGTGGTCAATCGGCGCAGCCAACATACCCATCGGACCCTCGAAATACGGATTCTCTCCTGCACTGGGATGGCTCCTTGATGGCACAAAGGCTTTCGTACGAGCAAAGTTCTTGGCCAAGGATTCAGAGTTTCCGCGGTTCTTCTCAGAGGCAAGGGCTTGTTCGAGGGCAGGTAGGTCATCTTTCTCTTCTTCGGCAATATGGCGCTCGAGGAGGGACCAAATCTCTTTCAACTTGGGTATGTAGGTTGAGGATGCTGGGTCCATGTTTTGGAACTCCTTGAGTAGGATTTTCACCTATTGTGGCTGTTTTTAGGCATGTGTTCTCGGAATGCAAATTGTAATCGGAGACATGTTCACGTACCTCGTGATGCTGTTTCCGATCAGACTCTGCGTGTTGCTTTCCCTTCTCTCCCATGTACTTCTCCATGGCTGGATATACGAGAAGTTCCTCGGCGACAGAGTGGCGGGCTAGCTCCCATGTGAACTGGTTGCCATAGCGTGTAATGCGGTCAATATCGTCAGGGTTATCGACAATCTCATTGTAGTATGTTTTTAGCTCGCGGTGATCATGCGTTATGGCTTCTGAGATTGTTGAGTTGGATGCAGCTTGGATGCGAAAGTAGGCTGGCCTGGCAGCAACGCGAATCGTCTGTGGCCTGAATGCGGCTCGGGTAAGCGGTGATACGATGGCACGGGGAGCGAACATTGTGATGGTGCAAGATGGAGAGTACAACTGAATTGTTATTGGGAAGAATGCGATATGCCTCGAGCAGGTGTTCGCCAGCTTTTGTTATACATCGCGATGGTCACGATACGTCACACGTTCGCCAGAGGCACGTTCCTGCACCGTCAAAGCGTTGCTTGCTTCCTGGAGCTGCGCGCGAAGTTTGTCACACAACGTGCTCGCTGACGATTATCTGTTGTATCATTGGCCGGCAGGAGGTACCCGGTTACCGTATGTCAAAAGTATAGCAGCCATAATAGTGGAAGGTGGAGTGGCGTCCCGCGGAGCGACGTACTGATGATGCATGGAATTGGACCGTTGCCCAGTGCTTAATCTTGGCAACGTCAGATTGCTATCATGCCGAAACATGCGAAAGTCCAACGTTCCCATACCTGTAATGCCCACCATGCTCCACAGCGCCCGCGGACTGCAAATGCCGCTGCGAATGAGCGGCCAAGTATTGGTGTTATCTTTTCAAAAAAGGAATCCCCACTAAATGCGTGATTAAGAGGAAAAATGTCCCCAGCGTATAGCCCTTTCAGCCTCCGAATGCAGGAGACACTAAACCTCAAATCACCATTCCTGCTGTCACTTGTCCTGCACGTGAAGTCGTGGCATCTGCTACCCCTCTTCTATACGCGTCAGAGACGCATCACCCTGACAATATGTCCAAACAGCGGTAACACCCGTGCTCCGTTTACGCGGCAATGGTGTGCCTCCATGGTGCCCTCTTAAGCTCTCACGCGCTGTTGCTTCTCCATGGAAATCCCTACGTCTCTACCTAGCAAACTCACCGCAGCCATGTCGACCGGTGCGAACGCCTCCCAAAATGATCCCATGCAACATCCCCTCGAGGCCATCTCTCAGGGTATCCAGAGTGTTGCTGGAGAGAAACGTGCGCCAAGGCAAAGTCACATGGGCTCAGCCAACGAAGGACCTGCCGATATAGCTGCAAAGATCTCTGGTGCTGTTCAAGGCGGAAAGCGTGAGGATGATGGGCCTTACTTTACCTCCAATGAAGGTATCCCATGGATCGACCCGTAAGCTTTTCAACCCTCGATTGCCTCCGAGGTATCTCCGCTAACGTCTTGTAGAGCACACAGCAAGACCATCGGTGGCATACCTGTAGCGAGCGATGTGTTTCTTTTCCAAAAGCAACAGACTTTCAATCGTTCCAAGAACCTGGAGCGAATGGTACATCCTTGTGGTTCTGGTGCGTTTGGGTACTTTGAGTGCACCAAGAAGGTTGATTCTCTCACAGTATGTTTGCCACAGTCACTCTCAGACTGGAATGTACTGAAATTCCTTCTAGAAAGCCAACTTCCTCTCCAGCGTAGGTGAAAAGACTCCTGTCTTCGTCCGATTCTCGACCGTCACCGTTGGCCGTGAGTACCCTGATGAAGCCCGCAACCCCCGTGGTTTCGCCATTAAGTTCTACACCATGGAGGGCAACTATGACATTGTCGGTCTCAACTTCCCCATCTTCTTCTGCCGCGATCCCATTCAGGGACCAGACGTAATTCGGTCGCAAGCCCGCAACCCGAGGAATTTCCTTCCAGACTACGATGCCCTATTCGATCTGCTAGCAAATACCCCAGAGAGTAACCATGCAGGCCTCATGTTCTTCAGTGACCATGGCACACCTGTCGGATGGCGCTTTAACCATGGTTATGGCTGCCATACCTTCAAGTGGGTCAATGCGGAGGGCAAATTCGTTTACATCAAGTACCATTTCATCGCCAAGCACGGCCAGAAGCAGTTCACACAGCGAGAAGCGACACAGATGTGTGGTGAAGACCCAGACTACTCCAAGCGTGACCTGTGGGAAGCCATCGAGAATGGAGAAGAGATCGAATGGACCGCCATGGTTCAGGTTATGGAGCCTCAGGATGCGGATCCCGAGAAGCTCGGCTTTGACCCCTTCGATGTGACCAAGGTCTGGCCGCGCAAGCAGTTCCCTATGCAAGAGTTTGGTCGTCTAGTTCTAAACAAGAACCCCGAGAACTTCCATCGCGATGTCGAGCAAGCCGCTTTCTCGCCCGGCAGCATGGTGCCTGGTATTGAGGACTCGCCCGACCCATTGCTCCAGTTCCGCATGTTCTTCTACCGCGATGCACAATACCACAGAATCGGTGTGAACCTGCACCAGATTCCCGTCAACTGCCCCTTCATGTCGAAGTCCTTCTCGCCTTTGCAGTTCGATGGCCAGATGCGTGTCGATGCCAACCACGCCGGAAACAAGCAATACGTACCCAACAGCTTTGCACACAAGTTCCGCCCTGACGTCGCCGAGGCACCATACCAGGTCTCAGACAACATTATGAGCCGCAAGAGCCATTATTGGCATGAGGCCAAGAAGAGCGAGTACGACCAGGCAAAGGAGCTGTGGACTAGGGTCATGTCGCCCGAGAAGAGGCAACACACCATTACCAACACTTTTAACATGCTGAAATTCGTCAAGTACGCCGACATTCAGGTAAGCCATCCCAAACTATTCCGAGTCATATGGCCCATGCTAACGCCCAACTAGAAGAAGTACCTCGCACAAGTCTACAACATCGGTCCCGACTACGCTCAAGGCATCTATGACCTCCTCGCGAAGTCTGATTCCAAGCCTGAGTTTCCCTTCTCAGAGGTTGAGAAGCTAGCTGAGTCTGCACATGTTTGGTTCAAGGAGGAGAAGTTCCGACCTTCGAGTGGTGAGAGGCTGACTGGATACGCGCCAAGCGGACCCGTCTACAACTAAATGTTAGGATATAAGAAGATGCGTGACTGCGGAGATACCTTGCGCTGAAGTGCCCTAATGAAGATAATGAGCCATGACCTGTCATGCTTTTGAGGTTGCTTGATGTACTATGTTTTGAATTAAATTCTCGAAGTATGCCTATTACTTTACTCCGTGGAAAGCAAATCTTCGGGACACCATTGCTGCAAGGCACCCTCTCCAAAAGCAAAGTCGTTTTCGATCTGCGTGAAGAGATACTGGTCGGCTTCATCCAAGGTCCACGACCAGGGCCTGGGACTAGTGGTGGAAGATGCAGGAGCGTCGAGATATTGCGTGCTACGAGTTGGAACGTTATCAGCACCTTGGTGTTGCGACGGCGGTTGCGTGGTAGTACAGGCTGAGGTGAACTGGCCAGTGGCAGTCGAAGAACCACCATCATCCGCTTCCATAGCCAACCTCGAAGCTGTTTCTCTATCGAGGTATTGAAAGAACAATTGTAACACCCAATTGGTCACCTCCCACGTCTTCTGGAGTTCTTGCAAACCCAACAAACATAGTTTGGCTCGATGCTCAGCGAGGGTGCGATTGATGCCACTTGAGCGCCTGAAGTTCACAACGTGAATACAGAGTGTGTTGAATAAATTGGTGATGACATGCATCTGAGCATGCCCAATGTTGCTGCCAGGCAGCATATCTTCTACTATACGCGAGTTACGCGCTGCAGCTTGGAGCGCGACATTTCCGTCTGTTGCTGTGTTGCTGTTCTCGTCCAGAACGAAGCTGGTGCGGTAGAGTAGAATAAGTAGGTTGTTGTATGCAAGATGGAGCATGCTGGCCTGAAAGTTTGGCGGATCACCGGCATCGGTTTGCAACTGCATGACACTCGGGAGGTCTTGTCTCCATTTGTAAAGCTCATTGCGCAGCTTGATCCTTTCGTTAGGCGCGAGCGTGCGCTTGGGTAGATAACCAGCGTCCACCACCCTGCCCAAGAAGACCGCCAGCTGCACCATGCTTATCGCGTAGACAGTGTAGCGATGACGGTCTTCGACAGATGTTGATGAAGCAAAAGCAGATGTGAAATCGGCGGATGACAACGGCTCGATATCGCAATCTTTGTCGCGTATGCGGCACGGTAGCCCTAGAGCGGACGCGCATTGCCGCTCACGAACGTAGATAGCCCACCAAAGTCTCCTTTTAACCCTCGTTAGACTCTCTTCGGTATCGCCTCCAGACCGATGTAGTGCTCTTGTCTCAGAGAGGCTGATAGCCGTACCTAGCCAATGTCGTGCGTCCTTCTCCAATAACGCACCGGCTCGCCAAAAGCTCATGAGGAACAGAGCTTGTATGACGATGATCTTATTGGTCTCGAACGTAGCATCATAGATATCCTTAGCCCTGATGTAGAAAAACCATTTCGCCCGATGACGGTTTCCCCATCCAAGACGATAGAGCGTCGACTCCTCGCAGTGGATAACTCCGATGAACATCATAGCTTGTAGTAATAAGGCGGAGAAATTGAACTCTCGGTACTCGGTCCAAAATTCTTCTTCGTCTATGATTGGAAAGTGCGGGTGGAACCATTTGAAGTATGCCTGGAATAGCTCAAGTCGGACTTCAGCAGGAGGAAAAGAAAAGGCCCCTTCTGCTTGCAGAGCCTTTTTGCGTGCAATACGTCGTTCAGATTCCCATTCTGGCACGAGTGATTCGGCCCTTGCAGCACTAGGGACGGCATGCCGAAAGCAGGACTGTCGGCGCTCTGCTGCTGCTGCAGATGGCTCGCCTGTCGTCACATAGCGTAAGGAGCTGGATTCCCCAAGAAAGACGGCATCTTCTTGATGGACAGAGCCCGCTTTTGACTGATCACTGTTGAGATCCGACGGCGCCGACGGGGTTGGGAGGTGATATTGGCCCCCAGAAGCGGGCGTGTGGGTGTTGACAGGGCTGTGGAAATTTGAGGATAATGAGGCCAGAACGTGCGACGCAGCCACCTCGTCTTCGTGTCGTTGTGGACTGATAGCTGTCACACTCGGTGGACTTCGTTGGATCAGCACTTGTCGTATGGCGCTTCAAATTCATTTGTCCAACTCACGTTTTGCTGCGCACTTCAGTCTCCGCTCGTGGCTTCCTAATATGCTTTCCACGCCTCGATTCACGCGTTTCGCACTCGACGTTGCCGGCTGCACAGTTGCTGCAAGGATGTCGGTCTGTGACATCACACTTGACGCGTCGCGCGTTGCATGTCACGCAGGCCAGCTTTGCGCGTTTCCGTGGCGGTTCGGACATCTTGCCGAAGCTTGAGCTCGATTTGTTTGGAAGAAGCCGAAGTCGGTTACCAGAAATGTTACGTGAAGGATGACGTTATCGATATCGGCTATCCCTCGGCATCTTCCAACACCTCCTTCGTTGTCAACAAGCGCGCATCGCACAGTAGCATCCATCTATTGAATTGAGACACAAGGAGCTCTATACCCAGGGTGAAAAGAACAGCTGTATCATGAGCCGTGTAACCCGTCGCCTGTTTACCACAACCTCCTCTCGTCGCCAAGCTTCCGTAGCAGAAGCATGCAACGAACTCCTCACACGCTTTCACAGCGGGCCTGTTTCGATCCGTAAACAGCTACTCGATGCGAATCAACTCCAGTTGCTCTCTATAACAATAAATCGCACACCCTCTTCTTTCAACCCACCACCGTCCGGCACACCGGTCCCGCCTGGCTACCACCTCGTCTATTTCACGCCTTCAATTATTGAGTCCGAGTTGGGCCTTGATGGTACAGACCGCACTGTGAACCCGCTAAGTCCTTTTACAAGGCGAATGTGGGCAGGCGGCGAGTTGACATGGGCACAAGACCGGAACGCGCTACTGAGAGTGGGCCAAGAAGTCAAAGAAACAACGAGACTACTACGTGCTGAGCCAAAAACATTAAAGAATGGCGGTGAAATGTTGCTCGTGGGGGTTGAGAAGACATTCTCGAATGATCATGGTATCGCGCTAACTGATCGCCGCAACTGGGTTTTTCAGCGTGAGCTTACACCCGAGAATCCACTGAAGGCACCACCAAAGCCAGAAGAGAAAGATCTACCGACTGCGCGACATCAAAGAGATTTCTGTCAAACACCTACCTCATTGTTTCGCTTCTCGGCCCTGACGTTTAATGCGCACAAGATACATTACTTACCTGAGTGGTGTAGAGAGGTTGAGGGTCATAGAGATGCTGTTGTACACGGACCGCTCAACCTCATCAATATGCTGGATTTCTGGAGAGATACGGCTAAGGGAGGGGATACGGAAGCAGTGCCCAAGTCGATAGCGTATCGCGCAATGAGTCCACTATACGTTGGTGAGCAGTATCGCATACTCTTGGACCACAAGTCAGGATCAGATGGATGGGAAGCAGAAGTGTGGGACAGCTTTGGCAAGCAAAGTATGAAGAGCTCCATCTTGGAATAAATGCTCTCTACCATAAGTCCAGCGTGAAGGGTATAAGCTAAGTGACAGTCCAAACTATAACCAGGTCTAAGTAAAAGCCAAACACGCTCCTCCCAATGCACAACTATGAAATCACCACTTCAGCATCTTACAGACTTGTAACACTCCAGAGCGGCTCGACTAAGCCCATTTTCCTAGAACACTCATGAGGATAAGACCGCAAATCAAAGCGAACATGGCGCAAACAGTTCTGACCGCACCCGCGTTGAGCAACTTTCCGTGCATCCAGTCTCTGGCCAACATCTCTACAAGACCGACCCATGTCAAGATGCCTGCAGAAAGCGCATCAAGCGTTCCGATAGCGATGATGGTGCTAGGGTCGTTTCCGTTGAAGTGGTCTAGGGTACCAATACCGATGGCCATACCGATAGGCGTGATGAGCGCAAAAGTACCGCACATGAGAAGCTTTTGTGCTGTACCAGCTGCAGCCTTGGGCAGCTCCGCAATGCAGGTACCAAGCGCAATGCCTTCAAACATCTGGTGAAAGAGAATGACAATAAAGAGAGTGATGAAGAAACCATCGCTCGCTACGACCAGCGTGATACCGATAAGAATGGAGTGGAAGATGATACCGGCCTCAAGATTCATAACGTTAATCTTTTCTTCCATAGGGGTCGCCTCACGCATGGGACCATGAGCATGAGGAAGACCATGGCTGCGGTTAAAATCATGGCTGGGTTCTGCAGAAGGGGAGGCACTTCCAGATTTGTCTCCGCCAGTTGCAACCTCGGTATTGGGAGCAGCAATTTTGCCTTGACGCCACTGGACGAACCGCGCACCAAGGTAGTCCACCAGGAACGACAGCATCAGTCCGGCCATGAATATAGCAGCGGTAGTGGCCTCGTATTGCAACACACCAAGACATTGGTTCGCAAACATGAGTTGGGCGTGGGTGAAAAGGTGGACGAAGGCAGTGGAAATGACGATGCCGGTTCCGAATTGCTTAAGGACAACGAAGATGATGTTGTTGGCACCGATAAGGTTGAACCTCCTAGTCAAAACCGGTGTGAAAACACCAAGTCCACTGGTAAAGAGGATGACGAAGAGAAGGCCGACTCGTAAAGGGATATTGTAATCGCGTTGGGGAGCATCGCAGTTGACTTCTTCAGCACTTCCACCAACACAGTGCTCAACACCGGCGTGGTCGTGGCAATGTCCCTTGCTTCCAGCTGGCTCAGCCTCAGACTCAGCAGGTGACTCTTCTTCAGTGTGTGAGGAGCTGTCTGTTGATTCTGCAGCATCGACCATGATCAGAACATCTTCTCCAGCATCATCGACGCAGTATCTGAACATGTCAATATTCCGCTGTTCACGTTGATTGTGTTACTCACGTCTCTGAGCCATGGGTGTGGCAGCCGGTATATTCCGATTGGAATTCTTCAGTGGCGGTAGGCCCGGAAACCTGGTATTCTTCTTCGCCGACCATGCACCAGCTGTTGCATGTTAGCGCCAAGATATAGGAACCAGAAGCAAACATAAGAACACGTACAGGACAGTGCTATGAGGATGACAGTCCGATACCGCTGTGATTGAGGGAGTCTCGGTAGTGAATACTGTGGTAGTCGCGCCAGCTTGTGTGACGGTGACAGTAGGGGTCTGCGCAAACACAGAGCCCGCGAGACATAGGACAGCAGCGGAGAGGGTAGAACGCATGATTGAAGACATGACCAAGAACTACCGGATATGTCACACGAGCGAACCGATGGGTGTAAAGCTGGACAAGATTATACCAGCGTAGTGCCCTTGATATATCGACTCCGTTCAAGCTTTTCCTGGTGTCAGCGGAGCGGAACGAATGTACGGTGATGGTGCAAGACGACCCCACAAGGAAGCCGCGAAGAACTCTTCGGTATCCATTTGTCTGCAGTACTTTCACAGAAAGTGCCACGGGCATTCTTGGCATTGAGCACCTTGCTGGATGGTTTGCCTTGGCACAAGTCTTGTCTCGGAGCAAACATCGAATTAGGAGCCAGTGAATCTGGGTTGTTGCTTTTAGGTAGGCGGCCTCGTTAACGTATGCGGTAGGTGAGTGGGATAGTGCCATTATTCAACGTGGCGGGAGTCTTGGCGACGTATGTTGGGGACATACTGTAGCCATGACCTAAGAGGCGGCTTTTCGGCGCTCAACACCAACGCTACTTCGTACAGTCGGGTGTGTATCCGGACGCTCATATCTCTCTTTTCAAGACTTCTGTTTTGGTCTTGACTGCCTCGTTAAGCCTTGAGCAGATAGCAGCATCTCGGCTTTTGGTCAGCCTGGCCAGAGTTGCCGAACAATACAGGACAACATGTCTATACAAGCCAAATCATGCAAAAGATTACCCGAACTTCTCGAATTCGCATCTGTTTACGTTCAACATGACATACTGCGTGGGAGGCTCGTGCCGAGACATAGCGACCATCCACGTTCATGTCATCGGTCTTCCCGAACGCAGGTAATCCTCCCGACGATGTGTACCTTGGATTTGAGAAATTCTCTTCATTGGGCGCCCATCATGGTACTTAGTTACCCATAATTCCACGCTCCGGATCGAAGACATGTCGTCCAGCCCCCCATGCACCTCCATGCCAAGGTTGACTATTCGCTTTCTATGTCAAGCCAAGATGCGGATCAGCCTCCAGACCCGTACAGCGTAGCATTCAGATCTCTGTATGGGTGATAGACCGGTAGTAGACCGGTTGATGTACCTGCGGCTGCAGCCATGAGGCGTTTTCTTCAAAGTCTCGGCGGTCAAGTCTGCGTCGATGTCGGTAGATGAGCACCGAGAGGAACAGTCGCCAGTGGTGAGATGTCATTCCGGTGGAATATAAAGAGGCCTGCAGCTTGTATGCAAGTACTTCCATCCAGCATCCAGCTTCTCGGGAAACTCACTGAACACCAGTTCGGACCTCAAACCTCAAGACCTCTCCACAGTCCTTCAGGTCAATATCAAAATGGCTGCTCGTGCCTCTGCTCTTATGCTCCTTGGAGCTTCCGCTGCCATGGCCGGACCCCTCGCTCCTCGCCAGGCCACCGTCACTGTCACTCACACCATGGAGGCTGCTCCTGCATCCACCGCATGGGACACCGGTGCCGTTCGCGAGTTCCCTATTCACGCTTCTTGCAATGCCACTCAGCGTAGCATGATCAAGAAGGGCCTCGAAGAGACCTTGACCATCGTCAGCCACGCGCGCGACCACATCCTTCGCTATGGCAACTCCTCCGAGGTCTACACCAAATATTTCGGCGAGGCACCAACTGGCGAGCCAATTGGCTGGTTTACCAAGATTGCCGATGGTGACAAATCAGGCATCCTCTTCCGTTGTGACAACATTGATGGCAATTGCGACCAAGAGGGTATGTACTGTCTCCAACTGTCAAGAAATCATCTTAACTAAGCAACAATAGGCTGGGCTGGTCATTGGCGCGGCTCAAACGCAACCTCGGAGACCGTCATCTGTGACCTGTCCTACGAGATCCGTAGGCCTCTCTCGACCATGTGCATGCTCGGATACGACGTTGCCAACGGTGCGACCAACACCTTCTGGGCTTCTGATCTCCTCCATCGTCTTCTCCACCTTCCCCAAGTTGGCGAGGGTGTTGTCGAGCACTACAATGACGAGGAGGAAGAGAAATACCCTGGAACCATCGCCCTCGCTAAGAACAACTCCACCTACGCTGCGAGGAACAGCGATACCCTTCAGTACTTTGCTCTCGAGGCTTATGCTCACGACATCGTTGTTCCCGGTGTTGGGTGCTCTGGCACTTACACTCCCCTCGAGGAGGAGTCTACCGCTGCTGCAACCAGCACCGCTTCCGCTACCACCTCCGCATCTGCCACTCCAGCGCAACCCTCTGCTTCAGCTACGTCATCTGCTGCTGCTGTACCTGCTGAGGCTTGCGAGCCTCACGACGACCACTGGCACTGCCCTCCCGGCGTCCCTGAGCCTACCTCTCCCCCTGCCTAAGCTTCGCCCTGCTATAATGACCGCCAATGTGGCTACGACTGACGGAACTAAATGACTTTGGCATCAGTTCCTGCATGAATCAAAATAGAGTACGATAAAAATTAATTAAAATCCATGTTCCATCAAAATCTCGATCGACATGTGCTTAGGATTGCCGTGACAGGAACACTAGCTGGATCATGCCTATGAACCCAGGGTCTTTATACCAACATCTTCGCCCCAACTTCATATCAGTTGCGATAGACTCGACTGAAGTATGCTCATCATTTTCTGCGACTACATTCCACAGTCGTATGTTCCCCTTCCCTCTAACCCGTAACGATATGTCCCAGGATGTTGTAAAATCTAGGCGTCGGATCAATCGTGCTATTGTACTAATTAGGTTGACAGTAATAGGGTATCAGATGCTAAAATTATAGGCGAGCACTGATTTCTAAAGTGAAATACGCGGAAAGACTGTGAGAATTACAAACGGTTCCCTGGATCACGGTTTCGAAAGTAGTACCACTTCTTGATGACGGCAAAGTTTTCCCACCACTTGAGTCACTCAAATGCATCCTGAGCAAAAAATATGACTGCCAGGAACTCGGCGCGTGTTCCAAAATACCAGAGCTGAACAAATGTCAGCCCTCACTGCCAGCGCCCATTCTTGTTCCAGCGATCCTATCATCGTCTACAGACACTCGGACAACAGAACAAACGTACATGCAAAGGTCTCTCGCAGAATACACATTTAATCAAGACTAACGGAGTATGATGTTTTGAAGGCTCCATGCTATGGAGTGCAGTCAGCAGGTACTAGGCGTAGGAGAGCCTGGCGATTCTAAAGAAATTGGAATATGGAGAAGCGAACAGAATCAATGGCATTTATGCAAATATTCTAAGCAAGCAATGACGTATGCTAAATACCAGATGCCGCCTGCAAAGTATTTGTGGTGTGACAGAACTTTCATGTCCAATGAATCAGCCCTATCGTCCCAACTGACCTTCTTCAGCAACGTCATCACCCAGCTAAGGAACCTGTACTTGCTCTCGGGAGACTGTGGGCGTCTGCGTCTTCTTGAGTTGATCAAGATATGGCTCCTCATTTTGCAAGACCAGAATAGCACCCGGCTGAACCTTCCATGTTTCCTTGGAGTCGAGGATGAAGTCAATGGTATCGGTCGCACAACAGTCGCCAGTAGCTGCTCTCATGTAGCGCCAGGCCTGCGCACTAGGTGCTTCGCGGTTCGGCGACTCGAGGCAGAATTTGATCTAGAGCAGGCTAGGTGTCAGCATGTTGCTTGTCGATACCACTACCATACTGCGGTCGACTTACCCCATACGATGTGCTTGGTGGGAGCTGGTCTCTGTGAATGGCCGTCCCTGTGCCTAGCCCATAACGGCCGAAGGCAAGTTCGAAAGCGAAGTAGAGGCCAAAGGCACCACCCAACATAAGGACGCAATATGCACACAAATAGAAGCAGAGTTTGGCTATTGCGCTCATGAACAGTCGCTCCATCTCAGACGGACTCTTAGTCTCATCCAATTCGCCCCAGAAGCCGTATTTCGATTCGTCGTCGGTATCGGTGCGAGCCTGCAGTTCGTAGGCGCCGGTACTACTAGTCTTCTCGGAGGTTGGATCGTGGTGATCTCTCTTTTCGAGAGCTGGTGGATGGTTGCCGAAGTATGGTGGCAGAGAGGTATAATGAGGAAATGTGACGTCGACATCTGTGTGAGGGACCGACATTCTGGTCATTGATATGATGATTGTAATGCGAAAGATGTGTATGTGTAGTGCGTGATTCGAGAAGCCAAAACTGATGGATACAGCAGTGCCAATTTGGACGATTCGGATGTTCTGAGAGAGTTTTCGACAAGAGGATGGGCTAGAAGATAGCAACATATTTTATTATGTTTACAGCCCCATAACTCAGCACGGCCTTTGCATGCAGCGAGAAAGTGCGTTGATCCTGTGCAAAGAGTTCGTAGAAGGTATGGACACATTTAAGTCGGTCGCAATGGGGTAATTGTTGCAAAGAGTAAGTGGCCAGCGCCCGTAGGTATCATTGCACGTGTCGAAGTACCAAAGAGGAAGCCATCTACGGACGTCATTTACAACAAACCCAGAACCAGAAAGAATGAGGAAATGCTACAGAAAGCTACAGAACCAACTCACCTAACGTGCATGAATCTTCAAATATGCGCGGTTCAGTCTTCAAGTTATCCTGGGATTCTGTAAAACGTTTCTAGATGGTTGGCTCGTATGTGCATTACCACGATTGCGTGGAGGTGACTGAAGTTGGCCAGGCTGACGCTCTTGGCTGACGCTCTTGGCTGACGATTGTCGCGTTGGCTAAGCATCTAGTGTGCAGTGGTGCAGGGTCAAGCAAGAGCGGCCCGCCCCAACCGGAAGCGTGAGGGTGCATCTTCGAGCCCTAGAAACACAGGAACCACTGTCAGATACAAAATTATTGCAGAGAGTAACTCAACTTTCTTAATGATGTAACGTGAAACTATTCGGCTTCGGAGATTTAACGTATGCAGGTGTCAGCGCGAACCACGCTAGCGTTAGGGCATCCTCGGATCCCCAAGACTATGACCGTCTTATATCATGCCTTGCCCCGCCTGATGCCTGCTGTGCTGTCTTTCGACTCTCGAT
Organism: Alternaria postmessia; assembly: GCF_024291825.1. Classification (NCBI taxonomy): domain Eukaryota; kingdom Fungi; phylum Ascomycota; class Dothideomycetes; order Pleosporales; family Pleosporaceae; genus Alternaria; species Alternaria postmessia. Next base: position 389,359 of record NW_026260092.1, read on the forward strand.
CAAAAACTTACAGAATCTCGAGGAGTTGTTCACGGGACCTTTACGCGATGATGGCCTTACCGCAACCAAAGTTTGGATAACATCCATGCATCATGATCACGAACACGTTCAATCGACCTCTCGGACATGACCACCTCCCCGCTCCTTGGTGTACCCATCCATTCTCCTTGTCTATGGTCAATCTCCACGCTCTCGTTCATTCCATCGAGCTCGGGAATACGAATTCGGCACCTTCCAAAGACATGTATTCGGGATCCTTCATAACTTCAACGGACGGGCTTAAGATGCGCAAACTCTAAACCCTACTGGACAGAATTTCGAGAATTTCCTTCCCTGAGACCGGTCTTTGGCCCGAAACTCTTTTAACCTGGATACGTAGATATGGAAGTACTTCATTCGGTCCAAGTCAACCATGCTCGTCACCTGCGAAAGGTACATTGTGTCTCATCCATGTACACATGTGCATGCCAAAAGAACATCTGGAGTGCTGGGTATTCTACTGCGGAAGGTGCGGGGAAGGGAACCTCAAAGAGGTGGTTGATGGGTTGCAGCGTGAGTTAGGTCACTTTCCGCGCTAGGTCTGTACGGCTGAAGAGGGTGAGTGCTGGCTGAGCCATCCGTCATGGAATTGCTTCGACTGCGTAAGAGATCGGTAAAGCCGAGTGGCCTTTCCATCGAGGTTAAATTGCTAAGATCGAGTTCCAAGAGTTGGGTGTCGACATTCATGAGCAGCTTGTCGGGTAGCTTCTTCATCGGAATGGAGTGACGACGGTGGCATCATCTGTGCACAAATCCACTAGTATCGGAGTTACCTCTCGACGAACCGCTCCGGCTGACGACTAATTGAACGGTTACGGCATGGCTGGCGATGTTCGAGTGGGCAGAATTCAATGACAGAAGTTCGGTACGAAGGAGACAGGGTCAGCTATAGCGATGGGTGGTTGACGACGTGTGAGATCGCATCGCACCCGAGGAGTTTGCCGGTGTTAGAATTGGAAAAGGCTACAAGAACGCCAAACGTTGCTCAAATCAAAGACCCATGCTCTGTTCTCGACAAGGCTGTGGAACAACTGGGAAGAAATGATGAGTACTGAGCATCATAAGATGCAAAGGATGCTCCGGATCCATTCTGCGTAACCAAACCTCATCGCCAGCTTATACACTGTCACATTCCTTTTCCTGGGTCACACAAACATCGAGCGTTCAACGGTGTCCCACTACAAATCCCGCTACATAGGGGCGTCCCGCCAAGCAGTACAGAGCAACGATAGTGCTGAACTACAACAACAGTCGACTGGCTGCCCACTCTCAATCATCACGACGCTCAACTCGAATATGATTCCCGATGTTTAGCACGGATTTCTTCCACCTGTTCGCATGCACCGGCTATCAATGCCGCCATGCTGCTCACACATTTAGAAAGACGACCGGTTGGCGCATAGTGTACTAGTTTCGTCGCCCGGCAACACAGCCACGTTCAAAGCTATTCCAGCAATTCTGTCGATGGTCTCCAACAATGAGAGTGGCTTTGGCAATTAATCTTCGATCGTGGCACAGTAGTCGATTACTGTATAGATACATTTGTATATATCACCGGCTTTGCCTCAGGCACACTGATGTACAGTATTCATCATAACTATCTCTGCTAATTGTATTTAATTTAAGATTTGATCTACCGCGATGCTTTCTCGCGAGAGATACTGAGTGATAGATGTTAGGCAATTCATGCGTGCATTACAGCCAGACATGAAGCCAACCCTCAAACAACAAAGATCGAAAGAAAGCAAGGAAAGCACCCTCTGGCCGTCAACCTACGCTCCTCAGTTTATAAGTGCCAGCCACAAAATACCGGACGAAATATTCACTTGAGCACTACAGCAGTTCCGAATCTTGTATCCAACACGGTGCATGATCGTCATCTTGATTTCAAAGCCACATACCAATAATCAAGGTAGATCCCCCTCTGCCATAAGCAAAATTCAAGGAACGGTCCGAAACGGTCGCAGATCCCTTGATATGGAAGCCTTAGGCGCCAGAAGGAGGCGTTGGACTCCTGATTTGTATGACCGATGGGGAAGGACCGAGTCATGTGCGATCTCGGGCTTACATGCGGGCGCCATGCTGTGGATCGTTACAAACCCCATCTATGCAGCAAGGGTGACACGATGGGATGACGTCGCGACATGCAGCTCCACCTTCGGTACAGTCGTATGAGATGTCATTGGAGAACGATGTGAAAAATTCATGGCAAAGTTTTGAGGCAAGAGATGGATCGAAATGGATGAATTGATCTAACTCAGACTTGACAGAAAATTGAACATTGATTCGCTAGTTGGTATCGCTAGAAGTACTACATAGTAAACAAGAAAGAGTAAAAGAACCCTCAACGGGCAGGGTTGATGAAGAACCGGTAGAAGTCCCCCATTGGCTGGAGCGCGCCGGGTGTAACTTTGGACTACGCGGCTGCGCGGCTCGACGTGGTAGGTAAGACATGCTGACCCCGCATCACGTCGACGGTTGACTGCAGATGTCGTGAAACACGTTGTCTTAGCCAAGACAGGCGTTTGTGTGCGGAACTCTTGCGGAATAGTCCCTTTGCTGGACGCGCGTAGGATTCTTCACAAAGAGCTGACGAAACTCGGCGTGAATTCTGGGCGTATGCATGCAGCAGCGGCGATGCAAGTGCTGGGGTAGGCTGTAGAGCAGTGATAAGAGGCTAGAGACGGCAGATAGAGTAATGTCCACTTTTCAGGATGAGACAGGGAGACCGCTCGCCATGCGGAAGAGCTCAAAAGCAAGTCCGGGCGTTTCTCGCACCGCCATCTCAACGTCGGGACGTAGCGAGAGGCTGGGGTTGGCACGGAAGGTTTGGATGATAACGTCTCGCAGACCACGATCAGTGTGGAAGGTAGACTCGTACGCCTCTTGGCAAGCCTCTGGAAACTCGGCACTGCTGAGGTGCAACTCGACGTCGTCTGCAAATTTACTACGCGCAAGCGCTTTCAAGCCTGCAATGCCGTACCTGCCATAAACCGTTAGCAAACCAGTCCCAAAGTGCGTGATGCATGATAGGCGCGTGATTGGAGAGTGTTGTACGCTGACGCGGACAGTTTCGAAAATGCAGCCATGGAGGCTTGATAACCACAAAAGGCCATTGGCCGATCTAGGAATCGTACACAAGCAAAACAGAGGAGAGGGCTGTGTGTGCAAAGGTAGGGCGGAGGGTGGATCTCGAAGCGTGATTGGCAAGCGGAGTGCTTGTGACGCACATCGCGGGGTTTGTCGGTGTTTCAAACCGCCGTGCCATGCGCTGCACACCCCAGCCATGGGAAGGAATGCTGCAGGCGCAGATGAAAACACCCCCGCAACCCAAGGCGCGCATTCAGGCAAAATGTAGAAAAGTAAAGAATGACGAAGGGTGGTACGTACTTCTCAGCAATGGCGTAGACCTTGGCATGTGTAACAAGATGGGTAGTCTCAATGTCAAACTCGGCCTCTGATTGCTCGCTTTCTGAATCGTCATCCTCGAAGAACTGATCGGCCATCGGCGTGTCGGGCATCTTGGTGGAGGCATCGAGATTCTGGAATATGGGCTCGTCTGCGGGAGGAGTCAATGGCATCGAGTTGTTGGCTGCGGCCACAAGCGCAAGTAGCGGATCCTCTACTTGAGCGAGATTAAGCTGCTTGGGTGGGCTTCTTTTCTTGGTGATGGAGGATCGTAGAGAAGTAGGTCGGTTAGACCGTTGTGAGGAGCGGCGCGAGAGTGACTTCTTGGTAAGGTAGTCCATGTGATAGAAGTCTAGAAGCAATTAGCACACTCGAAAACCCCGCCCTCTCACACTAATACGTACAGTGTACCATGTGGTCAACAGCCTCTGCGTCATCTTCGGTGAGGTCGATGACTCCAGTCTCTGCCTCCCTGAAGCCATTGCGGCAGGCTCCCTCGAAGAAGGTAGATCTGGTTGCAAGGAGTATACGGTGAACTGGATATCTTTTCGCGCCACACACAATGGTCAGATCTGAGTATTGTCCGCATTGAAACAGTCTAACAGACTTAGCTGGGGATTGAAAGGGCAAAAGGGTGTGTCTTACGAGGCCAGGGCCGACTTGAGTTCGATCATTGGTGCGTCCATTGTGGTAGTGTTGTATAATGTGTGAGGGGTGGAGGAAGGTGTGAATTTGGTTCTTGGTGTTACTTGTGTAGTTTGAGCTGGCGGGGGAAGCCTTCTTGAAGCAAATGCTCGTAAGACCCTGTTGTGAAAAATAAAAGGCCAACGGTCACAGGTGTGACGATTTTGACCTTACGCACGAACGCGTAGGGGTACGTAGGGGTCGGCCGCTGATCACGGAGGCGCCGCGCGAGTTCCGAGCAATTGGTAAGGCTGAGGCAAGGATACCGAGATCGCCAGGTGCAGGCAAACTATGCTGTGGTCGATGCAGCCGGACTGAATGTATGCCGAGATTACTGGTTGCCAAGAGCTTGTATGGAGAGTTGTTTAGATATTGCAGATCAAGGTGGGAGCAGAAAACAGGACGGATCTGGGAGGAGTGTTCGCGCTCTTGTAGGCATGCAGCCGTCCCTCCAGCCATGGCACGCTGGCGTCAGTTCTGGATGGCGCACTCATCTCAGTGACATGGGCGGTTGCATAGACCGCTTCCAGACAAGTCACAGGGTGTCCCTTCGCTCCAGGACGGCCCAAAATTTGAGCTGACACGCAACGCTTCGTCTAGAGGACTTGAGTGGCTTGGCGCAAGTGTAGCGTGGGCTGGGCTAGAACAAACCGGGCGGTCCATTGTAAGCGCATCGTGGGAAAGCAGGGTAGGCAATGTCACGCGAAAGGCTATTGCTCTAGTGGCTGCAGCGCGATGCCGAACACGACCCTTTGGGTGGAGGCGAGGCGCAAGGGACGTCGAGTAGCGGCCGAGCAGAGCAGCTAGAGTCAAATGACCAGGAAATTCGGAAGGGGATGCGAAATCATTTGCCCTGCGCATGAAAAGCTACCGCTGGTACTGACTGACTCCAGACGGTCGGCGAAACGCGTTGGCCGCCCTCCGTTATGGAGACGAGCCACAGAGGCGGGGCGGAGGGTTCCGTCGTGGGCTGTGCGGGGCCCATGTTGAGATGGAAACCTCCAGCCGGTGTTGCACGACAACGGAGCCACCAAGACTTTGACGTTTGGCAGGATATTTGGTGGGTGGTGTTCTGGGCCCACCACCGACGATCCACGCTGCTTTGGGACGCGTACCAGAGCAGAGAGAACTGCTGCGCTACCTAGCTACGGCATCACAGCCGAATGTTGTGCTTCTCCTAGGAAAATACCAACGTCGCTACATGTTCTCGTCTCAACATGCCGTGACGAGGTTATGCTCGGGTAGATTTATCTACCCCGGTTTCAGAAGCTGACAAGTCTCCGAAGGTGCATCTTCCAACGGCGTAGTATCACATGCAGCATGGCGGTTAATGCGCATCTGCGGCGACCCCAAAGACTTGACAATTTCCAATCAATGATTGGGAACAATGGTTTCTCGAGCGTATCTGGATGCGCATGGTGGGAGGAGTGGTGGCCTGGAGCCAGCTGTCCAGCAGGACGCTTCGCGAACCCCGGATGCTGTGGCTCAGCGCCTCACGTGGCAGAATACGAAAACGAGGGCTTCCCGCATCCCAGTACCAGGCCGATGGTAAGGAAATCTGAGATTATCGTGAAATGGACGTTAGCCTAGATGCATCTTGCCAGACAAGCGAGAGCTGAGGCAACGGTAGGGTTCGTGCTATTGGTAAAGCAGATGCTCAGCCGCAAGCCACTCGTACGAGTACCTGAAAGCCAAGCAACCAGACGTGAGGTACCAAGATGCGCCTGTATTTACAAGAGAAAAAGAGCACTGGTGATATTTCACGTCTGGTGCTGGGTTTAGGAATCAAGTCCCGATCAGGAAGCAGGAGCATTCGAGGCGAGGCGAGGCGAGGCGAGGCTGACATAATGAGAAAGTGACATGGGTGCTTCGGCTACAGCTGTCTCGCGAAAGGCTGACGTCGTCAACCACGGAGCTGTGCCTGTGACAAGCAACTCACTGCAATCACTCGGCCACGTCCAAGCAACCACGAATCCGTTGATCTCGCTCACTGTGAAGCCTTGATGCGTGCAACTCTCGCCTCTATCTAGTGCTCGTTTCCTTCTCTCCGCACCGCTGCTAAGACCTCTCCCACCACCAAGCAGCAACCCCGCGTTGCTTCAACCATGGCCGACTTCAAGTTATCAGCCACCCTTCGCGGTCACGAGGACGATGTACGTGTTGCATCCGCTACTAAGCAAATCAGGCCCTGCATTACGCAGAACCACCACTAACACAGCGTGCAGGTCCGAAGCGTCGCATTCCCCTCGCCTTCCTCCATCGTCTCTGCGTCGCGAGACTTTACAGTACGGACCTGGGCACAGCAGTCACAGAGCCCGCCAACATGGGATAGCACCATCAAGACACACGGCAAGGAATTCGTCAACTCGCTCGCCATCGTGCCGCCCACGTCGTCGTTTCCCGAGGGCCTGGTCGTGTCGGGCGGCAAAGACCAGATCATCGACGTACGGCGGCCGACCAAGAACCTTGATGACGATGCAGACGCTCTTCTGATCGGACATGGCAACAACGTATGCGCGCTGGACGTCAGCGAGGATGGAAAATACATTGTCAGCGGCAGCTGGGACATGGAGGCGCGGCTATGGCAAGTAGGCAAGTGGGGCGAATCTACAGTGCTGCAGGGTCACTCTGCATCGGTGTGGGCTGTCCTTGCTTACGACAGCGATACCATCGTCACCGGCTGTGCAGACAAGCAGATCCGCATATTCCAGCCTTCGGGCTCCGCATCTCCGGTACGCTCGATCCAGGCACCTGAAGTTGTCCGCGCCCTCTGCCGATTACCTCCGGATCATCCCTCGGGTGCCCAGTTCGCATCCGCAGGGAACGACGCCGTCATTCGCTTATGGACGCTCAACGGACAACAGGTGGCGGAGCTGCACGGCCACGAGAACTTCATCTACTCTCTAGCTGTCCTCCCCAACGGCGGCCTGGTGAGCGCCGGCGAAGATCGGACAGTACGGATATGGGAAAACAATCAGTGCATACAGACCATCACCCACCCAGCCATCTCAGTATGGACCGTGGCTGTATGCAAGGAGAACGGCGACATCGTCACTGGTGCGAGCGATAAGCTTGCGCGTGTCTTTACTCGTGATCAGTCTCGTTATGCTGCTGAGGCTGAGATTCAACAATTCAACGACGATGTCAAGGGCTCCTCGATACCACAGCAGACCGTGGGAGACATCAACAAAGAGCAACTGCCCGGCCCGGAGTTCCTCACACAGCGATCGGGCACCAAGGAGGGGCAGGTCCAGATGATCAAGGAGATGAACGGCAACGTTTCTGCATATCAATGGTCCGCAGCTGCAAATCAGTGGGTGAATGTCGGAACAGTCGTCGATTCGGCGGGGAGCGGTGGACGCAAGATCTCGCATGCCGGCAAAGAATACGACTACGTTTTCGACGTTGACATCGAAGACGGCAAGCCTCCACTGAAGCTACCTTACAACCTCAACCAGAACCACTACGAAGCTGCGCGCAAGTTCATCGAAGACAATGAGCTTCCGCTCACATACCTCGACCAAGTCGCGAACTTCATCATCCAGAACACACAAGGTGCAACGCTAGGGCAAAGCAGTGCTCAAGGCACGGATCCGTGGGGTTCGGAGGCACGGTACCGGCCCGGCGACGCCAATCAAGTCGCGACCCAGCCTCCACCAGCGCCACCAGCCACTAAGATACTTCCGCAAAAGGATTACCTTCCTATCACAACTGGAAACCACAAGGTCATTTTCAAGAAGCTTACAGAATTTAATGAGGCCTTGGTGAACGATGGACAGAAAGGCATCTCGCTGAATCCGCCGGATGTTGAGCAACTGAACGCGACTGTCACAGCATTGGAGAAAGGAAATGGCAAGGGCATCGACATAACAGGTGTGGAACTCCTTGTCAAAGCGGCAACACAATGGCCGGCAGAGAAGCGTCTACCTGCACTGGACTTATTACGACTAGTCCTCGCTTTCGAGGAACCAGCAACCTTCCTAGTGTCGCCTGAGCAGAACCTATTGCCAAACCTTCTTGAATCAGGGGTCTTCACGGAATCTTCCCCGCCCAACAACACAATGATGGCCATACGATGTCTCAGCAATCTTCTTCAAACCGAAAAGGGACGACTACTTGCCAGCACAGAGTTTGATAACATTCATCCACTAGTATCGCCTTTCCTGACATCTACGAACCGAAACTTGATCATTGCGCTCACAACGCTGTACATCAATTACTCAGTACTGCTCAACTCTGAGAACAATGCGGACCGTGCGCTTTCATTGCTCGACGATTTATCCAAGGTTCTCACTACGGCTACCGACTCCGAGGCCGTGTATCGCGCGCTTGTGGCTACAGGCACTTTGCTTTGCCTAGGCCCCGACTTCTGTGAGGCTGGTAGGGACATTTTACAGATAGGCGATGCGATTACCCGCGCCGAACAGAAGGTCAAGGAACCGCGCATTCGGAACGTGGTCGCTGAGATTCGGCAAAGGTTACAAGGCTAGACATCTATCATGGCTATAGAACGAGCCATGCTTCCAATGCGCCATTGCTCATTATCTGAGAACAACAGCTTGTCGGCGCATTATTCCAGGAAGTTGCAGAGAAAGTAGGAGCGATTAATGCATTGTTTTGGATGCATAAGGTGAAGCTGCACGGATAGTGTCGGCCTAGCGAGGCACATTGCATTCATAGCAAATAATTCACCCAAAGACGATTAGTCCAGCTATTCATAATGCATGTCTCTATGGTTGATATTGCCTCTGTAATCGAAGCCTTGCGACTAATGCGAGAAAGCTTGTCCTTCTCTAATTTGTATTGTTCAACACTGTAGTTCATTGTAGAGACGGAAGGTGTTTGTGATGTCTTAAGTCAACCTACGACACTTTGAACTCTACTGACTACCTCCAGACTATAATTTACTTGGGTGCACATGGTGACACACCTCTTTGCAAAACTCATCATTCACGCCGCGCATTTCCCCGGATCTTCATGACCAGCAGTCTAGATTGACCTGCATCTGTCGTATACGTCAACCTGCGCTACTCTGAGTCTCCTACGATGCAGGTCAATTTAGTCCTGGAAGCACCCGGGACCTAGTAGAGTTTGTTTTGGATCTCCATACTCCGCGATTGTCATACCTGCATCTTGTGCGCTTGCGATGATTTCCATTCCTCATGTAACACGCTGGACATGCGTTAACGCCGCGTTCTTCGCGGCCGACCGCTGGTATATGTTTTGTTTTCGTCGGTCCTTTCTCCGAAGGTAACGGTCATGCGCTGGATCTCAGATCGAGTTGCAGCTGCATTGGCTATGCGTTCTTCCCTCGAGCGGTTTGGGCTGCTCGGGCAGGCATGTGCCCTGCACTCCTCTCACCGTTGTTGACCCTGTTCACCAAACTGTTCGCCCAACGCTCTTCGTGAGGGAGATTGGTGATGGAGAGGAAATGACGAGATCGACGTCATTTGCCCCCTATGACTCGAGTAGACCGTCGTCTCCACTGATGGCAAAATCACCTAATAAGTCACTAGTATTCAAAGCTCGTGAGGCAAGTTGACGGCGTGGAATCGATCTCGGCTTGATCTCGGTCAAAAAAGAGACGGAAGTGTGTGGCCTTGAATCAACTTTGTTCTGCGTCACCGCGTTCACAGATAAATGACGGTGAGCCTAAGGCACTTGAACACGTGTGTGGACTAACACTGCCTTTGGCCTATGACCATGGTTCAGTGACTGAATCGCTGTTTGAGCGAGCGCAGGCTGTTGTCGGTATGTCGGCGTTTGCAGATACCGACTTGTAACACTTGCCAAGGATTTGTCTTGCGCGGCCCCAGTGTCATGGAGGGGAGAGAAACAGAGGTTGAGAGAGCGGTGAGGCAAAGAGATGGTGGGTAGTTTTTCTGCAGTTGTAGTACCGTTGGATGTGGTGTGGTAGTTTGAGATGCAGTGCGAAGTGTGTGTGTACGGGGTGCATACGCGCTGGAGCCGGGGAAGGACGCTTGTAAGGATTGGGACTAGCGGGTGATCATGGAGGTGTGTGGGAAAGCGTGTCGAGGACGATATCGCCAACCTGGAGTATGCGACTACATTGTCATAGACGAGCGCGTTCATGAAAGGACGTCTGTCTTGTTATAGGTGCTACACATTAGACGGAACAACGAGACGACGTCGAATTACACTCTGACGCTTTCAATATCGCTGACGTCAAGACATTGATCAGAACGAGGTAATGGAGGCATCATTACTGAGCCGTGCTTTGAGCAAAGCGAGTAAAGCGTAGAAATGCAGGAACAAAAAGGTTCATTTGACATGGGTTTCTGCCAGATCAATCCTGCATACATCACTACATATTAACTATAGTATTGACGAATCTCTACAATCCGCGCCGATATCATCTCCTCAGCACCTCACAACCGCAGACTAAACCGTAGAACAGTTGCAAATATCCATAGCAAGATACCAACATGTCGGGAAAGAACGAGCAAGGAAAGATGGACGTTACCCAAAAGAACGGTTCGTAACCTCATTCTACCAAATCGATTCTCAATTGCCAGCTAACACTTCTCAGTACTCAATGCTCCCCTCCACAAACACTCTTCCGAAGCCAAGGCTCCTTCGAATCTTCCCTCCTCATTCAGCGCTGGAATGTGTACCAGTAAAAATCCCATCGCCGCTATCCTCACAAACGGATTCCTGGACTTCTCGTCCTCGAATGGCACGGATTTGCGAAAAGCTGGCGTGGGTCCAGGCCAACGACTGTGCCTAGAAGCTTCAACATGGAAGAGCGCTGCGGATAAAAGTATTGGAGAGGTACCGAGAGTAAAGCTAGAATCGACGCATGAAGGCGCCTTGAAGAGTGTGGATCTCAATACACTAAAGAAGTGGGCGGCAGAGCAGGAGGTCCAGGGGAAGACTGTGCTGCCGGGTGAGGGCAAGGAGAAGTTCGCGAGGGAGAGTTCAGAGATTGGAGGCAAGGAACCAAGGGCTTGATGCTTAAACAAAAAGCCGTTACTAGAACTAGAGAAGATGACGCTTCCGTGGTAAAGGAGTAATTCTGTACGATAACAGTAGATGGAAAACAGCTTAAACTTGTTACCCCACTGTGGCAGTGCTAGACTGCCTACTAGGATGAAACTTAAGAGGGTTATTATGTACATCAACAGTTATCTAAGAATCTACATTAGCAGTAGTTACGTTGCTACTCCTTATAGAATATTATTGTAGACTGTAGGTTTACAGCAGATTCAGCTATCTCTGGTAGTTATTACCCCTCCATACACTAGAACAACAATTTAATAACTGTCGCAAAATACAAGCTACTTGAGTAAACAGTAGTTACGCCTAAGGGCGACATCCTTTTCTTGTTTCCCTTAGTGTGGAGTAGCTGCGAAACCAAGTTGGCAGTGATGTAATGAACTGCATTCAAACCAGTCAGGAGATGTTACTCTTCTTGATACAGACTTTCAAAGTGATTTGCATTCAGCAGTAAGCGTGCATGTTGAAATTCGGGCAGAAGGCGCCAGGACGTGGCTCCGCACCTGGACTGACTTTACCAAAGGACACCTAATTTCATCATTGCCGAAAGGATCCTGGTCCCGTGGTTGCGACCCTTATTTAATGTAGGTTTTGCGGTATCTAGAGGTACTGAACACTGGCAAGGGATAATGTTGCGCGGTTCAGAGCAACGTTCACAGATAGGGAGATAAAACCGATTGTGTTAACTAGAACGTTAAATATAAATACTAATTGCTGTGTCATAATTCCTCTTCTTTCCGTACTTTTCAGACTATTTATAGAGTTTACCAGGTCGAATCGTCGCACATAAGAAACACCACGAAAGCGGAAAGCGAGAGCTAGGCCTGGCATGGGGTTGAAAAACTGCACATGGCGAGACCTAGCAGTACCACCCGCCATCAATTGGCGTAGCCGTCCCAGTCATGAACGAAGAAGCGTCTGATATCAGAAATTCGATAAGTGGTGGAATCTCCGTTTGGTGTGCAGTTCTTCCAAGTGGAAGGAATGAATAATCGACAGGCCCGCCTCGATTTTCGTACGATTTTCGCAACATTGGGGTGTCGACTGGTCCGCTGTGCGCAGTTAGTATGTACATACCTCAAAAAGAGTTTCCGTGGGTCTACTCACGGGCAGAAGCAGTTCACCCTGATATTCTTTGGTCCTAGCTCTTTTGCCGCGCTCCTTGTCATTCCGACAACAGCATGTTTGGAGGCGCAATATGCCAGCTGTTTTGGCGCGCCAATGAGACCCAGTATACTGGCTGCATTGACGATAGAACTTCCTTCCTTCATGTGCGGCACCTGAGCGCGCAAACAGTTCCGCAGACCTGTAACGTTTACTCCCATAATGAATTCCCAGTCGTCGTCCTCTACCTCTTCAATGTTGGCGACAGCACTTTGCCGACCAGTTACACCTGCGAGATTGGCTGCACCATCCAGCTTCCCGAACTTCTCGACTGTGTTTGCGATCCAGCTTTCCACGTCGGCACGTTTGCTGACGTCGACAATCTGGATCATGACTTGTGCACCGGCTGTCAGAAGCTCGCTTTCAAGATCTTTCAACGGCTTCTCCTGCACATCGGCGAGTGCAAGCTTGGCTCCTTTGCTGGCGAAAAGACGGGCGGTTTCAAGGCCCATTCCAGACGCCGCTCCAGTAATTGCGATGACTTTATCCTTGAGAGACATGATGACTCTTACGTTCGGAGTACTTTGGGATTTGTATATCGCGTTGGAAATCCGTGGTTGGTTGGGGATTGACAGCTGTACTTAAAGCTCCCTTGGGATAGGGCCACCCGAGATTGAAAGAAACAGAACTAACAGAATCTTGCCTACTTGTAGAAACATCTAAGTGAGCACATGGTGTGTCGTGGTCCGGCTATCTGAGCCTATTGGAACACCTCATAATGCTTCGGTCCATTCAATTGAATGGAGAAAGGAAGTCCTTTTCCGGTATAGCCCTTAGAGTGTTCAGGTGGCGGTGAGGTGTGAAAGTTGTCAACTACCTAGATAAGTACTGCCCTTGCATTATGCAATGTGCCCGCAGGCGACGGTGCGAAACTTGCAACACTGGGAGGATAGTTGTCGTACATCACATTGCGACGTTGTAATCCGCTGCAAGGGATTGCGATCCCTTAAGAGCGGCTTACGTAGCTCCGCAAAAGTAGTCTGGTGACGCTTGGGGCGGGGCGTGAATGCCCATGACTCAATACACGATAACCTCGGGAGTGCCTCCACCTGTCGACCTGCCGACCCCTTGGAATTCCACCTGGTTTTGATATCCATTCTGCGCACATATTTGGTTACGCTGCAGTCATAGCAGGTCATATGTTTCCATAGCGTGTTCATCCCCACCACTAGGTTGTTTGGAACGACGACAAATGTTTCGATATGCGACAAAGGGAACATCTCAAAACGTGGTCGCTTCCTAGCTCTTGTGATGATGATACAGTCGATTGTCTAGTAAGAAGAGATGTAGGCACTCGTTGATAGGATCCCTGTAGCATCAAGTCCTTGATGCTGAGGCATATTGATTACTACACCATAAGAATGGAATAGTCAAGCAGCACGAAATACGCTCCCGGCCATGGACTTCACATAACAATATTGACAGCTAGAGAAATTGAAGTGACGCGTTGCTATATCTTCTCACCGTCCAGCATAGAAATATGGTAAGCCTCAAGGTCGAGTTGTCCGTCATGCGAACTTCGATTGTTGCAAAGATTCAATACGCTGGCGTAGCAGTCTTGCTCTCTATCCTCGGCGCCGCAGCTGTGGATAGAGGCGGGCCAGAAATCTGTCAGTATCAGTTGGTAAACTAAAACGGATTCCGAACTGACTTACCAAGCGAGCAAGCCACCGAGCTGGGTAACCTACAGTCCACCACCCGTATCAAGCACCACTATAACGACCACATCAAGTATCACTTCATCGCTCGAGTCTCTTTTGTCTCCCACGGCCATATTTAGCACCATTCCTCCGGCCTGGTCCAACAGCTCTTCCATAAGTGCGGCAACCAACCCAAGTCTCGTTCTGGGCACGACCCTAATAGCCTCACCTTCGCCCTTCCCAAGCTCGCCATCATACACATTCTCCATCGAGATAAGCAACCAACGCCAACACGTCGGCCGATGGTACGGCCGTTATATATCTAGCGACTTAAACAAGTTACTCAAGAACCGCTGCGATGACGACAAGATAGGTGCCAACACGTGCAAGACTTCAAAGGAAAAATTCGATAATATCGAGTACTCCAATCAAGCCGGCATGGTGGAAAAAGGCATACAGTTTGTGGAAGTAGGCGTCGAGAGTGACTACATTCCCGGGAAACACGAAGGAGGGGTTGACTACAACGGAAAGTCGCTGCAGAATGCGTTCATCAGCCAAATCGCCTACACGTTTCAGCTTAGTGGTGAGGACGAGAAGAACTGTTACAGATTCGATCGGAGATCGACAATGTGCACTTTCTGCAAGATCTGTATTCCCGATGGAAGGGATCGCGTGATAAGGTGGTGTAATGCACACGAGTATGTTCGAGTAAGCGTCAAGAACGGAGAGGGGAAAGAGGTTGCGCATATGAAGGCTGTGCTCAAATTTACGGGCACAACGGACAAAGGGAAATTCGATTGCATGGCCATCAAGGAAAGTGTGGAGAGAAGTGCGCGAGATGACAGGGTGAGGGAAGTGAAAGAAGCGGTTGGCGGGAAAGAGGTCGAGGCTAGAGCGACGTGTTCAGGGGATGAGGTCACGGGAAACTGTCCTAATGAGTGCCTGTATAAACTGGGCCCATGTTTTAAATAATTTCAATGGAGATGTCTCTGTCGGATATGCACAAGGTCGAGGAGCGGACATGTAGTGTTGGAGAGCAAGGGTTGGTGATGGCCCCTGGCATGACGCAGCAGCTCCGTCGGACTCCCGAGAGATATCTTTTGGTGGGGCACTGACTTCTCCCACGAAATGCAATACGCGCCCGTCACACGTATCACTGCCACGTCGGTCACACTCGCACCTTGCTCTTGTTTTCGAAAAAACGTCCGTCACTTCACGTCCTTCAAAATAGGTCGCAAACACAAAGCGCATCGCCAACAGGCGCAGCAAAACAAGCCGTGGCGCAACGCGGAAAAAGGTCGCAAAGGCAAAGGCAAAAGAGGCAGGATGGGCCAAGATGAATCGCGGGTGGTAGACCCTACTGCACCACCCCAAACCCTAGAAGCACGTACTTTGGAGGCTTTGGCACAATATGTCAAGGATGGGCGTGCGCAAAAGATTGTTGTTATGGTGAGTTGAGACGCGATGGGACGGTTTACCGCGTGCTAACATCGGACAGACAGGTGCAGGCATAAGTACTTCAGCCGGCATACCAGACTTCAGATCACCAGAAACCGGCCTATACGCCAACCTCAGTCGCCTGAACCTGCCATATCCCGAAGCCGTCTTCGACATCGATTTCTTCCGCAAGACCCCAGAGCCCTTCTACGCGCTCGCTCAAGAACTATACCCCGGAAAGTTCAGGCCGACGATAACACATTCCTTCATAAGCTTGCTGCATCAAAAGGGGCTGCTGTTGAAGCTGTTCACACAGAACATTGATTGTCTGGAGCGCGAGGCTGGAGTCCCCGGCGACAAGATTATTGAGGCGCACGGCAGTTTCGCATCGTGAGTGCACTCGCGAGGATTGAGTTTAGGCAAATCTGACTAGGCATAGGCAATGTTGCATCGACTGCAAGAAGTCGTATCCCAAAGAGCGCATGAACGAAGCCATCCGCGACAAATCAGTGCCTCACTGTGTCGATTCGTCCTGTAACGGCCTCGTCAAACCCGAAATCGTCTTCTTTGGGGAACAATTACCCTCCGCCTTCTTCGACAACCGTAGCCTCCCCGCACAAGCCGACCTGTGCATAGTCATGGGCACGTCGCTCAGCGTACACCCCTTCGCTTCGCTGCCGCAACTTTGTGAAGACCAAACCCCGCGTCTGCTTATAAATTCGGAGAGGGTTGGTGATATGGGCCAACGAACCGATGACGTGCTGCTACTGGAAGATTGCGATAGTGGCGTGAGGAAGCTGGCAGAGGTCTGCGGGTGGCTGGGTGAACTAGAAGCGCTCTGGGCTACCACGGCACCGGTATCTGAAGAAGATCCAGTGGCGCCTAAGGAAGAAGTCAAGAAGAGCCACGATGAGTTGCTGGAGGATGAAGTCGAGAAGCTTACGCGGGAGGTGGAGGAAAATCTGAGGTTGAATCAAGCAGAGCATGAATGGCTTGATAACCACGTCGATAACAAGCTGGCAAGGAAACACGAAGAGGTTCAGGTCGGAGACCGTTCTGCGACTGAATTCCAACCAACTGTCGATCCGGAATCTAGGACAGGTCCAAGCGAGTCGAAAACGAACCCAGGAGGTGGTGGGCTTGCCCATGTGTTTCCCCACATGAACAAGTCATCGCTCTAGACATGGCGTGGTATTGGTGGATAGATTGGATATAGATACACGATCTCACGATCACGAATCACGATAGCGTTGTATGCGAGGCAACAAGGCCACCCGTTCCAGAAAGCGCGCACTGACGCCTGCCTAAATCCTTATATCCGAGTCTGTATCTTTCTTCCTCCACACCCGGACCTCGCCCTCAATCTCTTCAAAAACACAAGAATGTCACCAATCACCGATCTACCTACCGAATTGCTAGAGTACATAGTCCTCGATCTTGAATCTCGAGATGCTGTCAATCTGGCCCAAACATGCAAGACGCTCCACACTGTCGCTCTACCAGCAGCTTACAACACCATCACCCTGCTTTGGGACAACACAAGCGAAGACGACGAAGACGGAGGGACTGTTGACGGCCGAAAAGGACCCAAGATACAAGCTTTGGTTCGCACATTGAAAAAGAAGCCCCAATACATCAACTGGGTCAAAAATCTGGAATTTTATGCGGAGAATTGTCTAGAGTACAATTTCGAAGACGTCCTTGGCTATGGCTTCCCAAGAATTGACTATGATATGAAAGATGAAGAATGGATGGACGAGATGTTCAGTGTCTACGCGGATCCTAAAGACACATCGGTTCAGTGGCCCGAGTTAGACGATGAGCACGCCAGGCACATGTTGGTCGCGCTGTTGATTGGTATTTGCCAAGCTCGTCTCGAATCTTTGACCATAGCATGGGAGTTCTTCCCATTCAATCAGTGGTTTCCTACGATGATGAAGCATGGGATCGCGAAGAATGCAGCAGAAGATGACGGACCAAAGTGGTTCGCTAACTTGAAAACCGTACGCGTTGAGTTGGAAGAGTCGGATATGGCCGAAGCGTGGGGACAGAACTTTTTGGAACCGCAAGGCACTCTACTGCTTTTCTTCTACCTGCCAGTGGTTGAGTCGCTCCAAATTATTGCGTGTTCGGAGAGAGACGACTATGGCAACGTAAGCAGCGAGGAAGAGGGAGTTGATCTCTCATTTGAGTGGCCACTAGAATTACCTCCTGTTCCGCATACACTGACTACTCTGCGCCTTGTTCGCTCTTCAATGGATCCACTCACCATTCATCATCTGCTCAGGCAGGCTACGAATCTCAGGGTCTTTGAATACGACTGCTATACACACCCACACTTCGCGCCTCTACAGTTGTCGATTTTGAAGGACGCACTGCGACATATTCACTCTACGCTTACCAATCTAATTGTGCGCTACCAACACTACAATTCCGAATTAGCATATAACCCTGCACGTGAAACTGAAAACGCAGTGGGGGGCAGCCTAGGTCCTTTGCACGATTTCCCCGTGCTCACCAACTTGACCATATCTTTTCCAGTGCTGTTTGGTACCGAGGCCGTTGCTCTAGACAGTACACCTAGTCTTGCAAATTTTCTTCCCGCGACCCTAGAGACCTTGACGATTACGGACGATCTCTGGGAGTACGAAGATCTACAAGGGAAATTCGAAGACGTCTATGCCATGGCTTTCTTCCGACAATACCTTGCTGGTGAAAGACCGAGTAAGCCGCTGGAGAGATTAGAACCGTACACGCTTGAGACGACCAGGGGGGAAGTGGATCTAGACAAGGTAGAGAATGGCGTTCTTTGGGTCCAAGATCGGGAACCGGAGTGGAAGGTCGCAACACCCCGGTTGAAGAAGTTGACATATGATTTGACAAAACTGTGCTGTGGGTACTGGCATTTGTCGAAACCTAGAGAGCAGCTAATGGGGTTATGTGAGAGCCAAGGGATCGAGGGAGAAGTTTTACTATGGTCTCTTAACTCATACCACAATTTACAAATTTATGGGTGGCGTTGACGAAGTAGTAACATCATAGTCTAATAGACCAATTATCATACAGTACGAGACGTGCTAGTAGTTCGTTTTCTGGCGATCATCTGTTCGAGCGATTAGTGCATATGTCCTTTTCTTTATGTTTTGGTTTTCTACCCATAATCCCGTAACCCTCAATCAACATAAATAGCAAAACGTGTACTCACAATTCGCGCCCATGGCTTTTCTAAGCTTCAGCGTTACTGCCTCTTCATCCAAATCCTTCTTGTCGCCTGTCTGGATCTCTACAGCATAAGTGCGGATGACCTGCTTGACCTGTCCACTCTGGAAACTCATCTTGGCCTTGCGCATCACCTTCGTTTGAGGTCCTATGAACGTCTTAGTCATCTCGAGATATGAACGAGGAACATGACCAACCTTGCCAAACAACAAAAGCAAATTTGACGCGTTCACTGTACTCGTCATTCCCTAGCTTCATGCGTACATAGGCATAAGCAGCTTCGTCGTCACCGAGGCTCTCCGTCATCTCGGCGATGTCGCCGCTTCCTGTGCCGGCGAGTTTGAGGTTATCTGAAGTTGCGGATGCATACTACATGGTAGTCAGTGATCTCATCGTTCGCGATCCAGTCGATGCTTTCCATTGATGTCTGGTCGGACGATACCTCATCAACGCAGCCCCGGAATACCATGTACCTTCAAGATAAGCCACGTGGTCTCGGATTTGTCTGAACGCACGTCTTCGTATGCCTGCGCAATCTCAGGGTCGTTGAGAATATCGGATGGAGCGGGCATATTGAGAAGCAGCTTTTACTATCGCGAGCTGTGGAAGGGCGATAGCAAGGGTGAGGCGAGGTGGAAGGGGAGTTTTGAGGAAGTTGGGATGGGGTCCCAGGGTCCAGATGCACGCTGTACTAGCTCAGGCTAGTGCGGGGGAAGAGAACCAATGGTGTCTGGGTCCGTGTGGATCTGGGATTTTGAGGTTTAGGGGCGCGCGACACCTTGTCCTTCCACACCGTCCCTTTTGATCACGCTCGTCGTCGCAGCTGATGACAGTTATGCAGACACTGGTGGGCTAATGCTGCTCAAGAACTGTAGAGTTCGCCGTATCGACTGCGTCCAAGCTCCTCATATGTATCTTCTGAGTATCCTCTATCCTCTAGATCCGTTAACCGCACGCAGCAAATCGTTAGTCGTCGCCATCCATAAGCTCTCTACTTTGAGTCTTGCTCTTTACTCCCACAAGGCACTAAATATACTCAGCAAATTGAGCGATAGTTTGGGTGCATGGTCCTGCGGCTTGAATAGTTCCTCATGCTGTGAAATGACTTGAGCGTCTTGGGCGCTGTCGGGTATCTCGGTGACGTCGCTTTTCTTTAGGTGCCATCGGAACTGAGCCCCACTACGCTCGGAACGAGAAATTTTGGCCTCTTTTACCAGTCATCATTCCAAGGTTCTAATGCGCACTCGCCATCCCCGCATACCAAATGTCAACCTCACGAAGCCCTCGCTCCAGCTTACCCCTACACGTTCCTTGGTGCAAGTCGCTGCATCAGAAGCCCGCCGCTCTCCGGTTGCCACGCTGAAAACGCCGATTCTCTTCTTCACGCCTACAACTTTCAGACTCGGCAGGCGAAGTACGCCAACCGTCTCAAACATACGTGATCGCCTCCTCGCAAATATGCCCGAGACTAGCGTTCAACGCGTAGACCCTCAGAAGTTGGGGAGGATCACGTTCCAGAAGTCGGAAGACTTGATCGATGAATGGGACATACAATACGACGACGCAGAGGGTGATGCTGATGCTGGAACGCTGAAACAGGCAGCCCATGAGCTTATGAGCACGAATACCCCCGTCGCGTTTCCCACAGAGACTGTATATGGACTCGGCGCGGATGCCACAAGAAGCGCAGCTGTGAAAGAAATATTTGCCAGCAAAGGACGACCAGCGGACAATCCATTGATCGTTCATATACATTCGCTACCCCAGCTACGAGCGCTGTTGCTCGGTAAGCTTGACTTTGTAGGCGACGGAAAAGATGCTGGAAAAGACCCTATACCAGAAATTTACAGGCCGGTGATTGAGCGCTTCTGGCCTGGACCGCTCACCATCATATTGCCGGCTCCTGAAAACTCGATCCTCGCTCCAGAAGTCACAGCAGGTCTTACTACCTTTGGCGCACGAATGCCACGCTCTATCATCGCCTTGTCCCTTTTGCGGTTATGTGGTCGTCCACTTGCTGCACCCTCCGCAAACGCGTCCACGCGACCTTCGCCGACCGCTGCGGAACATGTCTACGATGACCTCAACGGGAAACTCAATCTGATAATTGATGGTGGGCCATGCGAAGTAGGTGTAGAGAGTACGGTCATAGACGGACTGTCAAGTCCACCTGCAATACTGCGGCCGGGTGGTGTCACGGTAGAGCAGTTGCGACAATGTCCTGGGTGGGAGAACGTAGTCGTTGGGTACAAAGACAAGCAAGCGGAAGATTCGAGCAAACCACGCGCACCTGGAATGAAGTACAGGCACTACAGTCCGAAAGCGTCGGTGCTGTTATTTGAGGCAGGTGCAAGTCAACCCACACCTGACGAGCTGAAGAGTAAAAGACGCATTGGTATTATTCGGACCAAGAGCTGGGATAGTGTGCTGGGTATAAGCGCCGAGAAGGTGAAGACATCGGATGCGGGTGGTCCGGTACTCTGCGGTCCACTGGACACAGTATCTTTAGATGTCAACGACTCGTCGTCGCGCCTTTCAAATCTCCTGCGATCTGTCGCTCAACACCAAATACCGCATGCAGATCATTACGTCGTTAAGCCCGAAGCTGTTCAGGTGTGGGAAATCAATCTTGGCGCAAAAACAGAAGACGTTGCGAGAGGCTTGTTCTCGGCGCTGAGAGAGCTTGATAAGAAAGGCGTAGAAACCATCTTTGTAGAGGGTATTGACGATAGAACAGGTGATGACATTGCGGCAGCAGTCATGAACCGGCTCAGGAAGGCTGCTGAGATCAGGACGTGAGAGAAGGTTGATTATAGCGCATATGATGATTGAACGAAGAGACTTCCACTGTGCATCGTTCACGCCCCACTACTGATTGCTGTACGTCAATGTCCCGTAATACAAGACGTGTCCGCACATCAATGAACAATCAAAGGATGTACTTGAAAAGTGTGAACGTCTGTTTGCAATAAAGCGACTCTTCTGCAGCTCGTTACCTTCCTATCTTCTGCGATATATACAAAACCTTCTTAGTGTCGTGCAACCACATGAGTATTGCTGTCATGTGCAGTTACTACATGTATCTCTGCATGATCGCACTACTAGCTTACAGTACTATAGCCACACCCAACGACGAAGGTGCTCCTGACCCATAGTTATCGGCCAGCGATCTCCAACTGGTATCCTTACCATGACGGTCTTTGTTACGGTTACATATACAAGCTACGTGACTGAAGCGCTGTCTGGCACCACGTCTCTCTCCTTACCATCCTTTACCTATGATCCCTTGCCGAGTTCCTTTGCTTCTGACGGTCTTCCAACTCTGGGTAGCACAACAACGACAGGGACGTTTGCTACGTCTACTAGCACTACTGGTCTGATGGATACAAGCACTACGTGCTCGCACACAATGCCCCATATTGTACCTGGCAATTCTAGTCTTCTATTGCCCTGGGTCCCAAAGTTGCCTTGGATAACGCCATCAGGAGGATTAAAGACTGTTTCATCGTTGCTTGTCACGTCTTTTAGTGCAACAGAATCACTTACTTCGTCAGTTTCCAACCCTGTGCCTCCAGCTCCTGTCGTCCCTAAGCCTGGTTCTTCCGAATTCAATTGGCCTATACACACCAACATCATATCGAGAAGCTCACCTATTAGTACTCTTCCAAGTACCGGTGCAGACACAACTGCGTCGATTCCTCTTCCTGAAAGTAATAGTACAACTACTGCTACTGCAAGTTCCTCATCGACCTCTGGAATGTCGGTCCACCCGCGGTGCAAGGCCAAATCTGTTCTATCACTTAACACCGAACCATCTATCAAGGCTCGCGACGCAGCAACCGGCGTAAGCAATATCAGTACTATTCAATCCTCCGCTCTCAATTGGAAGACTAGATATATGAACACGTCATCTTTCACAGGCGTGAAGATCGCAACACCGTCCGAAGAAAGCAAGGCGAGTAAAAGGCGAGTGAACCACTGGTTCCGCTTCTTCGCTGCTGCAGAGCATTCTGTAGGACGGATAGTGAATGAGTGCTTGGCATGCGATCGGGATGGAGAGGTTACGTGTTTGCCTGCTCGACGGTATATATGGTGTACGGATGGTTGTGCCATCACGGAGAAGCTGGGATGCGATATGGTGTGCGAAGATGGAGTTATACGTAAAGAAGGAGAATATTGCGTACGATGAATGTATAGGGCCTATATGTGTTGTATCCATAGTTAACGCATCGACTCCGCGTACAGCTTGCAGCAACCTTTTGTAGTCGTATCAGCAGGAATACCCCACTGTGTCTCATTAATATGTTCATTCGATGGGACTACATGCAGGATCGCCACTTAGCTATACGGTAGTGAACAAGCTTTCAGGGTCTCTATGCCAGCGTTTCGGTGCGACGATCGACCCAAAAAACCCGTTGAAGGCCGACTCGTCGGGTTGCGCCGTATACTCTTACCCCCAATGTTTCGAAACATGGCGTCGCTCGGCGAACCGCTGTTTGTCTTGAAACAGCTACCAAGGAGAACCACCTGTTGGGCCTTTCGGAGGAAAGCGATGCGATCGATCTCTAGACTTTTGCAGAGGCTAAGTTACCGTACCAGTAAAGATGCCTAGAGTGATCGACACTGTACGTCATGCTCATCGATCGCCGACATCTCCAGCGTGAGTATCAGGTCGCACACTTTGTATAGCCTTGAGCTCTACGCAGCATACTATCCTCTCATTGCACAAATCAGAATTATCTAAGGAACTGTGCGTGGAATACGCTCGGTGAAAGCATGTGCGAGGCGTTGTGTTCTGCCCAGGTGAGGCGACCTGCGGATTTTTGGACCGTGCTCACAGTCCAGAATCCAGAACTTGGAGGAAGTGGAGATCATTACGTGTGCTCGCGACGACCTATACTACCGCATCCTCGCTCTTATTCCCAGCCCAATGTGCCAGAATGACAAAAAATTGCAGAGGCGGGCATATGTCATTCTCTGCTGTTGGGAAATGAAGTTTGACACACCGGGCGCAGAGCGCATGCATTAGAGTGCGCAGGTTCAGCAGCGCTTATGCAGGAACCTTCTGTCCTATCGATAGGCTATATCGATAGCGCAGGGCAGTCGACTCTTACTGGATGCATGTTAGTGCTACCAACGAATGAGGTGCTTCGACGTGGAGAAGGGTGTCTGTTGTTCCTTTGACAAAATCGGGGAGACAAATCTCGAGCGCAATATCTGCATAACATGGTTGGCAAGCGAGTGAGCCAGGCAAGCGAGTGAGCCACCCCACCAACTTTGCGCACCTCTACACGTGTATATCTCAACCACCTTACAAGATAATATATAGATAATAACAGAGTATACTAA